>NC_056730.1:801667707-801790207 GCF_019279795.1 Protopterus annectens
GATATATCCACTGGACATAAGCTGATTTAAGTATATTTTCTGCACTTATTTGAGTGAGTAAATATTGTGCGTCTTGGATTCAGTAAATATTGTGTGTGTCTCCGAATCTCTGCAGTTAGCCATCTGAGCTCACTGAAAGTTGTTAGACTGCTTTGAAATTCCTTTGTTAGTGTTAATTAGCTTGGGGGTTTCTGCTAACATTTAAAATCTGTGTTGGTTACATTTCTAGTAATCATTTTAAATCAAGTTGCTGTCTACTGAGACTTGTCTGCATGTATCAAATTGACATAAGCTGATTTAAGTATATTTTCTGCACTTATTTAAGATTTGAGTGAGCAAATATTGTGCGTCTTGCATTCAGTAAATATTGTGTGCGTCTCTGAATCTCTGCAGTAGTTCCCCACCCACCCTCCCGGTTTCTTGCTGTAGTGTTAATCTTGGTGGCTTTGAAATTGCCCGCCCCTGCTGTAAATCTCTTTTTGCACACTCCTCCTGGACCCATCTAATTCACTCACTCAACTGAGTACAGTGAGATCATATTTTGATTTTGGATACTCTTACCAGTCCCATCTCCTCTGCAGTGTACAGAGAGCACTTGGGAAGGGCATTCCCCTATAGTATCTTAATCTGCTCTGTTTCCTCCATCTAAAAAAAAAAAAAATTTTTTGCACTTTAACTGCCTTACTGTATTTGTGTTTCTTCCTACTTTATTACCTTATTTTGCTTTTGCCTCTTTTAAAAGTACTCAATTAAATTTATTCTGCTGTCTTTATTACTGCTTGTTAGTAGCCTGATTAAATTGTAACTGTTATTCTAAGGCCCTTGGTTTAAGCACTTTGGTTTCAAACCAGTTGTTTTACATTAGGAAGGTTTGTGGTCTGCACTGTTGTGGCAGTAGCGTACATCCTTCTAAGTTGGGAACTGCTGATTGAAGGCTCAGTGTCTGTTATTCTAAAAGTGTATTAGTTCTAGGTTAAGGACTTGGGTTTCAGGCCAGTTATTTTACATTAAGAAGGTTTGTGGTCTGCACTCTTGTGGGAGGAGAGGCTAGATTCTGCCCTTCTGAGCTGGGAATTTCTGGTTAAAAGGCGTATTGCGCATGCTTACTTGAACTGTTTCTTTCTGAAATCGGTATGCCTTGTTTGCTGTAGCATAGACTAGATTCAGGCTGGCTGGATCTAGCTTTGTTTGTATGAATTGTGCACTGACCCAGGCCGTCTTTTTTGGAGAAGGTTTCTCTGCACCCTAGTGGCAGGACTGTGCAGTTAGAACTTGTCTGATTGAAGACTGCTGGAACAGAGCTCAGTTTTAAGCTTTTTAACTGGTCAATTGGGTAAAGTGTTGTTTTGATTGTATCTGCTCTATTTTCTGGAAAAAAAAAAAAAAAAAAATATATATATATATATATATATATATATATATATATATATATATATGCACATACACACACACACACACACACACACACACACTTCTTTCTTGCCTTTCTGAACTAGTATAGTCCAGTTTTCATGTTATCGCTGAATCCGGGGTTGTGTTACAAGTTTCTGTGTTGCCATACCTTACTTGGATAGAAGGAAGTTTCTCTGTTCACCTGTGAGAGAGGGGAGCTTTGAGCAGGCTATCTGTCCCTGGAGGAGTGGTTTCAGCCCAGATGTTGGTAATTTATTGGCCTTTTTGGCCTAATTTTGATTGTATTTGCTCTATTTTCTGAAAAAAATTAAGTACTTATTTCCCACCTTTCTGAACTAGTATAGTCCAGTTTTCAGGTTATTGCTGAATCCAGGGCTGTGTTACAAGTTTCTGTGTTGCCATTATCTTACTTGGATAGAAGGAAGTTTCTCTGTTCACCTGTGAGAGAGGGGAGCTTTGTGCAGCCTATCTGTCCCTGGAGGAGTGGTTTCAGCCCAGAAGTTAGTAGTTTATTGGCCATTTTGGGATCATTTCTCTCTTTCACTTCCCTGCTATAAAAACCTCATTTGCACAGTTTTTACGCTTGTATTCTGCTCAGCAAGTGCCTTCCAGGTGTTTGCAGAGTCTACAGCAGCAGAGAGACAAAAGAGTGACTTTGGAGTGATTAAGTATCAGTTTTCTGCTTTTCTTGCTGTCTTAACTAATTCTGCCTAAAACGCCAGTTTTTTTTTTTCTTAGCGAATCTGTGATTTAAAAAGTTTGTTATTGTATACAACTCCACACAGCTCCTCGTGGTGTCCTGCAGAGTGATACAGGCAACTGGTAGGCTACACACTCAAGTGCGCTAGCTGAACTAAAGCATTTACTGTGTTTCTGTACCTAATTTCTGCTACTTAAAAAATATCCTTGTTTCCCGCCTTTACTGAACTAGAATAGTCCAATCTTCAGGTATTGCTGATCTCTGGGCTGTGTCATAGTTCCTGTGTTGCCCATATCCTTATTTGGATAGGAGGAAACTTCTTTGTTCACCAGTGAGAGTGGGGAGCTCTGAGCAGCCTATCTGTCCCTTGAGGAGTGGTTCCAGCCCAGTAACTTGTAGCTTATTGGCCATTTTGGGCCATTTCCTATCTCTTTCTAACCCCCTGCTTTAAAGCCAGCTTTAGCGCGCTTTTGCGCTTGTAATTTAAAGTTTGTCCTGTTTGTTGCATTTACCTGTTGAGGCTACACACTCAAGTGCGCTAGCCTGTGTTACATATTTATTGCATTTTCCTGCTGTTTGTTGCAAAAAGAAAAAAAATTATCCTTGTTTCCCATCTTTCCTGACCTAGAGTAGTCCAAATACAGGCTTTGCTGTATTCTGGACTTTTGGAAAGTTCCTGTGTTGCCCATTTCCTTTCTTGGATAAAGGGAGGCTTCTTTGTTCACCAGTGGCAGTGGGGAGCTTAGAGCAGCCTATCTATCCCTGGAGGAGTGTTCCCAGCACAAGAATCTGGTAGTCTATTGGGCCAATTTCTAGCTCTTTCAAGTCCCCCTGTATAAAACTCGCTTTGGAGAGGTTTTTGCGCTTGTTACTACTCAGCCAAGCTCCTCGTGGTCCTGCAGAGTGGTGCTAGCAGCAGAGAGGCTAAAAGAGTGACTGCTAACCTGACAAAAGTGGGGGGGGGGTTGCTGCTACTACCTGAGCGACTGTCCGATCTAGCTAAACTGCAAGTATTTCTGCTTCTTGAGCTGTTTTAAACTGTTTAAAGTTGTTTTTGCACCTGCACTTTTAAAGTTTGCCCTGTTTGTTGCATTTACCTATTGAGGCTACACACTCAAGTGTGCTAGCCTGTGTTACATATTTATTGTATTTTCTTGCTGTTTGTTGCAAAAAAAGAAAAATTATCCATTTTTCTGTCTTTCCTGACCTAGAGTAGTCCAAATACAGGCTTTGCTGTATTCTGGACTTTTGGAAAGTTCCTGTGTTGCCTATTTCCTTTCTTGGATAAAGGGAGGCTTCTTGGTTGACCAGTGGCAGTGGGGAGCTTACAGCAGCCTATCTATCCCCGGAGGAGTGTTCCCAGCACAAGAATCTGGTAGTCTATTGGCCGTTTTGGGCCAATTTCTAGCTCTTTCAAGTCCCCCCTGTATAAAACCTGCTTTAGCTCGGCTTTGCGTGATTTTGCGCATAGCGCAGCATCGGGCAACGCCGCTTAATTGGGTTTAAACCATTCTCAGCTCTTCAAAGTCTGCTCTTCACTTTTTCCCTTAGAACTGATCTAGTTCTCATAATAAACACCCTATTCCTACTCTAAAGCCTGGCACTTGCTCAATAAAGCAATTATATAAGTCGGCAGTCAAAAAATTAAAAGCACTACACCCTCACAAACTCCCCTTGAGTACCTTGTTCCCCATTGGCCCTTTTTTCAATTATAAAGGAAGTCCCAATACTTTTCTAGCATGTCCAAAGGTCAGTTGTCAATCTCCTCTCCGGTCCAGCTGGTGAATCTGGGAATCCTGAGGCAATGTTACAACTGCCTCGTGTACAGAGACCACCCTCTCCTCCTCCCAACAAATTCCAACAAATGTGAGAGAGGCAACCATATAGCCAAACTGGAGGCTAAGCTCTCAACTCGGTACTGGCGTAACCAGTCAGGAGAAGGAAACCACACTCACTACAATTCCAGTCTCACATAGACCTACCACAACAGCAAACCAAACACATAAACGCACAAAAACATACTCAGAGGCTCTAAATAAAACTCTGTCTAAGCAACAGAGACCTCCAAAGCAGACACCCAAGCAACCGCTACCCCAAAACGAAACACGTGCAACACATAGCTCACAAAGCCAGTGTGCCGAACAGTCACAGCCCTTAAGGCTAAACAGCACACCTGATACACTTGTAATAGGTGACTCTATTGTCAGGCACACTGACGTCCCGCTCACCAGGCTGAACAAGGAGAAGGTCACGGTGAGCTGCCTGTCGGCTAGGATCCGCCACATAACACAAGCACTCAGGTCACTCCAAGGCAAGTACAAATATGACTCTGTCATTGTCCATGCTGGTGTGAATGACCGGAGACATACCTCCCTGGACTACATGAAAAAAAGACACAGAGGAGCTCTCCTGACTATGTAGCCCAGGCCGGTATGACCCTGACCTTGAGTAGCATCTTACCCTCACCAAGAATGATGCCACAGTATGAAGACAAGATGATCAATTTCCACAATTGGCTTAAGTATTGGTGTCATTCAAAGGGGATCCAATGCCCGTCAGCCTGGGATGACATGCTTGACAAGCCATGATGCTTCGCTAGGGACAGCTTGCACCCGTCACCCCTGGGCTTTTGGATATTGGCAAAGGCTCTTTCCACCCCCATAGTACCTTTTTTAGGCAAGGCTCAAAAGACAAACCCACCTCCATAGGTATCACAAGGGATAAGAAACTAAGAGTAATGCTACTCAATGCCAGAAGTCTAAACCTCAAGATGCACGCACTCGAAACTCTCCTTAGCATGGAGAACATCAATATCTGTGCAGTAACAGAAACCTGGTTCAAGGCTCCTGAGAGCACCCCAGCACTACCAGGTTATACCTCATACCATGTTTTTCGGCCCCAAAACTTGGATCGAACCACAAAAGAGAGGGAGTATCAATATTTGTCAAAGATACCCACACTGCCATGGTTGGTGGCAAAGCACGAAGCATCAGAGACTATCCATGGAACAGCTTGTTACCACTCCCACAAGAGGGGAAAACATACTGGACCTGATCATCACCAACATGGGGACTCTATGCTTCAGACAAGAAGTGTATCCCTCACTGGTAAGATCAGACCATAAACTAATCTCACTAGATATTCACATCCCGACCCCAGCCCCTGCCCAGAAAACCACAATGAAAAACTTCTCTAAAGCAAATTTCACACTCCTCAAAACCGAGGTGGAATCCTTCAAAGCCCCCGGGCCTGTGGAAAATACAGCCCAGACCGCAGAATCCTTTATAAATGCATTCTATGAACACCTTCAGGAATGCATAGATCATGCAATCCCAAACAAATCCAAGACCCAATCCTCCAAAGGCAGGCGTCCTGTCTGGTGGACTCCAGCCATAAACAAACTGTACAATAGAAGGAGGAAGCTACTACATGATAGAGCAAAATCCCAAAAAGGGAGGGCATCTCTGATCAGTATTAGCAAAAAACTACGGGCACTCATAAAATCGTCTAAGGCCAGCTTCGAGAGAAAAATTGCACAGGACACCAAGGATAATCACAAGGCTTTCTTTGGTTATGTTAAAAACCTGGGTGGGAATTCCCAGATATGCTCAGAATTGGTCCAAAATAACAAAAAATACACTGAACCCACAGACATTGCCAACATCCTAGCTGACAGGTTCAGCGCAAACTCCCCCCCTTCCCCACCAAAAGGGCAAATATCTATCCCAGCAGAGTGCTGCCCCCCTGACATCTCAGATGCTCAGGTAAGAGCCGCCCTCTCCAAAGCAAAAAACACAGCATCAGTGGGACCAGACGGTGTCCCGGGCTGCGTCCTACATGAACTCCAAGAAGAACTAAACCCAAACATAAAACTACTGTTCAATCTCAGCCTTACTACAGGATATGTACCCAAAGAGTGGCATACAGCAATAGTGGTCCCTCTCCACAAAGGTGGTGCCTCAATGGATCCTGGAAACTATCACCCCATAAGCCTGACTAGCTTGGTCTGCAAAGCTATGGAAAGGATCATCATGGACCTCATAAATAAAGATATTGGGGACCTACAGACACTGGATCCTACCCAGTTCGGCTTTAAGGGCAGATCCTGCCTCTTAAACCTGGTTGATTTCTTTGAAACAGTCACCAAGGCCATTGACGAGGGGAAGGTGGTCCACACAGCCTACCTGGACCTCACAAAAGCCTTCGATCCAATACCCCACTTGGGCATTATAGGTAAGCTCACCAGCTTAAACATAAACCTCTATGTCACTAGATGGGTTGCAAACTGGCTCAAGGACAGAACCCACATGGTTAGAATTGCTGGAGCCATGTCAGACTCCAAACCAGTTACAAGTGGCATTCCACAAGGCTCAGTCCTGGGACCTCTCTTGTTCGGTATATATTTCTCGGAGGTACAGGCCAACACGGAAGGACTGTGGCGGACCAAGTTTGCAGATGACTGCAAACTGGGCACCATAATTGACTCTCCAGCCGACACAAGCATCCTACAAAAGGACCTCATAGAAACAGATAACTGGTGCCAGAGCCATGGCCTCAAGCTAAACGCCAAAAAGTGTATAGTCATCCCCTTCGGCAAAAACCAAGTGCCCACAAATTACCACATAGATGGTAATCTATTAACTACGGAAGAAGTAATTAGGGACCTGGGGACCCAAGTTGATAGCAGTCTCTCATTTGACAACCATGTGGCCAAAGTGGTTAGAAAATCATTTTATATAGCCCACCTTATCATGAAGGGATTCACATCTAGATCAGGGGAGGTCATTGTGCCTCTCTACTCATCCTTCATCAGGCCCATAATTGAGTAAAATGCCCCTTTTGGGATGGACCTCACCAGACACCTGCAGCAACTGGAAAGACCCCAAAAGCACCTCACCAAGAGGATCAAAGGGCTCAAACAGATGCCATATGCTGCCCGTTTAAAGATACCCCAGCTCTACTCAGTGGCATACCGCCTGCTCAGAGGCGATCTGTGCCTGATGTATAAAGCCATGTCCAACCCGGAATTAATGGACATGCTGCACCTCAGAAAATCCAAATCCCATCACGCTATGTACTCGAGAGGCTTTGAAACTCAGCACTGAAATAAATCGGACCTGCTGGAGGGACAGATTCATAACCCAGAGGCTCCCTTCACTCTGGAATAAAATCCCAGTCCAGGTTAGGCAGAGTTCCTCATTTCCTGTCTTCAAGAGGATTCTTGATGAGTGGATGGAAGATCATAGATTTACTCCGGGTATCACTTCTGTGTCACTGTTAGACAGATGCACAGTATACTAACCTCGAAAAAGGGCATAGCAAGATTCATTTTAAAATGCGTGGTGAAAGCCACACACACTCTGGCTAGGCTTGTAAATGCCCTAGGGCAGATAGCCTAGTATGAACCTATAATTGTCTTACTGTCCTTAAGGTTGAGTACACTAGCTGCAATGTGTTTACAAATATGTTATATTGTTACAGTCAAGGACTTAAATATATTAAAAATTTTCATATAATTAAGTTAAATTATAGTAATTTACTTGGGTGATATCAGAAAAGATTGAAGTAAAGTCTGTATGTGTTAACTGTTCTTACAGTTTCTTTCAAGTGATGTACTTCTTTTTAAGCCTTGTGTGCTGTTTGTGTACAATTCAAAATGAATAACAAATGTTACAATACAATAAAACATCATGCATGTGTTGATACCTTCTAAATTTGTTAGGTACTTCAGTGTACTTGTAATATTTGTTAAACTGTAAAAGCACTTTGTCATCTCATAAATAGTGTGCTTGTCACTTTAAGTAGCTTAAGAGCTTAAACCACACCCATACTGCCTTGTTTCAGTGCTGACATCACTCAGACGGTTTACTTTGGTTTTGTGCCATTCATACATTTGTAGAGGATTTAACACACACTAGTGGATTCTAACTGAAGAACCTCCACTCTAGGGATGGTAAAATAAGAGTTCCCAGCTTGTGGCCATAGCAGGAAGCCAGAAACAAAGTAAGTGAAGCTTTTAGAGCTTTTTAAACTGATCACGAGCTCATTAAACTGCTATTAGATTTCTTAACATTAAGGGCAGATATACAAGCCAAACAGTTGTTTGTTAGTCAAAAAGGCACTTTTAGCATCAAAGAATAGATAGTTACTTTTCAAGGCACTTTTTGGACAGTTATTACTGCTTTTATATATAATTATGTGAATTAAATGTGCATCACATTCTATACTAGCAGTAAAAGGCAGGTAATTTATAAATGAATTATCTAAATATCATTTAGAGTTAGAGAAATCATGACTGTAAGTAATTACACTGTAATAAAGATATGTTACCATGCTTTCTTTAGGGTTGTTTCCTTTAGTTATAAAATGTCCTGTTTATCCTGTATTTATATTGCATCAAAGACTGACACATATGTAAAGCATGAATGCTTTTAAAGAACTTTTTTACCTTAAAGAGCAAATATAAAACAATGTTTGCCCTTTTCATGTGTCTGAGTTTTTTCTTTTTCTTGTCAGCAGTGCTCCATTCATGCTTTTCTGCATGTCTCTTTACCACAAAGGAGCTCCAATCCATTTCTTCCACTTTATCCAAGGTTTTATTAGCTGAAAGATAAGAGACTGTTGCTTGTAGAGTGTCAAGTTTTAGGACCTTCAGTAGAAAAAGATTTTTATTCTTGCAGGGAACAGCAGGCGCACTTTAAGTTGCCTTTTTTTCAATTCCTTTATCAGAGGAAGGCATTCTTTTCTTGCAGTTATAACTCCAGCAGAATAATCATTATCAAATCGGATTGTTGTCTTTGTATTTAACTGGAGAAGTTGACCATGCTGTCTTTAAAATAAGTTCCTTATCCTGTGATGAAAAAACTTTACTATTATTGATCTCTGGTGATTTTTTGATTTGATGGTTGATGAAGGAGCCCTTAAGGATCTATGGGCTCTTTCAATTCCATAAGAAAGAGCTTCAGGCAATTTTAAAACTTCTGGTAACCAGATAGTAAGGAAAGTCCACCATGTTATCTCCCTATGTTTTCTCTGGCAGCCCATAGATACAAAGGTTATTTTGTCTGGACCTGTTCTCTAGATCCTGTATTTTATTTTGTAATGAAGCATTTTGTTTTGATAAAAAATGTAGCTGAAGATCTTGTTCTGAGAGTCTGCCCTCAGTATCATTTAGGGATCTCTCTGTCAGCTATTTGAGACTTTTGTTGCGTCATTATTTTTTGTAGTTGCTGTATTTGTTTTGTAGATCTCTCTTCAAAAGTGTCCAGTTTGGTATTCATTTTGTCAAATTTCACTGATACAGTCTTTATTAAATGCTATACAAGACTTATCTCCTTTCTCATCGTCTGGTCCTGTGTGGTATTCTTAGAAAAGCTCATTTCCAGTAGATTCAGATACCTTCCTTCTTATTTTTTGACAGGAAAAATAATGATTAAAGCCAAATTTTTTGTAATGTAGACTTCTAGTGATATTAGTAGAAGTAATTCAGCAAAATAGGTTTGTCTACAATATCTAGTTTTTAAAATTTCCTGTCAGAAATATCTTTTGAGTGCAGAGCTGAGAAAAGATGCTGCCAACCAGTCTACATCTTAGTCACGCCTCCTCCCAATGTTTTCTGATAGCAACGCACATCCCTGGGAAATCCAACGTTATAGCAGACAGGCTCAGTAGAGCTATCCTCATGCCTTACGAGTGGTCTCTAAATCAGGAAGTTGCGGATCTTATCTTCCGCAAATGGGGACAGCCTTGCTGCGACCTATTTGCCACTCCTCTCAACAACAAATGCAGCAGCTACTTCTCCCTAGTTCCTTTTCCAGGTCATATACCCAGAGATGCTCTAGTCCACGATTGGCCTCAGGGACTCCTTTACGCTTTTCCCAAGACTCATACAGAAAGCAAAATCATTGGGTTGCAAAATGATCCTCATTGCCCCATATTGGCCTCGACAAATATGGTTCCCGTTCCTACATCTCCACCTTCTGGATCAACCGTGGATTCTGGACCCGGTTCCAGATCTTCTGATTCACCAATCAGGCGGGTTGCACTAATCCCTTCAAACTCTCCAGCTCACAGCTTGGTTACTCCACTTCCAACCTTAGCCAGGCTTTCCAATATCTCCCCAGCAGTCCGTGATATTGTTTTCTCACATAAGTCTACTATGAGGAAAATGTATGCTAATAAGTAGAAACTGTTTTCTTACTGGGCAGAATCTAGAAATGTGGATCCTTTCTCAGCCCCAGTCCATGAAATTCTTGAATTTCTAGCACAGCTTTTTCAGTCTGGTGCGGCTTCTGCTACCATTAGAGTACAACTAGCTGCCATGTCTAATTTTCATATCGGTATGTTTAATTTGAGCATAATGCTCTGCAAAGCCTGTATGAAAGGGACATCTCTTCTTAGACCCCCAGTTAGAGATCCTCGCCCTCCTTGGGATCTCAATTTAGTTTTAGCCTCCTTTTGAACCGGCAGCATCATGCTCTTTAAAATTTCTTTTTTGGAAGACACTTTTTCTGGCTGCTATCACTTCAGCTAGACGTGTCTCAGAACTTCAAGCACTATGTGCTCGTCCTCCTTACCTGGTGTTTCACAAGGACAGAGTTTCTCTGAGGACCAATCCATCATTTATTCCTAAAGTCTGCTCAGAGAACAATTTAAATCAATCAATAGGTCTCCCAGTTTTTTATCCTAATCACAGCAACAAGGCAGAATACAAGCTCCACCAATTGGATGTACACAGACAATTGCATTTTTACCTCCATAGAACTAAGGAACTAAGAAAATCAGACCAGTTATTTCTTTCTTATGCTTTCAACAAACAAGGCCTTCCAGTTTCTAAAGTGACCCTGTCCGGATGGTTATCTCATACTATTGCCTCTATTTATCAGTTACGAAATAAAGAGCTACCAGCTAAACCAAAAGGTCATTCCACTAGAGCATTAGCCACCTCTGTAGCTTTTCAGTCTAGGTTGCCCATAGACTCAGTCTGTGCAGCTGCCACTTGGGCAAACCCCCCACACTTTTCTCTCTCATTACAAGGTAGACATGGTCTCCCAGAGCAGAGCTTCCTTTGGTTCTACTGTTCTGAAGAGTTTGTTCCAATGAGCCACCCAGGATTTTAGGTGCTAGTGGTGCTGTCCCAAACAGCAAGAACGAAAGCGAGATGGACAACTTAACATAAAGAAGTTATGTACCTACCATAATGTTCCATGTTAGTTGTCTTTATCTCGCTTTCCTTCTTGCTTCCCTCCCTCCTTCCTAGAGGATTGTGAGGAGTTCCCTTTTGTTTTTACTGGCTGAGCATCTTTTATTACTTCACATGCCAGGTAATTTATAACTCTTTCCTTGTTTAGGTGTATTGGACAACCAGTTTTAGTAACTGGTTACTATACTTATGACTAGTGTGCGCTATCACAAACGAGATCTGGGTAGCTGACGCTGGGCATTCTGCGATAAGGGGTAGCCTCGAGCCAGTAAACGGCTCTCGAGCTATAGAAGATGGCCGAGTCGGAGCAGATGATAGGTTCTGAACCCAAACAACAAGAAGGAAGGCAAGATGAAGATATCTAACATGGAACGTTATGGTAGGTGCATAACTTCTTTTTCCTATGGTGGACAGAGGCCTGCCACCAAAACAAGGGACTGCCATTCACACCCCCACCCCCTGCCACCCAAACCCTAACTACAGATGCATCAGACTATGCATGAGGGGCTCATCTGGCAGGGAAGTGCATTCAGGGAAAATGGAGCCCAAATCAAATGCACCTTCATATCAATCAAAAAGAAATGCTAGCTGTACAGAATGCACTAACAGCCTTCGACTAACTTCATCCAAGACAACTAATGGTAAACATGGACAATACCACAGTTATGTGGTACATAAACAAGCAGGGAGGTACACATTCCTACCCCCTTTGCAGACTAGCCATGGCATTGTTGAACACGGCCTTGAGCTATCAAGTAAAACTACAAGCTCAATTCCTGCCAGGAAAGCCGAATATTTTAGTAGACGAACTAAGCAGAAATCTCATGGACCCACACAAATGGAAACTGGAACCACGGATTTTCAACATGTTGACATGCATATAGGGGAGCCCAGACATAGATCTTTTTGCCTCATCCCAGAACTACCAGTTGGACAAATTTTGCACGAGAACTCCTCACAAAAAAAACCTGGAAAGTAGATGTTCTGTTAGCTGGGAAAACCTGGAAAGTGGATGCTCTGTCAACTGGGAAAAACCTGGAAAGTGGATGCTCTGTCAACTGGGAAAATGTATCACTCTATGCCTTTCCCCCTCTGCGTCTACTCTCTAAGGTTCTACTAAAAGTCAAACAGGACAAACCAAAAATGATTTTGATTGCTCCTGACTGGCCTCGCCAACACTGGTACCCACTCCTGCGCAGTCTGTCACAAACTTCTCCATGGCACCTGCCTCGGACACCTTCCTTACTGTCTCAGCAGAACAGCTAAACTCTGCACCCTCAGCTCCAAACCTTGAATCTTGCAGCTTGGCTGATCACTTAAATTCCCCCTTAGCATCCCTCAGCAAACCTGTGATGGATGTCATTTTGGAAGCAAGAAGACCTAGTACTAGAAAATCTTATGCTGATAAATGGAAAAGATTCTCTGTCTGGAATCTGTCTCAAGGAATAAGGACAGCAGCACCCAATTTACCTCAGATTTTGCAATATTTAACTGAGATGCTTGATAAGGGCCTGTCTTTTTCTTCCATAAACATCCATGCCTCAGCCATTTCAGCTCGTTACAACACAGAACCCTCCCCTCTTTTCTCATCCTCTGCTAAAGCAGTACCTCAGAGGGGCCAAAAACTTAAGACCACCCAGGAGAGCTCCAACCCCTGCTTGGGACCTTAACTTTGTATTGGAGAAAGTCACTCTCTCTCCTTTCGAGCCAGCTGCTACTGCAGACTTAAAATTTATTTTGTGGAAAACAGCCTTCCTTTCAGCAATCACTTCGGCTAGAAGGATTTCTGAATTATAGGCCCTTATGGCAGTGGAGCCTTTTATCATTTTTCATGCAGACAGGGTGTCACTCAGGACCCAACCCATCCTTCATGCCCAAGGTGGTATCTAGTGTGGCTCTTAATCAGTCCATTCATTTGCCAACTTTCTTTCCCAATCCACAGAACAAGGGGGAGCAGATTCTGTATTCATTGGATGTACACAGACAACTTAGATTTTACTTAGGACTAAATCTTGAAGAAAATCTGAACAACTGCTGGTAGCTTTTGCAGCAGGGGCAGAGGGAAAGGCTATTTCAAAGCAAACCATTTACAAATGGATAAGCCATTGTATTCATTTCTGCTATAAGCACCATGGAAAACCTATCCCCCAGGGGATCAGATCCCATTCAACCAGGGCTGCATCTGCTTCTACAGCCTTGCTCAGAGGTGTTCCTACTAGGGATATTCGAGAAGCTGCTACCTGGAGTTCAGTTCATACTGTCACCAAACCTCATCTACCAATTTTCTCGAAATCCAGAGCTGGGTTTGCCACTGCTGTTTTGCAGGTCCTTATAGCCGGTCCTAATGCTGTATAAATCCATCCTCCCATCTATAGCTTTGGGAATCTACCCAAATGTAATGATTGCAACAGTGAAACACGAATAACATAGTACAGTTGTGTACCCTTATCATAAATGTAGTTGTTCAAGTGTATTCACTGTTGCAGTCCTGGTTACCCTCCCTTCAGCCCCCTGTTTTTTCTCTTACTATGCCTTTATTTTCTTTCACTACACTTAAAAGCCTTTTTGGTGTATTTGCTTTTGTTTGGAGGTATATTTTTATGTTTTTAATTATTTATATATATATATATATATATATATATATATATATATATATATATATATATATATATATATATATATATATTTTGCTCCCCATTTGGAGAGCACCTGACATCTGGGGCAAGAAAAACTGATGTAATGGTGTAGGCTGCATGTTTTATACCCCTGATTACCTGATGACATGGAAGAAGGGACAGCAACCGACGCAGGACCCAAGACTTTGTTAATCAAGCCGACTGAGGGTAACCTGCTAGCAGATTACCCAAATGTAATGACTGCAACAGTGAATAGACTCGAAAATTTACCTTTATGGTAAATGTACACAACTGTACTTTTTCATGCTTCCAAAGAAGATTCCAAAGCTAGTCTTGCGCTCTTCATTCTCGGTGCTGCAGAAATCTGTGAGTTGTCTTACCCAAGACACAACTGGTCAGTTTCCCAAAAGCTCTGGATCCCTCTCTGTGATCCACTGACTGCTAATTGGTCAGCCATGTAGAGGGTAAATTGGTAGAGTGGAATATTTTTAGTACTTATCAACTCACAAAGAAGCGGCTAAGAGGCTCTACAAAAAGTGGCACTTGAGATTTTTCTCTACCAGATAAGTCCCTGTTGTGGAAATCCTTTTTCATAAAATCTATTTGCTGTCATTTGGATTTATGTAGTGTGTGTAAACATGTATGCTCGTCTGAATATTTTAATTTACTTTTTACAGTAGTCCAATCCAGTACCTTTTGATTCCTGAATAAAACTGGTATGTTTAGCTTCGTCTTTGTGGTGACTTCATTTTAAAATGTTCTGCTTATGCAAACCTCTTCGTGTGGGGTAGTGTAGGGTAGTGTTTCATTTTGGCAGGGTGAACCTGTGTTGTATTTATGCTAACTCCATGGAAACTTGCTTGCCATTTCTTCTGTCAGTTTTCTTTGAAGTACTGACAGGATTTATGCTTATGGCATGTGCATGTTTCGAAAATGTATTACTTGTGCTCACAGTGTGACTTTTTTTTTTTTCTGTGTCTTCCTGTATATTTTTATTTATATAGTTTTCTGACTGGATTTAAATGTGCTGCACATTACAGGGTATATGTGTTCACTGGACACACAATGGTAACCTCTGCTATTTCTATCGGTTTACATCTAAGGAGATGTAGCATATCTAGTAGATTTACAGGCTGTTGTACTGCTTCTATTCACAATGCGACAACTTGCCTGCTATATCCCCCTAATTTTATTTATGGGGCTGCAGATGGCTTTTAACACTGCATGTGCATTTTTAAGCCATGTGTATCCTGTCTGCACTCAATAAGGAATTCCCTACCTTTTAGCCTGTCAGGCATAATTTTTAACTCTGGAGTCCTGACATGTAATTTTGGAGAATATACTTTAGTTTTCACTCTTGGCTACTTGCCTTTTTTTTATATACATACATTAATACAAGTATTTCAAGCACAGGCAATAATGTCGTTCTAGCCTGCCAATATATGAAAACCGTTTTTCTCATATAAGAGCCCAGGCTGCTGTTAAAAATATTTAAACTAGTGCTTGCTTTAATGTAATTTGGTAGTCTGTTCCACGCATCAAATGCTCTCTCTCAAGAGAACACACTTCTCATTCCTATAGAATCTTCTATACAAGTTGTCTGATGATTCTATATAGCTGTTTGATAACTCCAAGCATTCCCAGAGGTAGTTGTCTCTAAATGCCCTATATAACTGAATCTGATTCCTCTTAAATATTTAAGGGCGACACTGTACAAGTTCAGATGACAGATTGAGTAGAAGCCCAATTTTAGTGGAGGCCTGGGGAGAAAGGCTTCAGATTGTAAAATTATTGTTCTTAAAATATTTTGTAATCTTCAAAAAATAAAAAACGTGTGCAGTTTAATTATAACAAATTATATGCGGTGGTGGTGCTGCGGTAGCGTTGTCGCCTCACATTAAGACGTTGTCCTGTTCAATTCTCAGCTAAAGCGTCTTCTGTGTGGAGACATGCGTGAATGGGCGTACCTTTGTTGAAGGTTGTGCATCAGGGCTGGCAACTCGGTACGTAAAAATCTACTGCCAATCATTAGCGGACTGGAGTTCCGCTGTGGCAACCCCTAACCGGGAAAAGACGAAAGATGCAACATATGTGATATAGAAACATCCTTGGTTAAAAATTGATAAGGTATATAACAGTCATTTAATATTCAGAGAATTTTTGGACAGTTTGTAAAGAAAGGTTAGTCTAATGCAAATGGGAATTGCAATATGAAGTGAGGGGAAAAACAGGCTTATGGTATATTTAGATAATATCAAAGAAGACAATGGGATAGCAGTAAGGAAGTGTAGGAGGGGAGAGTAAGGCAGTATAAGGAATGAAAAGGTACTGGTTGACATTTAGGGGTATGGTTTATCCTGATTTTGAGCAAGAACAGAACCAGATATTGGCTAGGAAGTCTTTGAGTGGTTTTGAAAGTTGGGAGAGCGTAGACCTGAAGGATACAGGTAAGGAGTTCTAGGCCTTGGCACCCTTGCACGAGTACAAACAGTGCCCAGCAGATTTGCTAGGTTTTTGATCACTGGATTGTAGTGACAGACTGAGAACATAGTTGTGTAGAATGTGTTTTAGTGCTGGACAGGCAGGTGTTTGCTGGATAATTTATAGGTGGTAAGAAGTTTTGTATATGTTAGTTGACGTGGCAGTTGTAACCAGTTTAGGATTTTCAGTGCTAGTGGTGAGTTCTGAAAGGGATAAGTGCTTCAAATTTAGCAACAATGTTCTAGCATTCTTCAAACTTTTAATTTTTGTGAAGTCTGGATGGGAGCACCATAAAGAAGAGTGGGGAAGAGATGAGAAAGTGGCAAGTCTAGTTTTAGTTACATGTGTGAACTTTTATTATTTTTTTTTTTGCTCTATAAAGCACCCCTAGTTTTTGATTATTTTTTTCTTATGCAATTTTGTATATGGATGTTGAATGTAAGATAATCCACATCACCCATAATAGTTTGCTACGAGATGCCACTTCAGTGGTTGTAGTATTAAAATGGAGAGAATTTTAAATTTAGTTTTTTCATGAGAGAGGGATTTGGGGTGAGAGGGAGTAGTAGTTTGGTCTTTTTTGGGTTTAAGATCAGTTGTGAGTTGTGAAGCCATGTTTCAGTAGCTGTTAAAGCTTCCTGAGTATTTTTCAGGTGTACCATGTCACGTGTGAAAATGGGAGTGGAATCCTTGTATTAGGGTGGCCTGTTGTGTGGAAGTATAGAGGGCATTGAGGAAAATGTTAGAGGAGGGGACCAAAGAGAGTCTTGTGTACATCAGTGGTGAATGGGAGGTAAGGAGTGTGTGAGTGCCATTTTACTGATTGACTTCTATTTGACAGGAAGCTTAACCACAGAAGGGTGAGCTGAGAGATGCCTAGTGAGGCTGTCTGAAGTAGAAGTTTGCTGTGACATTGCGTGGAAGGCTTCAGTGAAGTCTAGAAATGAGGAAGAGGCTACTTTGTCATTATCTCTAGCTTTATTGATAGCATCTGTATAGGTTAGGACAGTGCTTGTACTATGGGAGGGACGGAAGCCATGTTGTGTAGACTGAGTTCTGCAAGGGAGAGTGTGGCAATTGTTTTTGAATACATTTAGTACTTTGGCGAGGGGAGATGAGATTCCTGTAGGTCTAAAGTTATTAATGTCTGTTGAATTTGCTTCTTTGTGCCAAAGAATAATGTGTGGCTTTTTCCACAGAGATGGAATGTGGGAATCCCAGATTGACCTGTTTATGAGGATGAGAGAGCATAGGCAATGCTATTGGCTATTTTTAGGTACTTGCTTGGAAAGTCCATCAGCTGAAGAAGAGCACAGTTTTAAATTTTAATAGTTTATGGATGTGGGCACAGGTTTGAAGGTGAAAGTGGATGTGGTGGTGATGTGGCTGTTGTGCATGGTTGGGGTTAGATGTTGAGTCCTGGGTTAGAAATGCTATACTGTCTAAAATAAGAGTTGAACTGAATTGCAGTTTTGAGTGGTGAGTTATCGGGAGAGGGATTGGGGTTGAAATTTGGTCCAGGATGTAACTTTTCTTGAATGGGTGTCCAAAATTTTTAGAGTTGTTTATTATTCTGAACATTATTATAGTATTTTTTTTGTCTTTATTTGCTTTTTAGTATGATTGCAAACCATTCTGATGTTTTCAATATATTGAGGTATTTTATATTTTTGCCATTCTTTCCATGTATTTTCCCTTTCCTGCCTTAGCAATCCACTCTTTTTGGATAGCCAAATTGTGTTTTCAGTCTCTTCCTTCTAGGAAGCACATGGCTGTTTAGGATATTTAGAAAAGTTGTATTGAATTAAATTACAGACTCATCTAAGGGGATACTTTTTAGGAAGTTCCAGGTAATTGATGATAGTGTAGTAATGAACATTTCTGGGTTAAACTTGAAAAGGTTACAAGTTTTATAAATATGTCTAACTAGAGATGTGCAGCTGTATAGCTAGGGAGATGATCACAGAGAGTCTGATATTGTACCTGTGGTGGAGTATTTGCTAGGGTGTTATACTGTGATGCAGTCTAATAGAGAATTTGATGTCATGCTATAATGTGCGGGGGCTATTAATTAGTTGTGTAAAACCATATTAAGTTCATGCTAGATGCAGAGGAAATAGTTTGTCCAACCAATTGACATTCATATCACCTAGTAATATTCTTTCTTTTGGAAATGTTATGGCTGTCCAATGTAGGATAATGTCCAGTAAAGGTGTATGGTCACCAGAGGGATATAAAGGACAGTAATGCATATTTGTTACTTTTGAGAAAAGTAAATGCTGAATTTTGGTGTTGGTTTGCTGTAAGGGGAAGTGTAGGTACTGGGAAATGTTAAAATAATACCACAACTTTTCCTCTTTATATGGTCATTATAGCCAGGAGGTACAACTTTAGAGTTGTTCATGCTGGTTTTAAGCTAAGATATGATGTTATCCATGTCATTATTCCTCACAGAAGGGTCTTGGATCTAACATCAGATCCAAGCTAGCAACTTAGCACAGACAAATCCAAGGCTCAAGCTCCTTCCTCTCCCATAATCCCCTGCTACCCTCTAAGCCTCAGATCTTGCTTGCCACGAGTTTGCTACGGTCACTATCTATCTGGCTCTTGCTTCAGCTAAGTGCTTTAACTACTTTACCTTAAATATGTTAGGTTGTTTTGATAGGTTACTTTTTGTAGTGTAATTACTGCTAGTAGTTTGCCTCCCCTCCATTAGGTTCATAGGTAGGTACTAGGCTATTGCCCCTAGGGACTATACAAGCCCAGCCAAAAAGGTACCCTGGCTTTTGCCACCCAAGAAAGTTATTTTCCTGTGCCACTGTCGAGCAGAGCCACAGAAGTTCACCCCGGGGTGAATTTCCGATTTCCCATCCAATCATCAAGATTTTTCTTGAGTGCTAATGAGGAGCTTTGTTTGATATAGCTAGGTAGTTTATCCCAGAGTATGGGAAGTCTTTGGGACAGGAATCTATCCCGCCGGCATCTTCTGTTGTGGTGACAAGGTTTAGGTCCCTAGAGTGTGTAGCTCGGAGGGACTGGGATTTCTTTAAGTGGAGTATGTCCAACAGCTCTGGGTTTGACACAGCTTTGTATGTTATGCAGAGATAACCTCTGAGTAGGTGATAAGCAACAGAGTAAGGCTGGAGTTTTTTGAGACTGTCTGCATAGGGCATCTGTTTGAGGCCGGTAATCCTCTTTGTGAGGTATATCTGTGGCCTTTCCAGTTGTTGCAGATGTGTTGTGAGGTACATACCAAAAGGGGCATTGTACTCAATAATGGGTCTAATGAGTGATGAGTAGAGGGGAACAATGACCTCTTTTTTTTCTGGATGAGAAACCTTTTGTGATAAGGTGTGCCACGTAGAAGTATTTCCTGACTACTGTGGCGATGTGATTATCAAAGGAGAGACTGCTGTCCACCTGTGCCCCAAGGTCTCTTATCACACTTTGGGTGTTAAGTTTACTACCGCCTATGTTGTTGTTCATGGGTACAGAGTTTTTTCCAAAGGGGATGACAATGCACTTTTGGCATTGAGCTTGAGGCCATGGCTTTCACACCAGACATCTGTCTCAGTGAGGCCCTTTTGTAGGATGTCCACATCATTAGGAGTTTGGATTATGGCTCCTAGTTTGCAGTCATCTGCAAACTTCCTTAGCCAAATACCTTCAAAGTTGGTCTGTACTTCAGAAAAGCAGATACCAAACAGGAGAGGACCCAGGTCTAAACCATGTGGTACTCCACTTGCCACTGGTCAGAAGTCGGATTTGGAGTCTGCTACTTTCACAGTGTGGGTTCTGTCAGTGAGCCATTTGGCAACCCATTTTGTGACATAGGGGTTTATACCTAGTTTAGTGAGTTCATCTATAATTCCAGAGTGAGGGATGGTGTCAAAAGCCTTGGCAAGATCTAGATGGGCTGTGTAAACCACCTTACCCTCGTCTACGGCTTTGGTGACTGCTTCAAAGCAGGTTTAGGAGACATGATCTGCCTTTTACAAACCCAAACTGGGTGGGGTCCAGAGTTTGGAGATTACCACTGTCTTTGTGTATAAGTTCCATGATGATACATTCCATGGCCTTGTAGACCAGGCTAGTCAGGCTAATGGGGTCATAGTTCCCGGGGTCCATGGTGGCTCCCCCCTTGTGGAGTAGGATAACCGTCACTGTACGCCATTCAGCGGGCACACAGCCTGAGGTGAGGCTATGATTGAACATGGTACTTGGGTGGGGTGCCAGTTCATTCTGTAGTTCGTGTAGAACGCAGCCTGGGATGTCTGGTCCCATGGATGCTTTGTTCTTGGCTTTGGAGAGTGTGGTTTTTACCTGTGCAGCCATGATTACAGTAACTTTGCATTCTTCCGGTATAAAGATCCCCCCTGTAGGGGGTGAGGGGGGGGTAAAGTTAGCACTGAACCTATCTGCCAGGATATTGGCAATATCAGTTGAGTCTGTATATTTAGTGCCATTGTGCTGCAACTCAGAGCAGATCTGAGTGTTGCCATTAAGATTCTTGACATAGCTATAGAATGCTTTGTGGTTGTCTTTAGAATCAGTGGTGATTTTGTTTGCGTAACTAGCTTTGGAGGATTTTATCAGGGATCGCAGCTTCTTATTGAGGCTGACCAGGGAGCTTCTCCACTCATGGGATTTTGCTCTTTTGCAACAGTTTCTTCTTTCTGTTGTACAGTTTGTTTATGGCAGGGAACCACCAGATTGGCTTCCTTTTTTTGGAGGATAGCGTCTTGGTTCTGTTTGGGATAGCACGATCTATGCACTCGTGTAAGTGCTTAAAGTGCAATTGTGTAGGATTCAGTAGTCGTAACTGTATGAAGTTGGCTTTGGCGAAAATTTTTACTGTGGTTTTCTTAATGGGGGGTGGGGCAGGATGTGGATATTTAGGGTGATTAGCTTATGGGTCGATTCGGACCAATGAGGCATTGACTTCAGGTGTAGAACACTGGTCACTCATGTTGGTAATGACTAGATCTAGGATATTGTTGCCCCTGGTGGGGGTGTAGATAAGTTGATCCATGGCATTGGAGTTTATGAATTCCAGAAAGCATTGAGCGAAGGAGTTGGTATATAAGTAGTTTTCTGTTAATGGTGGGGATGTTGAAATCACTCATTATTAGGGTGTTTGGTTGAACCCTAATATTTTCCAGTACATCAGGAAAAGAGGAGTGGGAATCCTGGGGCATGGTGGGGGATCTGTAGCAAGCTACAATTTGGATTGCAGTTTTGCCCAGAGTTAGTAGCACTTGGATAACCTCAGATGCATTATGCTGAGCAACTAGCCTGGGAGTGTGAATATCCTTAATGAATATGGACACACCTCCACCTTTGGTGTTCTGGTCCAGGTTACATGGCCGAAAAGTGTGTTATGAGTTTATAGCCTGGTAGTGCAGGGATGCTCTCTGGAGCCTTGAACCAGGTCTCAGTCACTGCACAGATATCGATGTTCTCCATTTTACGGAGTGCCTTGAGTGACTTCTAGCATTGAGTAGCATCACCCTCAGTTTTTGCTTGCCTGTTCCTGTTAGGTGGTGAATTTGTCGTTTGAACCTTGCCTAAAAAAGGCACTATAGGGGCAGCAAGAACATTAGCCAGTATCCAGAATCCCAGGGGTGACAGGTGTAGGCCATCTCTGGCAAAGCATCATGGTCTGTCGACCATGTCATCCCAGGCAGACAGATACTGGATCCCTTTAGAATGACACCAGAAGCTTAACCAATTGTTGAAGTCGATCAATTTGTCCTTGTACTGCGGTATCATTCTTGGTGATGGCAGAATGCTACTCAGCTAGGGTCATACCTGCCTGGGCTACAAGATCGGAGACCTCTTCCATGTCTGTTTTCATGTAGTCCAGGGAGGTACGTCTCAGGTTGTTTACACCAACATGGACAATGACAGAGTCACATTTGTACTTATGGAGTGATCTGAGTGCGTGAGTTATGTGGTGGATCCTGGCACCCGACAGGCAGCTGACAGTAACCTTCCTTGTTTAGCCTGGTGGGTGGGACATCAGTGTGCCTGACTATAGTCACCTATGACTAGTATGTTGGGTGCATTGTTTTGCCTTATTGGCTGTGGTTGATTGGCACACTGAGTCTGTG
This sequence comes from Protopterus annectens, assembly GCF_019279795.1. Lineage (NCBI taxonomy): Eukaryota > Metazoa > Chordata > Ceratodontiformes > Protopteridae > Protopterus > Protopterus annectens. The sequence goes on from NC_056730.1 coordinate 801,690,253, forward strand.
GGCTATGTGTCATTTGGGATGTGTTGCGGGGTGGAGGTTACTTGCATTTCTGCTTTGGAGGTCTCTGTTGCTTGAGCAGATTATTATTGAGTGCCTCCGCAAATGTTTTTGTGTTTCTTTGTGTGGACTTTGACCAAAATTCATCCCCAGGGCTTTGGAGGAGCACTGCAAGAAGCTGCTCTTAAATGGTATGGTGCCCGGGATGGGGTCATTCTGTTTCCCCCTCTAAGTCTTCCTCTTCTAACCCCAAGATGAGAACTCATTCCATGCCTCTGGTGGCTTCTAAAAAGCCGAGGCTTTTGGATCCTAGATCTCCGGATCAGACACCAGCTTGGGCTATCTCTAATCCAAGGCATTCGGATTCTTCTGGTTCCAAGGCCTACTCAGATCAGAGGCCCTCTGATCCGGTCAAGACTAGGGCAGCTTAGATCTGATCACTTTGTCATATCCAATTGCTCCTGTTGCCAGGCTGTCGGATCCACTCATTGTTATTGAAGATGTAGCATCACCTAGATGTTCTTCGTGTTTCACTGTTGCAGTCATTACATTTGGGTAATCTGCTGGCAGGTTGCCCTCAGTCGGCCTGAATTCCAAAGTCTTGGGTCCTGCGTCAGTTGCTGACTCCTTTTCCATGATGTCAGGTTGTTAGGAGTATAAAACAAGCAGCCAACGCCATTTCCTTTAGTCTTTCTTGCCATGCGGTGCCCGAAGCAGAAGCTTTTCGCAAGTGCTGGTCGGCCGACTCCTGAAATATTTGAGTTTGAGTTTCAGAACCGAAGTCTTCAGGGAAACTTTTTTCTTGCTCCATACCGATGTCAGAAAAAGTTAATAATTGTATTACTTGGGGGAAGCAAATACCTCATAAGGATTTCCATTTATACTGTATTCCTTGCCTAGGCCCTGATCACAACGTGCCTGGCTCTCTGTTTTGTGCTAGATTTAACCAACGCGCTATTAAGCGTCGATATATTTTTGCCTCAAAGTATTTTGGAAACAGATTTAACTACCCAGAAATGTCATAGGATATCGGCAATCTGACTACCGGAGTACATAAAAAAACGCAAAGAAAAGGATAGAGATGGACAGTCGTGGTCCAAAAACAACAAAGCTTCTCCTAAGCCAGTCGCCGGTACTCAGTGAGGTGCTTTCGCAGCCCCTGATACCCGCTACTTTTGAGTTGCAGGCCCCTACCGAGACCCATGTGGAGTCCGGCATGCCGCGAGATACTCAAAGTATTGGATCCATGGATGTATCTCCCTCTGATGGGTCCAGAGCCACTGAGCAGGCACCGGCTTCTGAGGGTGTATTCAGGCCTCAACATTTTTATATCAAACGACGACAGCAGCAAAACCAAAGACAAAAGCGACTTCTAAAGCTAAAAAAAGATGCATGAGCCACGTGCACAGGCTGCTATGCCTAAAAAACAGATGATCAAAATGGCTGAAGACCTTATTACCTTGATCAGGGGTTCCCATCCCCCTCCTGATGAGAGGCCTAGGCAAGACACTGACGATGAATCTTCAGATCAGGTTTCTATTTCTTCTGATTCGTCTTCTGATTAGGAATTATCTATACCTCCCTATGAGTATTCTGATGCAGAGGAGTCTATCCCATCTGCATCACTTCCTGAGGATTATTAATTTGGAGAAACCTTACATACTTTGAGGGAGAACTTTCACTGAGAGAGTCAAGATTTCTCAGAATCAAAAAAGAGCCTCAGGGATTTCCTTCTCCTGCAGCACAGGCCTTTAGCCATACCCCGTTTTAGACATTGTGGATGATGTGTTTTCGGAGCTGAGCTTGACCCCAGACGACTCCTCTGGCTCCCAGCAAGCCTGCCAGATATTACAGGGTCCCTGACTCTCACACATTTTTATTTAGAAGCCCTGCTGCTGATCCTGAAACTATTTCACAGGGTCCAAATGGAGTTAAGGCCTCAACAGCAAAAAATCCTACCCCCTCTGACAGAGATTCAAGGGCACTGGATAGATGGGGAAAGAAGGTTTAAACATCTGCAACCTTGGCTTATTAGGGCCTTAAACTGCCTGTTTCATATGCTCAAGTATCAACAACATGTTATGTGAGTGCTGAAACAGAAAATGATGTTGATTTATGAATGTGCAGAAATGCAGGAATTATTGCATGCAGCTGAACAAGTTGGAAAGCATACTTTGCAATGTAGTTTGATTCCTTAGAGGCCTCCTGAAGGACTGCTGTTACTGGATCTGTGATTAGGAGGCATGCCTGGCTAAAAGAGCAAAATTTGCCTGATCATGTTAAAACTAAATTACTGGATGCACCTTGACAGCATGATACTCTGTTTGGTATTAAGGTAGAAGAGGTTTTAAAGAAAATTGAAGACAAGGCTAAGTCTATGCAAACTGTAAAAGACTTTTTACAAGTGCAGCCACCAAGATTCAGTAGTCACTGGCCTACAAAAAATTGGTCCTTTCCTGTGTCGGACAGAGCTCAAAGGGGCAAATCCAGATGCCCAAAGGGTTCCAGATGCCAAGCACAAGATTCTTACAAGTCAAAGCAATGGGGTGCTTCTACCTCCAAATCTGGAGGAGATAAAGCGGAAACCTACAGAAAACAGTCCCAATGACTTCCCTCTGCCTTCACCAAGCACTTACGTTTTGGCAGCACCCTTAGGGGGAAAATTAGCACTTTTTGCTCAAAATTGGCAGTTAATTACCCAGGACAAGTGGGTACTAAACATAGTATCACAGGGATACAGATTCCATTTCCATACTCTGCCAATGGCAAACGGTTGGCCAGATCTGCCAAAAAAATCAATGGGCAGAGGCACAGAAACAGGTTACGTCCCTCATGGATATGGGTCCATTCAGCCAGTACCAGAACAGGAAAAAGGACAAGGTTTACTGTTCTTGGTACCCAGAAAGGACCAGGCTTGGCGGCCAATACTGGATTTATCAATTTTGAACACATACCTGGACATTCCAAAATGCTGACTTTGCAGCAACTTCTGCCCATGCTGGGCAAGAATGCTTGGCTGGTGACATTAGACCTAATAGAGGTATACCTGCATGTCCCAATAAGGGAATTGTGCAGAAGATACCTCAGATTCAAGGCTGGCTTAATGCATTACCAATTCTCTGCACTGCCCTTTGGATTATCTACTGTGCCCAGGGTCTTTACAAAGTGCCTGGTACCAGTAATTGCTTTTTGCAGACAAAGAAGTATACAAATATATCCTTACTTGGATTGTCTCATTCAAGCAGAGAAAAAGGACATTCTTCTTCAACATCTGGCGTTTGTGAAAAGGCTTCTAACATGCCTAGGGTACATAGTAAACAAAAATAAATCACAACTGGCACCCTCTCAAAAGATAACATTCCTGGGTGCAAGCTTGAATACAACTGCCCAGATGGCTTACCTCACGCCAGACAAACAAAGGCAACTGACTACTTACTTCAAACTGATGGCAACAAAAACCCAGTTATCTGCAAGACAAACTCTGCAGGCTTTGGGCTTCATGGCATCCTGCATCCTACTGATTCCATATGCAAGACTGCATATGAGGAAACTTCAATGGTACCTAAAAAGCTTATGGAGTCAACATTGTCACAGTCTGGAAACAATGATTCCTCTCATTCCCTGCCTACAACAGGAGTTTCTATGGTGGGCAAAGGCATGTCACCAAAACATGGGATGGGCCTTCACTCTACCCCTGCCAGCCAAACCTTAACAGATGCATCAGATTATGCATGGGGGGCCCACATGGTGGGAAGATGCATACAGGGCATATGGACCCCAAAACAAATGCATCTACATATTACCAAAAAGATATGCTAGCTGTTCAAAATGCATGTACAGCCTTCAAGGACTTCATCCAGGACAACTACTGATAAAGACGGACAACACCACGGTTATGTGGTATATAAACAAGCAGGGGGGGCACGCACTCATACCCAATTTACAGATTAGCCCTGGCACTGTGGGACACAGCTTTGACTTACAAAATACATCTTCAAGCTCAATTCCTGCCAGGAAAACAAAAAACTCTGGCAGACGATTTAAGCAGAAACCTTATGGACCCTCAAGTGGAAACTAGATACACAAGTCTTCAGCATGATAAATGGGGAGCCCGGACATAGTTCTATTTGCCTCTCCTCAAAATTATCAATTGAAGAGATTCTGCACAAGGACTTATCACAGACAACCATGGAAAGTAGACACCCTATCCTTCAGTTGGAAAAACCTATCATTTACGCCTTTCCTCCTCTGCCTCTTCTTCCCAGGGTCCTACTAAAAGTCAGACAAGAGAAACCAAAGATGATACTAATCGCCCCAGACTGGCCCCGCCAATACTGGTACCCAGTCCTAAGGAACTTGTCAATACCCAGCTTGGATCTTATCTCAAAGACCTCAACTACTGTCCCAGCAAAACAATCAGATCCTGCACAATGAACTCCAGACATGAACCTGGCAGCATGGCTGATCATATAGTTATACAAACAACACCTCAGTAAAGCTGTGATGGATGTCATTTTGGAAGCCAGAAGGCCTAGTACTAGAAAATCTTATGCTGATAAATGGAAGAGATTCTGTGCTTGGGATCGAGCACAAGGAACTGATACAGCAGAACCAAATATTCCTCAGATATTACGATACTTGACTGAGATGCTTGACAAAGGCCTATCTTTCTCATCAATTAAAATCCATGCCTCTGCCATTTCAGCTCATTACAATACAGAGCCACCAATCTTTTCTCATTTTTTACTAAAGCAGTATCTTAGAGGAGCCAAAAATTTAAGGCCTCCTAGAAGATCACCAGTAGCTGCATGGGACCTCAACTATGTGTTGGAAAAGCTCACCCTGCCTCCATTTAAACCAGCTGCTACTGCTGATCTAAAGTACTTATGGAAAACAGCTCTGCTACTAGCAATTACTTCAGTAAGAAGAGTCTCAGAGCTACAGGCCCTCATGGCTGTGGAGCCTTTTATCATATTTTACCCAGACAGGGTGTCTCTGAGGACCAATCCTTCATTTATGCCTAAGATGGTTTCCAGTGTGGCCCTTAACCAAACTATCCATTTGCCAACCTTTTATCCAAATCCGCAAAACAAGGAGGAGAGAATTCTGCATTCCTTGGACGTACACAGACAGCTAAGATTCTACTTGAGCAGGACTAAAGCTTTAAGAAAAACTGAGCAATTGCTAGTGACATATGCTGCAGGATCAGAAGGAAAGGCTATTTCAAAGCAGACTACTTCAAAGTGGATAAGCCACTGCATTCGTTTCTGCTACTTACACCATGGCAAACCTGTGCCCAAGGGCATTAGGTCTCATTCCACCAGAGCTGCAGCTACTTCAGCAGCCTTTCTCAGAGGAGTACCAACCAAAGACATTCTAGAGGCTGCTACTTGGAGTTCTGTTCACACCTTTACAAAGCATTATCATTTGCCTCTCTACTCTAAGTCCAGGGCAGGCTTTGCCACTGCAGTTCTGCAGGGTCTTATAGCCGCACCTAATGCTGTTTAGCTCCAGCCTCCCATCCATAGCTTTGGGATTCTACCCAAATGTATATTCACTGTTGCAGTCCAGGTTACCCTCCCACCATCCTCCTTTCATTCTGGAGTTTCTTTCCTTCTCTGTCTTCTACAACCTATGTGGTGTATTTGCTTGTAGATGAAGGTCAAAGTTTGTATTGATGCATGTGTATATAATATATATATATATAATTTGCTATCTTTTTGGGGGCACCTGACATCTGGGGAAAGAAAAACTAAAGAAAATGGCATCTGCTGCTTGTTTTATACCCCTGCCGTCTTGGAAGAGGAGACAGCAACCGACGCAGGACCAAAGACTTTGGATTTCAGGCCAACTGAGGGCAACCTGCTAGCAAATTACCCAAATGTAATGACTGCAACAGTGAGTACACTCTAACATCTACATTTATGGTAAGTGTACACAACTGTACTTTCTTCTATGCAGTTCCAGTCGACTCCTAGACCCCAGAGCCAAACTCTGGATCCCATACTTAGATCCTTGGGGTACCCAGCCAAGTGTACCCATTCACTCCTCTTTCCTCCAGATCATCCAGGAGTCCCTTGCCTTCAGATATGGACAGATGATGAGGAGCTTTCTCAAAGCCCAGATGGAGCTAGGGCTTCTGCCGTCTCCAGCCCAACCAGCTCAGGGAGCTTCTCAGTTCCAACTCTCCATTCTCTTTCAGCGCAAGGGACATCAGAATCTCTGGACCTGGATACCTGCAGTCAGATCCCGATGGGGATCTAGGGACCATAAAGACTGTCACTAGTAGTGTTTGTTTAACTTGGGTGCTTCCCACTATCATATATCTTGTTTTATTTGTATGGCTTTATTCCCTAAGACATTGTGTAGTCTGCTCTCTTCTTTAGCTGTTTATTTGGAAAACCAGTGTTTTAAGCTGTTAGCTAAAGGCACTATAGAAAGAGCTTCCTGACCTGAGGATCAGCCATCTGCGAAGAAAACCAAGAAAGCTCTGTTGGATTCTTCAGCTGTGCCGCCTCTGTTGGACATGAAGGCCCGGAGGATCGTTCTGTTTCCAGGCAGATTTCTCTGCTACAACTGCCTTGGAGGCCACCATGTATCTGGCTTCATGCACATTCATGGAGGCCTTGCTGACTTCCACTTTCGAAGTTCAGGGGGAACTGTGGCTAAAAATTGCCAATGGACCTAGGAGTGTTTTGCAGATTTTAGTAAGAGAAAAGATAAGTACAGTAATTGAATGCTGGTCATCAGTCAGAGCCTCCTAAGATCTGAAAGGCTAATGTCCCCTTAAAGAGTAAAAAAAAAATCATATTTCTCCTGCTCCTAAAGGTCCTCAGACTAAATGGCAAAACTTCACTCAAAGCTTGTTTAATGCCATTATGGCTTTGAAGCCTCCTTAACAGGTTTCTGATGATGATCTTCGTGTTTCACTGTTGCAGTCATTACATTCAGGTTACCTGCTTGCAGTAGCTCTCAGTCGGCCTGATTAACAAAGTCTTGGGTCTTGCGTCAGATGCTGTCCCTTCTTCCATGACGTCAGGGATATAAAACATGCAGCCGACACCATTACATCTGTCTTGCCATGCGGTGCCCGAAGCAGTTCGCAAGTGCCGGTTGGCCGACTCCTGAAATTTTATTTTTTGAGTTTCAGAACCGAAATCTTAAACTAAAGCCAAGTACCCCATTAGGGAAACTTTTTCTTGCTCCTTACTGATGTCAGTAAAAGTTAATAATTGTATTACTTGTGGAAAGCAAATACCTCACAAAGATTTTCATTCGTACTGTAGCTGTCAGTTTTGTGCTTTATTTAATCAGTACACTATCCATCGTCTGTATATTTTTGCCTCTAAATATTTTGATTCTCTGTTTAATTATCCAGAAATGCCATTGGTTAGCCATCCGACTACCAGGATTCCGAAAAAAATGCAAAGATAAAGACAGAGACAGGCCGCCTAGGTCCAAAACTGCTGACGCTTCTCCTAAGCCAGTCGCCAGTTCGCTGGTACTCTGGCGCTTTCGCAGCCCCTGATACCTGCTACTTCTGATTTGCAGGCCTCTACTAAGACCCATTTGGAGTCCAGTATGCCGCGAGATACTTCAACTGTGGAACCTGCGGATGTCTCTACCTTGGATGGGTCCAGAGCCACTGTGCAGACACCGGCTTCTGAGGGTGTACTCAGGCCTATGGACTTGTATATTAAACTGACGCCTCCTTCTTTATTTAGGCCTAAATCTCAAACCATTCCTAAGAAACTGACACTCAGGCCTCTATGCCTAAAACACAAATGATAAGAATGGCTGAAGATCTTATAACTTTAATCAGGGTAAGCCTACCTCCCCCTTCTAAGAGACCTAGGACTGAAGTTTGTGAATCTTCTGACCAGGATTCTAATTTTTCTGATTCTTCTGATGATCTGGATTTGCCCTTATCTACTTATGAGGATTCTGATGCAGAGGACTCTATTATCTGCTTCCCCTCCAGAGGATTTTTCATTTGGTGAAACCTTACATACTCTAAGGAAGCATTTCCACTGGGAAAGCCAGGATTTTTCTGATTCAGAAAAGAGGCTTAGGGATTTCTTACTCCTGCCTCAGCATAGGCCTTTAGCTATACCTCCTGTACTAGACATTGTTGATGCCTTTTCAGAATCTAGTTTGGCCCCTGATTCTTTGCCTCCTGCTCCCAGAAAACCTGATCGATATTACAGGGTTCCTGATTCACACAAGTTTCTTTTTAAAAATCCTATTGCGGATCCAGAGACTATTTCACAAGGACCTAAGGGCATTAAGGCGGCTTCTGCTAAAAATCCTACCCCTTTTGATAGAGACGCCAGGGCGCTGGATAGATGGGGTAAGAAGGTTTACACTTCTGCAACCTTGGCCATTAGGGCATTAAACTGCCAGTTTCATATGTTAAAGTATCAACAACATGTTATTGGTTTGCTTAAACAGAAAATGATGTTGATTCCTGACTGTGCTGAAAATAAAGAATTACAGGATTTAATGCATTCTGCTGAACAGGTTGGTAAACATACCTTGCACTGTGGATTTGATTCATTAGAAGCCTCTTGCAGGGCTGCTGTTACTGGTCTGTGCTCAGAAGGCATGCTTGGCTTGAGGAGTAATCTTTGCCTGATCATGCTAAAGCTAAACCGTTGGATGCTCCCTTAAATCAGGACCACCTGTTTGGCAACAAAGCTGAGGAGATGGACGATAAAGCTAAATCTATGCAAACAAAGATTTCTTGCAAGTTCAGCCTCCTAGATTTAGTAGGCATTGGCCCTCTAAGAAGTGGTCCTTTCCAGGTCTTCGCAATCCAAACCCAGACAAAGCAGAAACCCCAGGTTTCAGTCCCAGGGGACACACAAGACTAAGCAGTGGGGGATTTCCACACCCAAATCTGGGAGTAGTAAGGCTCTCCCCTATGGAAAACTGTCACAATGACTTGCTTTTAAAACTTCCAAGCACTTCCCATGTGAATGCTCCTTTAGGCGGAAAGATTGGTCTGCAGGCCAAAAACTGGGAACTCATTACCCAGGATAAATGGGTTTTAAATAGTGTCCCAAGGATACAGATTTCACTTCCACACATTACCAACATCAAGCAGGTGGCCAGATCTACCCCCAAATCAGTGGGCAGAGGCCCAAAATCAAGTTCTCTGTCTCAAGTATGGGAGCTATTCAGTTGGTACCAGAAGAGGAACAGGGACAAGGTTTCTATTCGAGACTTTTCCTGGTACCCAGAAAAGGCAATACATGGTGTCCTATCCTGGACCTTTCAATTCTAAACAACTTTCTGGTGATTCCAAAATTCAAAATGCTGACTCTTCACCAGCTGCTTCCTATGCTAGGCAAAGATGCCTGGTTGGCAGCACTAAGAAGCGTACCTGCACATCCCTATTAGTGAGTCTTGCAGAAGATACCTACGCTTCAAAGCATGCTACATGCACCATCAGTTCTCTGCACTGCCCTTTGGCTTATCTACTGCACCCAGGGTATTCACAAAGTGCCTAGCTCCAGTCATTGCATTTTGCATGCAAAGAAATATTCAAATATACCCATACCTGGACGATTGTCTAATTCGGGCAGAAAACCAGGACATACTTTTGAATCATCTGGCCTTTATTCAAAGGGTGCTGACTTGTCTGAGGTACACTGTAAACAAAAAGAAATCACACCTGGTACCATGTCAACAAATTATATTCCTAGGAGCAAGCTTGAATACAACTTCCCAGATGGCTTTCCTCATGCCAGAGAAACGGATTCATTTGGCAACCTACATCAAAGAAGTGGCCACAAAAACCCAGCTATCTGCAAGACAAATACTGTAAGCCTTGGGGTTCATGGCTTCCTGCTTTCTTCCAATTCCACATGCAAGGCTGCATATGAGGAAACTACATTGGTATCTCAAAAGCTTATGGTGTCAACATTCACAGGATCTAGAAGCAATGATTCTTATCATACCTTGCCTACACCTAGAGTTCCTTTGGTGGGCAGAGGCCTGCCACCAAAACAAAGGAGTACCATTCACTCTACCCCCTGCCACCCAAACCCTTACAACAGATGCATCAGACTATACTCACCTGGCAGGGAAGTGCATTCAGGGCAAATGGAACCCAAGTCAAATGCATCTGCCCATAAATCAAAAGGAAATGTTAGCTGTACAGAATGCTCCGACAGCCTTCAAGGACCACATTCTTCCAGGACAATCAGTAGTAAAGACGGACAACACCATTGTCATGTGGTACATAAACAATCAGGGGTACACATTCTTACCCCCTCTGCAGACTAGCCATGGCATTGTGGAGCACAGCTTTGAGCAACCAAGTGAATCTACAAGCTGAATTCCTGCCAGGAAAACTAAATACACTGGCAGAAAGACTAAGCAGAAACCTCATGGACCCACAGGAGTGGAAACTGGAATCAAGGATTTTCAACATGTTGACAAGCAAATGGCGGGAGCCCAGATATAGACCTGTTTGCCTCCCCCCCAGAACCATCAATTGGACAAATTTTGCACAAGGATTCCCCAGAAGCTAGCTTGGAAAGTGGATGCTCTGTCCTTCAGCTGGAAAAACCTATCCGTTTATGCCTTTCCTCCTCTGCCTCTGCTCTCAGAAGTACTACTAAAGATCAAACAGAACAAGCCAAGGACGATTTTAATTGCATCAGACTGGCCACGCCAACACTGGTGTACCCCCTCTTGTGCAGTGTGTCATGCTTGGCCCCATGGCACCTGCCTCAAACTCCTTCCCTGTTGTCTCAGCAGGAGAAGCAGATTCTGCACCCTCAGCTGCAAACCCTAAACCTAGCAGCCTGGCTAATTGCCTAATCTCTCCTTTACCATCCCTCAGTAAATCAGTGATGGATATCATTTTAGAAGGGATGAGTGCAGCAGCGCCCAATTTACTGCAGATTCTACAATACTTGACTGAGATGCTTCATAAGGGCTTGTCTTTTTCCTCCATCAAAATTCATGCCTCAGTCATTTCAGCTCATTATAACACAGTGCCTCCCCTCTTCTCTCCCCCACCACTCAAGCAGTTCCTTAGAGGGGCCAAAAATTTAAGGCCACCCAAGAGAGCTCCAACTCCAGCCTGGGACCTTAACTTTGTCTTGGAGAAACTCACTCTTCCTCCTTTCCAGCCAGCTGCTACTGCAGATTTAAAATTCCTTTCTTGGAAAACAGCTTTCCTTTTAGCAATCACTTCAGCAAGAAGGGTATCTGAATTACAGGCCCTTATGGCAGTGGAGCCCTTCATCATCTTTCATGCAAACAGGGTGTCCCTCAGAACCAATCTCTCCTTCATGCCAAAGGTGGTATCCAGTGTGGCTCTTACTCAGTCCTTTCATTTACCTACCTTCTTTCCTAACCCACAGAACAAAGGGAATGGATACTGCGCTCCTTAGATGTGCACAGACAACTTAGATTCTACTTGGACAGGACTAAACCTCAAGGGAAATCTGAACAACTGCTGGTGGCATTTGCTGTAGGGACAGGGGGAAAGCTATTTCAAAGCAAACCATTTCAAAATGGATAGACAACTGCATTCATTTCTGCTATAAGCACCATTGAAAACCTATCCCACAGGGCATCAGACCTCATTCAATCAGGGCTGCATCTACCTCTACAGCCTTTCTCAGAGGCGTCCCTACCAGGGGCATCCTAGAAGCTGCTACCTGGAGTTCTGTGCATACTTTCACCAAGCATTATCATTTGCCAATTTTGTCTAATTCCAGAGCTGGCTTTGCCACTGTAGTCTTGCAGGGCCTTATAGCCAGTCCTAATTCTATTTAAATTCCTCCTCCCAACCTTAGCTTTGCGAATCTGCCCAAGTGTCATTACTGTAACAGTGAAACACTAAGAACATAGTACAGTTGTGTACACTTACCATAAATGTAGATGTTCAGGTGTATTCACTGTTGCAGTCCTGGTTACCCTCCCTCCAGACCCCTTTCTCCTTTTGGCTATACCTCTACTTTCCCTTACTATGCTCAAAAGCTTTTTGGTATATTTGCTTTTTTGTTGGAGGTATATCCTTGTATTTATAGATTTAATTCCCTCCTATTAGGAGGGCACTTGACATCTGGGGAAAGAAAAACTAATGTAATGGCATTGGCTGCATGTTTTATACCCCTGACATCTTGGAAGAAAGGACAGCAACTGATGCAGGACCCAAGACTTTGTTAATCAGGCCGACTTGAGGGCTACTGCAACCAGATAACCCAAATGTAATGACTGCAACAGTGAATACACTCTAACATCTACATTTATGGTAAGTGTACACAACTGTACCTTCCTGCTCCTCTTTGGTCTTCTACCCCCCTCTTATGAAGCGTAAGGAGCAAGATTTCTTTAAATAATCTAACTTATTCTTTCCAGATTTCTTCTCCCTTAGATTATGGTTATGAGGAAGAGGAATCTTAGCCCTGAATCTCCTTTTGAGGTGATTTCTTTTGGTGAAGCAATTACCCGAATGATGGAGTTTTTTAAATGAGATTGTGTTCAGGTGTCTGAAGTTCAGAAGAGGTACTGTGAGCTTCTGCAAATGGGAGTCTCCTAGGCCCTCTGCTGTCCCTCCTGTTCCTGCTGCTTTGCTTGGATGCCTTTTCCAGTGCTGCTCAGGCTCCTGATTCCCAGCCCCCTGCTCCAAAAAAAGCCTGATAGGTTTTATAAGGTGCCTGATTGCAAAATGCCCCTCTGCTGACCCTTCTGTGGTGTCTGTTACTTCAAGTCTTCTAAGCTGCTGCTTTCTACAAAGTTGCTTCCTTCTGTCGACAGCAGAACTATAGTGAGATTAGGCAAGAAAGTCTATACTTCTGCTACCTTGGCTTTTAGAGCTGTGAACCATCACTCGTATGACCAGATATATTTTGGCTGTTCTCTCTCAGGCCTGTTGTGTTATTTCAGGTGGTCCTGACTCTGGGTTATTTCAGGTCCTCCTGACTCTGAAATGGAAGACCTCAGCCCTTTCTTTATTAGGGATGTCTTCTCAGGTTGCTCGCTATTCCATTAAATGCAGCTATGATGCCAGCTGATGCCTCATCTAGGGCTGCTGCTTTTGGTTCTGTTTTGTAGTGATATTACTGGCTTCAGCTTCAACCCTTGCCTGATGTTATCAAGGCTAAGTTGATGGATGTGCCTCTGGGTAATAAACACATGTTTACTGTGGCTGAGTTCTTGGTCTCTCCAGAAAAAGGGTAAAGCTTTACAGGATCGGAAACATTGTTTCACCTGTTCCTAAATTTCAAAAGAATTGGCCCTAACAAGTCTGCTTTTGTTCATACAGTTTCACCCTCTCCCAAAGCTAAAAAGAGTGGTAGAAAACCCATTGAGCTCATAAAATGCCTTTTCCAGATAAACCAGGTGCTGTCTATCTTCATACTGCTCTTCTCAGTCACATTCCTCTCTCTGTTCATCTTTCCCTCTCCCTTCCTGTGTGATTAAAGATCACAAAAGATTCTTGGGTTCTTTCTATAATTCATCAGGGGTATTACATGGTTTGGAACCCCCCCCTTGGGCATTCCTAAGCTTCCTCAAGAACAACTGCCCCTTTATTCCCAGAGGTACTTCAGGGTCTGTTGGCTCAGGGAACTCTTCAAAAAGTTCCCACTTCTTAGAGGGGGAAAAGGTTTTACACCAGAATATTCTTGGTCCCCCAGAAAAAAGGTACTTGGAGACCCATGTTTGATCTCTCTCAGCTAAAATACTTTTTTTGAAGGTTCCTTACTTTCTGAGGCTATTCCTTCAAACCTTGTTTCCTCTTCTCCTTCCTCAGGCTTTTCTAGCTTCCCTGTGTATATCAAGGATGCTTTTCTACATATCCCTATTCATCCCCTTTTCAGGAGGTTTTTACGTTTCTCTGTTGCTTCCTGGCATTTTCAGTTCCCTGCTTTGCCCTTTAGCCTCTTTAATGCCCCGAGGGTCTTCACCAACTGCCTCACTCCTATGATTGCTTTTGGCAAATTGAGAGGAATATAGATCTTTCCTTACTTGGATGAACTGCTCATTCAGGCCTCTTCTCCAGAGATTTACTTTAGCATCTACACTTCGCTATTGACTCCTGCAAAGCCTGGGCTTTACTGTAAATTTCCAAAAATCATTCCGTACTTTTTCTCAGGATCATGTTTTTTCTACGGTGCAGGCTCCTGACTGTTCCAATGCTGTCATCTCTGCCTCCTCCCAAGACTTTTGATTGCTTTCTTTCAATCCCTTCCTCTGGCTTCAATTATATCCAGGGAATTTCTTAGGGCTCTGGGTTACATGGCTTCCACCATTCCTATGCTTTCTCTGACTAAGAAAACAATTCACAACAGAAAAGAACCACAGCACAATGTTAGAGCTGTAATAGGCACGCTCCAACAGAGCAAATAAACATACACTTTGAACTAATAATTTTAATGAAAAACTTAAGCACTTTCATCCTACAATATAGGACTTTTTCAGAAATAGTAGATAAGACATTTCAAGTTTAAATCTGCCATGCAAATCACATGACATCAAACTTCATAAAATATTTAAAGACTTATACACAATAATATAAAAAAACTTTTCTTTAAAAATGATGTTAAAAAATAAACTATACTTTTGTAATCCATCAATAAAATTCAAAACTCCAATGTAGTGTAAAGTGTACCTTTCAAGAGCTTTCAATTTTAACAAACAAGTTATCAAAGATTGTTCATTCAATCCTAAACCACTAAATGTGTTAAGGTAAAATTGCCATTATAACATTCAGTTCAAACAGTGCAATTTCCACCCTACTATTAGGTGTTACTTGCTCAAGGACAAAAAAACCTAAAGTGATGGTCCGGGCTGTTCATAATATGTTTTGCTAAAGCATTATTTTTCTTGTTCTTTACATGCTCATGGGATCTGTACGGATCACCAAACGGCAACATAACTGAAACAGATTCGGCCAGGCATACTTGCATGAAAGTGCTTTTCACCGAAAGGCACTTTCGTGTAAGTATGCCTGTTGCGGAGATCGCACTACAGTGGGGATAAGGGAACTTCCCTTTTCCCCACTGTAGTGTGACCTCGGAGTGAGAATATTTCAGTAGGGGGGTGTGGGGGTGCAGGGGTCTTGCCCCCCCCTGCAAAAACATAAAAGTAATGTTTTATTCTTTTTTGTTTAAACACACTTTAACAGAAGTGCTTTTTCAGTGAAAGTGCTTTCATTACAGTGTGTGCAGTGATTGTGGATTCGGACTATTGAACTTTCGTTCAATAGTCCTACATCCATGCTCATACATATGTTGTTTAACAACCTGCTCCATTTTCCTAACATAATGTGCCCTACATATCTAACACAAAGCAGCATACACAATATTTTTGAAAGACAGTTGTTGTTCTTTGTCATTTTATCAATGTACCATCCAAATCAAATTCCATACCAACCACAACATATTTACGATAATAACAAAAAACACATTTTTGTCATACCTCTTAACTTAGTGCAACTATTCTTTTTAGATGCCTCAACCAGATCTTCAAGACTTTTTCTCCCTAAAGTACACAATACTAGGATCCTCCCCCAGCTTGGAACATATGTCGATATCATCTTTAAATAACATCCACTTTTTTTGCATGATCCATCTTATATTATCATCATAATTATATTTAATAATGAACAGCTATAAATTTTGTTTAACACTTTTTCATGTATCTGTGATCCATTAACATTCATGTGCTCTTCCGACAAAATTGGCATAAAATTACCAGAGTTACTTTATAAATTTACTTATTTTTTAATTTTTTTTAAATCAAATTCCTAGAGTAACATCTCTTCAAAAACATACCCTCCATAAACTGACATTCTCTGAAAAAATCTGAATTCCCTGGTAACCATACGGGCATCCCTGACAAACTGTCCCTTATCTGTGGCTCTTTTTTGATGGGAAGGATGTGTAATGGAGAAGTTAAGTATATTGTTAGAATAAGTAGTCACCATATATGCTCTATTATCAACATACTTTTCCAAGTAAACATCAGGAAATGGTATAGTCAGTACACTATGATCATAAGTTAAAAAAAAAATCAGTGGCATTATTAAATTAGTCAATAAAGTCAATTAAATAATTCCTAGAATCCTTCCACACTAAAAATGTCATCCAGGTATCTCATAAGTGCCCTATTAAAGGACATAGGTAATAATTACCTTAAAAAAACTAAAATTATTTTTCACCGCATTTCTGTGTTGCATCCGGTTTGGAAGCCAGCAAGGATCTGGTGGGCAGACATCCAATGAGGCTTTGCAGGTGTCTGTTTCGGACATTCGGCGGGGAACCATGGTTGATTGTTTCCAAGGGGTCTGGGGGAGCTTCTGCAGTTTCTTCTTAGGGAAGAAGTTCCTGCTATGGCTGTGGAATGCCATCCTGAGTCAGAGCCTTCTCAGTTTTGTAGGATGGATGTTCCCTTAAAAAAAGAAACAGAAAACTAAACGTTTCTTCTGCTCCTAGGGATACACAAAGTGAGTGGCAGGCCTTTTCTCAGGGTTTATTTAGTGCTTTACTTTCATTAAGGTTCCCTCCAAGGGGTTTTGATTCTTGCTCCTCCTCAGTCCTCTTCTACACTTAAAAGGCCCAGGGAATTTATTTCTTCTGAAGAAGAGATGGATTATGATGAAGAATCCCTTACTTGTTCTACCCAGATTCCTTCTCCTTTAGACTCAGGTCTGAGGAGGAGGAATATAATAGTCCAGATACTCTTCTGAGTAAATTTCCTTTGGGGGCACAATCTCTAGGATGATGGAATTTTTTTTTTAATGTGGGATTGAGCCCAGATTTCTGATATCCATAAGAGGTACTATGAGTTACTGCAGGTAGAATTTCCTAAACCTGTGGTATTCCTCCTGTTTTTGCTGCTTTATTGGATGATTTTTCTAATGCCTCTAAAGTGCCTGATTCTCTGCCCCCTGCTCCCAGGAAGTCTGGTAGGTTTTATAGGATGCCTATGGATTGTTCCTTTTTGTTCAAATGTCCAGCTGCTGGACCCCTCTGTGGTGTCTGTAGCTTCTGATAAGCAGTCCCAGTTGCTTCCTTTATCCATGTTTACTGCCTTCTGACAAGGACAGCAGAACCATGCACAGGCTGGGTAAGAAGGTTTATACTTTGGCTACCCTAGTTTTTAGGGCTATAAATTATCAGACCCATATATCTAGGTATGCGTTGGCTCCTTTCTTCAGGCTTGATAGCTTTTTTTTCTGATTTTCCAGACTGAGTGTAAATTATCTGCTCTTTCTTTCCATGCTAGGGACTTCCTCTCAAGTAGTTTGTCATTCTATCAAATGTAGTTATAATGCAGCAGATGCCTCTTCTAGGGCTGCTGCTTTTGGCTCAGTAATAAGGAGGTATTTATTCTTTGCTTTGGCTTCAACCTTTATCTGATGATATTAAGGCTGTTGATGGATGCTCCTCTGGATGATAGCCTTTTGTTTGGGGAAGTGGCTGCTGGTTTAAGTCTCTTAAATACAAGGGGAAGGCCTTACAGGAGTTTAAACGTGTGTGTTTCTCCTGTGCCTAAATTTCAGGGAAACTACCCTTCTAAGCCAGCCTTTGTTAGTAGGTAATCACACCATCCTGTAAAGGTAAAAAGGGTAGTAAATGGGCTGCTCCTACTAAGGTTACTCAAACTGCAGGCATTCAAAAGCCTTCCTTTGCTGACAAACCAGGTGCTGTCTGACTATTCACCTTTTCCCAGTTGCATTCCTCTTTCTCTTCCTATTTGGCTTCAAATCCCCCCGGATTTTTAGGTTCTGTCAATCATTCATCAGTGGTACTTAATGGTTTGGATTTCACACTCTCCTTTTATGGGTATTCTTCAGCCTTCTTAGGAAGAATTTCCTTTTTTCACAGAGGTTATTCGAGGCCTCTTGTCTCAGGGTAATATTCAAGAGGTGCCTGTGCCCCAAAAGGGGGGGGGGGGTTACTCGAGAATGTTTCTAGTGCTCAGAAAAGCAGATGTTCTTCGTGTTTCACTGTTGCAGTCATTACATTTGGGTAATCCTGTTGGTAGGTTGCCCTCAGTCGGCTTGAATTCCAAAGCCCTGGGTCATGCATCGGCCGCTGTCGCCCCTTCCCTGATGTCAGGTGGTCAGGGGTATAAAGGATACATCCAATGCCATTTTCTTTAGTCTTTCTTGCTGCGCAGTGCCCGAAGCGGAAGCAGTTCGCAAGTGCTGGTCAGCCAACTCTTGAGATTTTCGTGTTCGAGTTTCAGATCCGAAGTCTTCAATAAAGCTAAGTACCCCATTGGGGAAACTTTTTTCTTGCTCCAGACCAATGTCAGAAAAAGTAAATATTTGTATTTCTTGTGGAAAGCAAATACCTCGTAAGGACTTTACCTAGGCCCTGATCACAACATTTCTGGTTGTCGGTTTTGTGTTAGATTTAAACAAAAAGAAAAAAGGACCAGCATACAAGGCACCTTGAAAATAAATTTATTGATTGAGGTTCTTGAAAAAGAGACCGGTTTTGACAAATATTTAACAAAGCCTTCTTCAGTGTTTAAAAAAACAACAAAAAAGAACCTGTATTTAAATACTCAAGTGAGTCATGTGCTTAATTACATATGCTCATTCAGACCTGGCTTAAAGAGCCCACCACATTTAATGATCCATTTTGTCTCCCTTGAATTTAATAAATTATGCCAACCTGATTTGTTATGCCTGGATCTTCTAATTTTATCAATAATGGTAAAACTAAAAGTAGCCTTTGGATGTACCAAAGAATGTTTATATAAAGCATTGGTGTCTCTCTTGTGTCTGATATCACTAAAGTGTTCAGAGATTCGAAGCTTCAAGGGTCTGGAGGTTTGACCAATATAAAATGCAGGACATGTGCATTTGGCCAAATAAATGACCCAATCTGAGGAACAGTTAGCAAAAAATGTTATATTGAATACCTGAGGGGTGTTTTGACTGCTGAAACTGGTGGTTTTGAGTTGCTCACTATTGATCCAACATCAGTATTCAAGGAACAGATTGATTCTTTCCTTAGTTTAGCTGTTGCAGAAGGTGGTATCACTCAAAACACACAGCATCAACTCACCATTGCCAACCCTTATCCACAACACATTTATTTCCTACCTAAAAATACACAAGGACCTTCAATACCCACCCGGCAGACCCATTGTTTCAGGTAGAAATTCATTAACAGAACCATTATCTCTATTCCTTACCAAATTTCTTAAGCCCCTTTTACAATGTGTTCGTTCTAGAATGCAAGATACCACGGACTTTTTACAGATTATGTCTGAGACACAGCTTGAGCCCGACTGGTTACTTTGCACATTGGATGTAAAATCATTATATACCAACATACCACATTGGGCTGGCCTAGAGGCATTGGAATACTGGCTCAACAAAACTGAAATATACAAGCCTGGTTTCAACACCCTTTTGTTGTGTTTAACAGAACATGTTTTGACAAAAAATGTGTTTTTTTACAAAGACAAATGCTATTTACAATCCAGGGACAGCTATGGGTGCATCTTTTGCACCCATATATGCGATTGTTCATGGCATACTTTGAAGAACAGGTTATTTATGACAACTCTCATAACATTTACATGGTTGAAATGGACATTTGGCGCAGATATTTGGATGACTGCTGGTTGGTATGGAGAGCGAATAAAGAATACCTTTCAGAATTTGTTTCTTATTTGAACGAAAATAAATGGGGGATTGAATTTTCTGTCAGCTATGATAGAGATAAAATTATCTTCTTAGATGTATTGGTTTGCCGTGCATCTGATCATATGCTGACTACAGAAATTCATCGTAAATTCCCCCAAAATAATGCACTTCTCCATGCAACCAGCTTTCATCCTCCTCACATCTGCAAAAACATTCCCAAATCACAGTTCATGCGCATTAAACGCATTTGTTCTAATCAGCACACTTATAGACACTTCAGAGATGATTTAGTACATCGATTCCATGACCATGGGTATAAAATGGGTCAACTTTTACATACCAAACACAGTTGACCAGATGGAACGCATTGAAGTGCTTCATTACAAAACTAGACACAAATCACCTTCAGTAACACTTAGATTTATCACCACATATGGTCGGAATACCAACATATTGATGCAAATTGTTCAACATAATTGGAACATATTAACATGCGAACCTAGACTTCAGGACATTCTTGGAGACAGATGTTAGTTTTCCTTTTGGAAAGGCAAAAATCTATCTGCCTTTTTTAATCACTTTAAACATCTTGAGAAGAAAGGTACCAAAAGTATCCGGACCACATTATCAGGGGATCCATTAATTGGTTGCTTCCCTTGTGGACGCTGTATCTATTGTAACATCATACTCAAAACCACCAGTTTCAGCAGTCAAAACACCCCTCAAGTATTCAATATAACATTTTTTGCTAACTGTTCCTCAGATTGGGTCATTTATTTGGCCAAATACACATGTCTTGCATTTTATATTGGCCAAACCTGCAGACCCTTGAAGCTTCGAATCTCTGAACACTTTAGTGATATCAGATACAAGAGAGACACCAGTGCTTTATATAAACATTCTTTGGTACATCCAAAGGCTACTTTTAGTTTTACCATTATTGATAAAATTAGAAGATCCAGGCATAACAAATCAGGTTGGCATAATTTATTAAATTCAATGGAGAAAAAATGGATCATTAAACTTGGTGGGCTCTTTAAGCCAGGTCTGAATGAGCATATGTAATTAAGCACATGACTCACTTGAGTATTTAAATACAGGTTCTTTTTTGTTGTTTTTTTTAAACATTGAAGAAGGCTTTGTTAAATATTTGCCGAAACCGGTCTGTTTTTCAAGAACCTCAATCAATAAATTTATTTTCAAGGTGCCTTGTATACTGGTCCTGTTTTCTTTTTGTTTGACTACTTTGCTTTTTGGGACCCTGCAGCTGCCTGACTCACAGAGGTTGTACTATTTCGGGTTTTGTGTTAGATTTAACCAACGCACTATTAAGCGTCTGTATGATTTTGCTTTAAACTATTTTGGACGCTGGTTTAATTATCCAGAAATGTCGTCGGATAGCCATCCGACTACTGGAGTTCACAAAAAAATGCAAAAAAAAGGAGAGAGATGGACAACGAAGGCTCAAAACCAACGAAGTTTCTCGTAAGCCAGTTGCCGGTTTGCTGGTTCTCAGTGAGGCGCTTTCGCAGCCCCTCACGCCTGCTACTTTAGAGTCGCAGGCTGCTACCGACTCCCACGTGGAGTCAGCCATGCCGCTGGAAACTCAAGGTATTGGAGCTTCGGATACTGTTCCTTCACATGGGGTTCGAAGCTGCTGAGCAGGCACCGGCTTCTGAGGGTTTATTGAGACCTAAACATCTTTACATTAAACCAACCTCCGTTTCAAAGGCAAAGACTAAAGCACCTTCTAAAGCAAAGAAACAAACTCAAGAGCCATGTGGACAGGCCTCTATGCTCAAACAGATGCACAAAATGGCTGAAGACTTAATTACCTTGATCAGGGGTTCCCATCCCTCTCCTGATAAGATGCTTAGGCAAGAGACTGACTATGAACCTTCAGATCAGGTTTCTATTTCTTCTGATCCCTCTTCTCATCAGGAATATCCTCTTCCCCCCCCATGAGGATTCTGATGCTGAAGAATCTATACCTTCAGCTTCTCCTCCAGAGGACTATTCTTTTGGGGAAACCTTGCATACCATGAGGGAGCATTTCCACTGGGAGAGCCAATATTTTTCAGAATCTAAAAAGAGGCTCAGGGATTTCTTTTTACTACCTCAACACAGGCCACTAGCCATTCCACCTGTGTTGGATATTGTAGATGATGTGTTTTCGGAGTCTAGTCTTACCCCTGACTCCTTACCTCCAGCTCCTGTTAAGCCTGATAGATATTACGATGTTCCTGACTCTCATAAATTCCTTTTTAAAATCCCTGCTGCAGTCCCAGAAACTATTTCACAGGGTCCCAAAGGAGTTACGGCTTCCACTGCAAAAAAAACCTACCCCCTCTGACAGAGATTCTAGAGCACTGGATAGATGGAGAAAGAAGGTTTACACATCTGCTACCTTGGCTATAAGGGCTTTAAACTGTCCGTTTCATATGCTCAAATATCAGCAACATGTCATGGCATTGCTTAAACAGAAAATGTTATTAAACTCTGAATGTGCAGAAAACAAGGAAATGCAGGATGTATTGCATGCGGCTGAACAAGTTGGAAAGCATACTTTGCAATGTGGTTTTGATTCTTTGGAGGCCTCCTGCAGGGCAGCAGTTACGGGCTCTGTAATTAAGAGGCACGCTTGGTTAAAGGAACAAAATCTGCCTGATCATGTCAAAGTTAAATTATTAGATGCACCTTTACAGCATGATACTTTGTTTGGAGTTAAGGCAGAGGAGGTGTTAAAGAAAATGGAGGACAAAGCTAAATCTATGCAAATGGTCAAAGATTTTTTACAGGTACAGCCACCTAGGTTTAGTAGACAATGGCCTACAAAGAATTGGTCCTTTTCTGTGTCAGACAGACCACAAAGGGGCAGATTCCAGGTGCAAGGTTCCTACAGGTCAAAGCAATGGGGAGCTTCTACCTCCAAAGTTGGAGAAGACAAATCACAACCATACAGGAAACAGTCCCAATGACTTCCCCCTGCCTCCACCAAGCACTTATCTCCTGGCAGCACCCTTAGGGGGAAAATTAGCACTTTTTTCTCAAAATTGGCACATTATAACCCAGGACAAATGGGTTCTAAATATCGTGTCAACAAGGGTACAAGTTCCATTTCCATACCCTGCCAAAGGCAAACAGCTGGCCAGATCTGCCAAAAAATCAATGGGCAGAGGCACAAAAACAAGTCTCATCCCTCATGGACATGGGGGCCATTTAACAAGTACCAGAGCAAGAGCAGGGACAAGGATTTTACTCAAGACTGTTCTTGGCACCCAGAAAGGACAAGGCCTGGAGACCAATACTGGACCTATCTATTCTGAACACATTCCTGGATATACCAAAATTCAAGATGATGACTTTGCAGCAGCTTCTGCCCATGCTGGGCAAGAACACTTGGCTTGTGACCAAGACCTAAAAGAGGCATACCTGCATGTCCCAATCAGACAATTATGCAGAAGATACCTCAAATTCATGGCTGGCTCAATGCATTACCAATTCTCTGCCCTTTGGCTTATCTACTGCGCCCAGGGTCTTTACAAAGTGCCTGGCACCAGTAATTGGATTATGCAGACAAAGAGGAATACAAATATATCCTTACTTGGACAACTGTCTAATTCAAGCAGAGAACAAGGACATTCTTCTACAGCATCTGGCGTTCGTGAAAAGACTTCTAACATGCCTAGGGTACACAGTCAATGAAAAGAAATCAAAACTAGTACCCTCTCAAGAGATAATATTCCTGGGTGCAAGCTTAAATACAACTGCCCAGATGGATTATCTCACACCAGACAAACAAAGGCAACTGACTACCTATTTCAAAATGTTGGCAACAAAGGCCCAGTTATCTGCAAGAAAAATTCTGCAGGCTTTGGGCTTCATGACATCCTGCATCCTTCTAATTCCATATGCAAGACTGCATATGAGGAAACTTCAATGGTACCTAAAAAGTGATTGGACTCAACATTGCCACAGCCTGAATACAATGATTACTTTAATTCCCTGCCTACAACAGGAGTTTCGATGGTGGGCAAAGGCTTGTCACCAAAACAAGGGACAGCCATTCACATTACCCCCTGCCAGGCAGACACTAACAACGGATGCATCAGATTATGCCTGGGGGGCTCACATGGCAGGACGATGCATCCAGGGCACATGGCCCTCAACCCAAATGCATCTACATATCAATCAAAAAGAGATGCTAGCTGTTCAGAATGCCCTGACAGCCTTCAAGGACCTACTTCATCTGGGACAACTACTGATAGACAGACAACACCACGGTCATGTGGTATATAAACAAGCAGGGGGGCACACATTCTTACCCCCTTTGCAGACTAGCCATGACCTAGTGGAATACAGCATTAACTCACCAAGTACATCTGCAGTCACAATTCCTGCCAGGAAGGAAAAATACTCTGGCAGACAAACTAAGCAGAAACCTCATGGATCCCCACGAGTGGCAGATGGACCCACAAGTCTTCAGCATGATAACAAGGAAATGGAGATGCCCGGACATAGATCTATTTGCCTCCCCTCACAACTACCAACTAAAAAGATTATGCACAAGGACTTATTACAGACAAGCATAGAAAGTGGATGCCCTATCTTTCAGCTGGAAAAACCTATCAGTATATGCCTTTCCCCCACTGCCTCTCCTACCTAAGGTACTCCTAAAGGTCAGACAGGAGAAGCCAAAAATTATATTGATTGCCCCAGACTGGCCCCACCAGTACTGGTTTCCAATCCTAAAGAACTTGTCTCAATACCCAACTTGGACCTTACCTC
This sequence comes from Protopterus annectens, assembly GCF_019279795.1. Classification (NCBI taxonomy): domain Eukaryota; kingdom Metazoa; phylum Chordata; order Ceratodontiformes; family Protopteridae; genus Protopterus; species Protopterus annectens. The sequence goes on from NC_056730.1 coordinate 801,714,674, forward strand.
AAATACCTAACCTATTGTCCCAGCAAAACAATCGGATCCTGCACAGCCAACTCAGGACTTTAAACCTGGCAGCATGGCGGATAATGTAGTCATACAAAACACACCTCTCAGTGAAGCTGTGATGGATGTCATTTTCGAGGCCAGAAGGCCTAGTGCTAGAAAATCTTATGCTGGAAAATGGAAGAGATTCTGTGCCTGAAACCAGGCACAAGGAACTGATACAGCTGTGCCAAATATTCCTCAGATTTAGCAATACTTAACTGAGATGCTGGACAAAGGCCTATCTTTTTCATCTATTAAAATACATGCCTCTGCCATTTCGGCTCATTACAATACAGAGCCACCAATCTTCTCATCCCTTATTAAAACAGTACCTCGGAGGAGCCAAACATTTAAGGACACCAAGGAGATCACCAATGCCTGCATGAGACCTCAACTATGTCTTGGAAAAACTCACCCTGCCTCCTTTTGAGCCAGCTGCTACTGCTGATATAAAGTTTTTATCTTGGAAAACAGCTCTGCTCCTAGCAATAACTTCTCCAAGACCTGTTTCAGAGCTACAGGCACTTATGGCTGTGGAACTTTTTATCATTTTTGTATCCAGACAGGGTCTCTCTGAGGACAAACCCAACATTTATGCCTAAGGTGGTGTCCAGTGTGGCTCTTAACCAAACTAGTCATCTGCCAACTTTTTATCCAAATCCACAGAACAAGGAGGGAGAGAATTCTGCATTCTTTGGACGTACACAGACAGCTTAGATTCTACTTGGACAGAACCAAAGTTTTCAGAAAGACAGAGCAATTACTAGTGGCATATGCTGCAGGATCACAAGGAAAGGCTATCTCAAAGCAGACTATTTCAAACTGGATAGGCCACTGCATTTGTTTCTGCTACTTACACCATGGCAAGCCAGTGCCTAAGGGCATTAGGCCACATTCAACCAGAGCTGCAGCCACTTCAGCAGCCTTTCTCAGGGGAGTACCAACCAAGGGCATTTTAGAGGCTGCTATTTGGAGTTCAGTGAACACCTTTACAAAGCGCTATCATCTGCCACTCTACTCTAAATCCAGGGCAGGCTTTGCCACTGCAGTTCTGCAAGGCCTCATAGCCGCTCCTAATGCTGTTTAGCTCCAGCCTCCCATCCATAGCTTTGGGACGCTACCCAAATGTAATGACTGCAACAGTGAAACATGAAGAACATAGTACAGTTGTGTACATTTGCCATAAATGTAGATGTTAGTGTGTATTCACTGTTGCAGTCCAGGTTACCCACCTGCCATCCCCCTTTCTTCTGATGGAACCTATCTTTCCTTCTCTGATTTATACAACCTATGTGGTGTATTTGCTTGTAGATGAAGGTAAAGTTTATATTGGTGCATGTTTTTATATATATATATATATATATATATATATATATATATATATATAAAAATTTTGGCTACCCTTTTAGGGGGCACCTGGCATATGGGGCAAGAAAAACTAAAAATGGCTTTGGCCGCATCTTTTTTACCCATGATGACCTGACGTCAGGTAAGGGGCGACAGCGGCCTACGCAGGACCCAGGACTTTGGAATTCAGGCCAACTGAGGGCAACCTGCCAGCAGGATTACCCAAATGTAATGACTGCAACAGTGAATACACTTGAACATCTACATTTATGGTAAGTGTACACAACTGTACTGTACTTTGAAACAGATTGTAGACCTCTCTCATCTAAGCACTTTTTCTAAAGGTGCCTTCCTTTTGGATGTTCTCCTGTTTCCTCTCTTGCTCCCCTGGGCCTTTCTTGGTGTCTCTGGATTTCTAGGATGCTTATCTCCATATTCTGATCCATCCTGTTTTCAGGAAGTTTTTGTGTTTCTCTGTTGCTTCCTGGCATTTTCAGTTCTGTACTTTGGCCTTTTCATTGCCCCAAGGGTGTTCACCAAATGACTCCCTCCTGTGATTGCTTTTTGCAGGCTTCAAGGGATCCAAATATTTCCTTACTTAGATGACCTGTTGATTCAGGCATCCTCTCTAGAGGTCCTTTTGCAAAGTCTTCATTTTGCTGTTTCTGTTCTACAGAGCCTGGGGTTCACGATAAACTTCAAAAAGTCTTTCATCACTCCGTTTCAGGATTATGTCTTTCTGGGGTGCAGGATTCAGATGGTGCTAATGCTGGCAGCACTTTCTCCTTCAAAGGCCTTAACTCTCATTTCTTACTTTTAAATTCTTTTTCCCCTGCTCTCCATCTCAGCTATAGAGTTTGAGAGCTCTGCGTTTCATGGCTTCCACCATTTCGATGCTCAGACTGGCCAAACTCCACATAAGGAAGTTCCAGTGGTTTCTAAAGTCTGTGTTGCTCAACATGTGCATTCTCTAGACTTACATTTCCTCTTCTCACTTGTCTCAAGAAGGAACTTCTGTGATGGATTTGGATTCAGCAGTTGTCTTTGGATCCAGGGCTCCATTTTCATCCTCCTCTTCCCTCTCAGGATCTGTTCACAGGCGCTTCAGATGTAGGATGGAGAGCAATGTCTTGCCTGAAGGTTCAGGGAGTGTGGTCACTTCATCAGCAGAAAGAGCACATCAAGAGATGAGAGCTCTTATGCTGGCTCTTCAGGTCTTTCATCCTCTCTGGGGCCTCTCAAGATATTCACAGATGATACCACAGTGACGTGTTATATCAACAAACAGGGAAGAAAATCTTATCTTCTTTGCCAGCTGCCACTTCTGGTATGAGATCTGGCCATCAAGAATCAAGTGACTCTTCAGGCAGTTTATATTCCTTCAGATCAGAACATTGTGGCAGACGCTCTGAGCAGGTTCTTTAGTCAGTCACACGAATGGATGCTTCACAGGGATGTGTTTCTGGACATTGTTCACCAGTGGCATACTCCTCTAGTAGATCTGTTTGCCTCCCCTCTGAACATACAACTTCCTCTGTTTTATGCCAGAGACCTAGGTCCTCTGGTGTGGAAGGTGGACGTCCTCTCATTTTCTTGGAAGGGGATGTTTCTTTATGCATTCCCACCCCTTCCTGTCATTCCAAGAGTCTTGTTCAATATTCAACAGAATTCTTCCAAAATCTTGTTGGTGATTCCCTTTTGGCCACAACAGCACTAGCTTCTTCTGCTTCTGCATCTAGCCAAGGGCAATCCTCGCAAGTTACCTCACAGGGTGGATCTCACAAAAGACCAGTGATCTCCCATCCATCCCCACCTGTCCATGCTCAACTGACACTTTGGGTGATAGGGTTTTGATTCCTCAGACACCTTTTTTTCTGAGGATGTGCTGCAGGTCCAGCAGAAGGCCAGGAAACCTACTACTAGGAAATGCTATTTATCTAAATAGAAGAGGTTTTCTCTTTAGTGTCTCTCTTGTAACCTGGACCCACTTACTGTGGATGTTCTTTGGTTCTCTCTTGTTTGTGAGTTGCTCAATGCTGGTATGGCCTATCCTTCTATTAAGGCCCACCTATCAGCTCTTTCTGCTTGTTTGCCTTTAACTCCTCCTTTGGCTTCTAAGATTTGAGGCTAAGCAGTTTCCTAAAAGAGATCTTAATATTAGATCTCCCAGGAAGCCTGATGTTCTTCGTGTTTCACTGTTGCAGTCATCACACTTGGGTTATCTGCCTGCAGGTAGCTCTCAGTCAGCCTGAATACCAGAGTCTTGGGATTTCTGCATCTGATGTTGCCTCTTTCATGACGTCAGTTCATCAGGGGTATAAAACATGCAGCCGACACCATTACATCAGTCTTTCTTGCCATGGAGGAGCCTGAAGCAGAAGCAGTTTGCAAGTGCAGGTCGGCCGCTACCTGAAATTTTCATTTTTCGAGTTTTAAACTTGAAGTCTTCTAAAGCTAAGTACCCCATTGGGGATCCTTTTTTCTTGCTCTAACCGATGTCAGAAAAAGCTGACAATTGACTTGCCTGTGGAAAGCAAATACCTCACAGAGATTTTCATTCTTACTGCATCACCTGTTTAGGCCCAGACCACGACGTTCCTCGCTGTTGGTTTTGTGCCTTGTTTAACGCACGAACCATTTATCGTTGGGCTATCTTTGTCACTAAATTCTTTCGCTGTCATTCTCCGTATTCCAAAATGGCTTCAATAACCCATCCGACTACCGATCTTCCAAAAAAAGTAAGGATAGACAGACCGCATAGGTCCAAAACTGCCAATGGTGCTTCCGTTAAGCTAGTTGCCAGTCCGCTGGTACTCGGGTGCCTTTGCAGCCTCTGATATCTGCTTCTACAGATTTACAGGCCTCTGCTGAGACCCATTTGGAGTCCAGTATACCACAAAATGCTTCTTTGACTATGGACCCTGCGGATGTCTGTACATTGGATGGGTCCAGAGCTGCTGTGCAGGCACTGGCTTCTGAGGGTGTATTCCAACCTACCAATGTTCGTTTTAAACCGACAACTTTGTTTTTTGCTAAAACTACCAAGTTTCTTAGGCCCAGAGTTTGCACTACGCCTAGAAAACAGATGACCAAAGCACATGCTCAAGCTCCCATGCCACAAAAACAAATGCTTATAATGGTGGAAGACCTTATTACTCTAATTAGGGGAAGCCAGCCTTCCCCTACTAAAAGACAAATAGAGTTTCCTTCTGATTCTACAGACCAGGAGTCCGATGACTGTGACCCTTCTGATTATCAGGACATGCCCTTATCTACCTATGAGGATTCAGATGCAGATGATTCCATTCCCTGATCCTCCCCATCCAGAGGATTTTTCTTTTGGTGAAACCTTGCATTACTCTAAGAGAGCATTTCTGCTGGGAATGCCAGGACTATCCTCAGTCCAAAAAGAGACTCAGAGAATTTTTAGATTTGCCTCAGCACAGGCCTCTAGCTATACCCCCTGTACTGGATATTGTAGATTATTTCTTCATGGAATCCAGTCTTACTCCCGACACTACCAGTCCCTAGGAAACCTGACGAGCACTACAGAGTACCTGATTCACAAATTTCTTTTTAAGAATCCTACTGTGGATCCAGAGACCATTTCCCAGGAACCTCAAGGCTACTACAGCCAGAAACCCTAGCCCTTCAGACAGGAATTCCAGAGCTTTAGACAGATGGAGTAAAAAGGTATATACCTCTGCAACTCTTGTCATTAGGGCTTTGAATTGCCAGTTTCACATGCTGAAGTACCAGCAACATATTATAGAACTAATCAAACAAAAAAATGGTGTTACTTCCAGATTGTGAAGAAAACAAATATTTATAAGAGTTAATGCATTCTGCAAACCAAGTTAGTAAACATACTTTGCAGTGTGGGTTTGATGCCTTAGAAGCATCTTGCAGGGCTGCTGTCACTGGGTTTGTACTGAGAAGGCATGCTTGGCTGAAAGAACAAATGTTGCTAGACCATGTCAAAGCAAAATTACTAGCTGCTCCATTAAATCAGGATCGTTTGACAAAAAAGCAGAAGTTGTTCTTAAAAAGATGGAGGAAAAAGCAAAATCTATGTAAACTGTCAAACATTTCTTACAGGTGCGGCCACCTAGATTCAGTAGGCACTGGCCTTCTAAAAAGTGGTCCTTTCCAGTCCCTCCCAGGCCTTCTCAGTCCAAACCCAGAGGAAACAGACCACCAAGACTACAGTCTCAGGGTATGCAGAGATCTAAACAATGGAGTGCTCCCACCTCAAAAACAGGGAGTGGTAAGCCACCCCCTTCTGGAAAAAGTTCACAATGACTTCTCAATCATCCTTCCCAGCTATGCCCAAGTACTTGCACCCCAAGGAGGAAAGCTCACCCCTCATGCAAAAAACTGGATGTCCATTACTCAGGACTGATGGGTTCTAAACATTGTATCCCAGGGATACAAATTCTGTTTCCACTCACTGCCAATCCCAAGCGGGTTGCCAGACCTTTCTCCAAACCAGTGGGCAGAGGCTCAAAAGCAAGTACTTTCCCTTCTCAATATCAGGGCTATTCAACCTGTTCCAGTAGAACAAAGGGATAGGGTTTCTACTCCAGACTGTTCCTGGTGCCCAGAAAAGAGAGCTCTTGGCACCCTATCCTGGATCTGTCAATCCTCAACACCTTTCTGGTGGTACCAAAATTCAAAATGCTTACACTGCAGCAGCTTCTTCCTATGCTACCCAAGGATGTCTGGTTAGTCACCCTAGACTTAAAAGAAGCTTATCTGCACATCCCCATAAGGGAGTATTGCAGGAAATATCTACAATGTTCTTTGTGTTTCACTGTTGCAGTCATCACATTTGGGTTATCTGCTTGCAGTAGCCCTCAGTTGGCCTAATTATCAAAGTCTTAGGTCCTGCGTTGGTTGCTGTCTCTTCTTCCATGATGTCAGGTAGTCAGGGGTATAAAGCATGCAGCTGATGCCATTACCCCAGTCTTTCTTGCCGTGCGGTGCCCGAAGCAGAAGCAGTTCGCAAGTGCCACTTGGCCGACTCCTGAAATTTTCATTTTCAAGTTTCAGAACCAAAATCTTCAACTAAAGCTAAGTACCCCATTGGGGAAACTTTTTCTTGCTCTAAACCTATGTCAAAGTCAATAATTGTATTTTTTGTGGAAAGCTAATTCCTCATAAAGATTTTCATTCATACTGTATTCCTTGCCTAGACCCTAACCACATACCTCGCCGTTGGTGTTTTGCCTTATTTAAACAACAAACTGTTCGTTCTCAGTATATTTACACTTCTAAATATTTTGGTACTCGATTCAATTATTTGGATATGTCTTCAGTAAGCCACCCGACTACCAACATTCCTAAAAAATGCAAAGATGAAGACAGAGACAGGCTGCCTAGGTCCAAAGCTGCTGACTACGCTTCTCCTAAGCTAGTCGACATTTCACCATTACTCAGTGAGGTGCTTTTGCAGCCCCTAATACCAGCTACTTCAAATTCGCAGGCCTCTACTGAGATCCATTCGGAGTCCGGTATGCTGCGAGATGCTTCAACTGTGGAACATGCGGATGCCTCTACCTTGGATGGGTCTGGAGTTGCTGTGCAGGCACCGGCTTCTGAGGGTCTATTCAGGCCTACTGAGGGTCTATTCAGGCCTACTGACTTGCATATTAAACCGACGCCATCTATTTCAAGGCCTAAAACTTTAACCATGCCTAGAAAACAGGATGCCCAGACCCACATGGTCAGTCCTCTATGCCTAAAAAACAAATAAGAATGGCTGAAGACCTTATTACTTTAATCGGGGGGAAGCCAACCTTCCCCCTCTAAGAGACCTGAATTTGCTTATGATACTTCTGACCAGGATTCTGAAATTTCTGTTTCCTCTGATGACCAGGATTTACCCTTATCTACCTATGAAGATTCTGATGCAGAGGGCTCCATTCCCTCTGCCCCCCCCCCCCCCCAAGAGGATTTCTCTTCTGGTGAAACCTTACATACTCTTAGGGAGCATTTTCGCTGTGAAAGCCAGAATTACTCTGATTCTAAAAAGAGGCTTAGGGATTTCTTACTCCTGCCCCAACACAGGCTTTTAGCTATCCCTCCTGTACTAGACATTGTTGATGATGCCTTTTCGGAATCTAGCTTGGCCCCTGACTCTTTACCTCCTACTCCCAGAAAACAAGATAGATATTACAGGGTTCTTGACTCTCAAGTTCCTTTTTAAAAATCCTACTGCAGATCCTGAGTCCATTTCACAGGGACCCAAGGGCATTAAGGCTACTACTGCCAAAAATCCTACTCCCTCTGATAGAGATTCCAGGGCACTGGATAGATGGGGTAAGAAGGTATACACTTCTGCAACCTTGGCCATTAGGGCATTAAACTGCCAGTTTCATATGTTAAAGAAGCAGCATATTATTGTATTGCTTAAACAGAAAATGATGATGATTCCTGACTGTGCTGAAAATAAGGATTTACAGAATTTAATGCATTCTGCTTAACAGATTGGAAAACATACTTTGCAATGTGGTTTTGATACACTAGAGGCATCTTGCAGGGCTGCTGTCACTGGGTCTGTACTTAAAAGGCATAATTGGCTTAAGGAGCAATCTTTGCCAGATCATGTTAAAGCTAAATTGCTGGATGCACCCTTAAATCAGGACTGCCTGTTTGGCAACAAAGCAGAAGTTCTTAAGATGGAGGAAAAAGCTAAATCTATGCAAACTGTTAAAGATTTCCTACAAGTACAGCCTCCCAGATTCAGTAGGCATTGGCCCTCTTAAAAAAATGTTCCTTTCCTGCCTTTTTCAGGCCTTCTCAGTCCAGACCCAGAACCAACAGAACATTCAGGCTTCAGTCCCAGGGTATGCACAGGACTAAGCAGTGGGGGGCTCCTACTTCCAAATCAGGGAGTAGCAAGACCCCCCCCCCCCCATGATGTCTCAATGACAACTTTAAAACTTCCAAGCACTTCTCAACTGAATGCTCCTTTAGGGGGAAAGATTGTGCTGCAGGCAAAAAACTGGGAGCTCATTACACAGGACAAATGGGTTTTAAATATAGTTTCCCAAGGATACAGATTTCACTTCCACACATTACCAACCCCAAAGGGTTGGCCAGATCTACCCCCAAATCAGTGGGCAGAGGCTCATAAGCAAGTACTCTCTCTCAAGCATAGTCTATTCAAACTGTACCAGAAGAAGAAAAGTGGGTTTTTACTCAAGAATTTTCCTGGTACCCAGAAAAGACAACTCATGGCGTCCTATCCTTGACCTTTCTATCCTAAACACCTTTTTGGTGATTCCAAAATTCAACATGCTAACACTTCACCAGTTTCTTCCTATGCTAGGCAAGGATACCTGGTTTGCAACACTAGATTTAAAGGAAGCCTACCTGCACATCCCAATCAGGAATCTTGCAGAAGATACCTACACTTCAAAGCAGACTACAAGCACTATCAGTTCTCTGCACTGCCCTTTGGCTTATCTACTGCGCCCAGGGTATTCACAAAGTGGCTAGCTCCAGTCATTGTATTTTGCAGGCAAAGAAATATTGAAATATACCCATACCTGGATGATTGTCTAATTCAGGCAAAAAGCCAGAACATACTTTTGAATCATCTGACTTCTGTACAAAAGGTGCTAACTTGTCTGGGATACACCATAAATGAAAAGAAATCACATCTTGTAACATGTCGTCAAATTATATTCCTGGGAGCAAGCTTGAACACAGCTTCCCAGATGGCTTTCCTCACACCAGAGAAACAAATTAATTTGACAACTTACTTCAAACTAATGGCCACAAAAACCCAGCTATCTGCAAGGCAAATACTGCAAGCCTTGAGGTTCATGGCCTCCTGCATTCTACTAATTCCATATGCAAGACTGCATATGAGGAAACTACAATGGTACCTAAAAAGCCTATGGTGTCAACATTCTCAGGATTTAGAAGCAATGATTCCTATCTTACCTTGCCTACAGTTAGTTCCTTTGGTGGGCAGAGGCTTGCCACCAAAGCAGGGGGCTACCATTCACTCTACCCCTTGCCGCCCAAACCCGAACAACAAATGCTTCAGACTATGCATGGAGGCTCACCTGGCAGGGAATTGCATTCAGGGTAAATGGAACCCAAGTCAAATGCACCTGCATATCAATCAAAAAGAAATGTTAGCTGTACAGAATGCTCTGACAGCCTTCAAGGACCACATTCTTCCAGGACAATTAATAGTAAAGACGGACAACACCACTGTTATATGTTACATAAACAAGCAGGGGGGGTCTCCATTCATATCCCCTCTGCAGACTGGACATGGCTCTGTGGAACACAGCCTTGAGCTACCAAGTGCATGTACAGGCTCAATTTCTGCCAGGAGAACTAAATAGACTGGCAGACTAAGCAGAAATCTTATGGACCCACACGAGTGGAAACTGGAACCAAAGACTTTCAACATGTTGATAAACAAATGGGGGAGCCCAGATATAGATCTGTTTGCCTCCGCACAGAACTACCAATTGGACAAATTCTGCACAAGGGCTCCCCACAAACAAGCTTGGAAAGTGGGTGCTCTGTCCCTCAGCTGGAAAAATCTATCAGTTTATGCCTTTCCTCCTCTCCAAAGTACTACTAAAGATCAAACAGGACAAACCAAGGATGGTACTGATTGCACCAGACTGGCCATGCTAACACTGGTACCCCCTCTTACACAGTGTGTCACTGCTGGCTCCATGGCACCTGCCTCAGACCCGTACCCTGCTGTCACAGTAGGAGAGCCATATTCTGCACCCTCAGCTTCAAACCCTGAACCTGTCAGCCTCGCTAATTACCTAATCTCTCTGTTACCATCCCTCATAAACAAGTGTTGGATGTCATTTTGGAGGCAAGGAAGCCTAGTACTAGAAAATCTTATGCTGAAAAACGGAAAAGATTCTGTGCCTGGAACCAAACTCAAGGGATGGGCACAGCAGCTCCCAATTTACCTCAGATTCTTCAATACTTAACTGAGATGGTTCACAAGGGTCTTTCTTTTTCCTCTATCAAAATTCATGCCTCAGCCATTTCAGCTCATTACAACACAGAATCACCCCTCTTCTCTAATCTACTGCTCAAGCAGTTCCTCAGATGGGCTAAAAACTTAAGACCATCCAGGAGAGCCCTAACTCCAGCCTGGGACCTTAACTTTGTATTGGAAAAACTCACTCTTCCTCCTTTTGAGCCAGCTGCAAGTGCAGAGTTAAAATTATTTTCTTGGAAAACAACCTTCCTTTTAGCAATCACTTCAGCAAGAAGGGTATCTGAATTTACAGGCCCTTATGGCAGTGGAGCCTTTCATCATCTTTGATGTGGACAGGGTGTCCCTCGGGACCAATCCCTCCTTCATGCCCAAGGTAGTATCCAATGTGGCTCTTAATCAGTCCATTCATTTGCCAACTTTCTTTTCTAATCCACAGAACAAAGGGGAATGGATACTGCACTCCTTAGATGTGCACAGACAATTTAGATTTTACTTGGACAGGACTAAACCTCAAAGGATGTCTGAACAACTGCTGGTGGCATTTGCTGCAGGGGCAGAGGGGAAGGCTATTTCAAAGCAAACCATTTCTAAATGGATAGGACATTGCATTCATTTCTGCTATAAGCACCATGAAAAACCTATCCCACAGGGGATTAGACCACATTCAACCAGGGCTGCATCTACAGCCTTTCTCAGAGGTGTCCCTACCAGCGACATCCTAGAAGCTGATACTTGGATTTTCATACATGCTTTCACCAAGCATTACCATTTGCCAATTTTCTCTAAATCCAGAGCTGGCTTTGCCACTGCAGTCTTGCAGGGGCCTTATAGCTGGTCCTAATGCTATCTAATTTCTTCCTCCCATTCTTAGCTTTGGGAATCTACCCAAATGTGATGACTGCAACAGTGAAACATGAACATAGTACAGTTGTGTACACTTACCATAAATGTAGATGTTTTGAGTGTATTCACTGTTGCAGTCCTGGTTACCCTCTTTCCAGCACCTGACATCTGGGTCAAGAAAGACTGATGTAATGGTGTCTGTTGCATGCTTTATACCCCCTAACTACCTGACGTGTCACGGAAGAAGAGACAGCAACTGACACAGGACCCAAGACTTTGATAATCAGGCCGATGCAAGCAGATAACCCAAATGTGATGACTGCAACAGTGAATACACTCGCATCTACATTTATGGTAAGTGTACACAACTTTACTTTTCAGGGCAGGCTCTATGCACTGTCAATTCTCTGCATTTCCTTTTGGCTTATCTACTGCACCCAGAGTATTCACAAAGTGCCTGGCTCCAGCCATTGCATACTGCAGACAGAAATATTCAAATTTACCCATATTTGGATGATTGCCTGATTCAGGCGGAAAGTCAGGAATTGCTACTTCAGCACCTGGCATTTGTAAAAAGACTCCTAACTTCACTGGGGTACACAATCAATGAAAAGAAATCACAACTGTTGCCCAGCCAAAAAATTGTATACCTGGGAGCAAGCTTGAACACAACTTCCCAGATGACATTCCTCACGCAAGAAAAACAGGTCTATTTGACAAACCACTTCAATCTAATGGCCACAAAAACCCAGCTATCTGCAAGGAAAATACTGCAAGCCATAGGGTTCATGGCCTCATGCATTCTGCTAGTTCAATAGGCAAGACTGCATATGAGGAAACTTCAATGGTACTTAAAAAGTCTCTGGTGTCAACATTCTCAGGACCTGGAAACGGTGATCCCTATCATACCTTGTCTAAGGGCAGAGTTCCTTTGGTGGGCAGAGTGTAACCACAACAAGGGACTTCCTTTCACTCAACCCCTCGCTGCCCAAACCCTGAAAAGAGATACATCAGACTATGCATGGTGGGCTCACATTGCAGGCAAATGGAGCCCAGGGCAAATTCCCCTGCATATCAATCAAAAAGAGATATTGGCTGTACAGAATGCTCTGACAGCCTTCAAATACCCTATCCTTCCAGGACAGCCCCTGCTAAAGACAGACAACACCACAGTTATGTGGTACATAAGCAGGGGGAACTCATTCCTACCGACTGTGGAGGTTAGCCACGGCCCTGTGGAACACAGCCTTGAGCAACCAAGTGCACCTGCAAACTCAATTCCTGCCAGGCAAACAAAAACTCACTGGCAGGCGACTTAAGCAGAAATCTTCTGGACCCACACGAGTGGAAACTGGAACCCAACTCATTTGAGCTTCTAATCCAGAGGTGGGCTTCTTTGCCTCTCCCCAAAACCACTAATTGAGCAAATTTTACACCAGAAATCCTCACAGCAGAGCCTGGAAGGTGGATGCCCTATTCTTTACATGGGAAAACCTCTCAATTTATGCCTTTCCTCCTCTGCCCTTCCTCTCAAAAGTGCTACTCAAGATCAAACTGGACAGACCAAGGACAATCCTTATTGCCCCAGACTGGCCCCGCCAGCACTGGTACCCACTCCTATGCAGCCTGACAGCAGTGCCACCCTGGCACCTACATCAGACCCTTTCCCGGCTGTCTCAGCAGGGGGGGACAGAATTTGCATCCACAGCTGCAAACCCTAAACCTTGCAAGCCTGGCTTATCCTCTGAATATACCACCAGCAACCCACAGCAAACAGGTGCTGGACGTCATCCTTGAAGCCAGAAGGCCTAGTACTAGGAAATCATATGCTGAAAAGTGGAAAAGATATTATTCTTGGAGTCCGTCTCAAGGAAAGGACACAGACGTGCCCACCTTACCTCAAATCCTTGATTACCTATCTGAGCTGCTCCACAGAGGCCCATCCTTTTCATCCATTAAGATTCATGCCTCTGCCATCTCCGCTCATTATAATACTGAGCCACCTCTCTTTTCTCGCATTCTCAAAGCAGTTCCTGAGAGGACCTAACAATTTAAGGCACCCTAGGAGAGCTCCCATCCCCACCTGGGACCTTAACTTTATACTGGAGAAGCTCACACTTCCCCCTTTTAAACCTGCTGCTTCAGAAGAATTAAAATTCTTCTCTTGGAAAACAGCCTTACTTCTAGCCATCACTTCAGCAAGAAGAGTGTCTGAGTTACAGGCACTAATGTCTGTGGAACTCTTCATTATTTTCCATGCTGATAGGGTTTCCCTCAGGACTCGCCCATCATTTATGCCCAAGGTGGTATCCAGTGTGGCTTTAAACCAATCCATCCATTTGCCAACATTTTTTCCTAATCCTCAGAATAAAGGGGAAAGGATCCTGCACTCCTTGGACATGCACAGACAGCTCAGGTTCTACCTTGACAGGACTAAACCTTTCAGAAAATCTGACCAGCTGCTAGTCAACTTTGTTACAGGGTCAGAGGGCAATGCCATTTCAAAGCAAACCATTTCCAAATGGATAACACACTGCATCCATTTCTGCTACAAGCACCATGGAAAACCTACCCCACAGGGGATCAGAACTAACTCACTCCACTAGGGCTACCTCAACCTCTACAGCATTTCTCAGGGACATCCTGGAAGCTGCAACCTGGAGTTCTGTACACACCTTCACCAAGCATTACCACTTACCTATTTTTTCTAAATCCAGAACTGGATTTGCTACAGCAGTTGTACAAGGCCTGCTAGCCAGCCCTAACACTTCTTGACTGCCTCCACCCTTCCTCAGCTTTGGGAATCAACCCAAGTGTGATGACTACAACAGTGGAACATGAAGAATATAGTACAGTTGTGTACACTTACCATAACTGTAGATGTTCGAGTGTATACACTGTTGCAGTCCCTGGTTTCCTTCCCTCCAGCCCCCTGACTTTCTCTATCCTTTTTACCTGTTCTCTTTATGGCCATATTTTATGGCAGGGGTATTTACTTTTTACTGGAGGTGTTCCACACCATTTAATAGCTTCCTATTTTGGGGGCTCCTGACATTTGGGGCAAGAAAAACTGATGTAATAGCATTGGCTGCATGTTTTATACCCCTGACGACCTGACGTCAATGAAGAGGCGACAGCATCTGATGATGAAATCCCAAGACTCTAGTATTCAGGCTGACTAAGGGCTACCTGCAGGCAACCCAAGTGTGATGACTGCAGCAGTGAATACACTTGAACATCTACATTTATGGTAGGTGTACACAACTGTACTTTCCGCCTTTGTTCTGGAGAAATTGAGTCAGGCTCTTTTTGAGCCTGCTGTTTCAGCTTCCTTACAACATTGTTCTTGGAAGACCGTTCTTGTTTTAGCTCTTACTTCTGCCCGACAAGAGTTGCAAGCCCTTACAGGTTATCTGCCTGTTTTGATATTCCATGAGGACAGGGTGTCCCTGTGTACTAATCTTCCTTTTATGCCCAAGGTGGTTAATGAGTTGTCACTTAATCAGTATATGCATTTGCCTACTTTTTTCCCTCTCCTCAATCTGACTGAGACGATGCTGCATACCTTAGATGTGCATAAACTGCAGATTTTATTTGAATAAGACTAAAGCTGTCAGAAAATCTGATCAGTTGTTTGTTTCCTTTCATCCTAGGTCATTAGAATTGGCTGTTTCCAAGCAAACCATTTCTACTTGGATTTCAAAGGCTTTTTTTTTTTTTTTACACTTCATAGCGAGAGCCTTCCTCCTTCTGTAAAGGCTCATTCTACTAGAGCCATGGCTTCTTTTGGTGCTTTTTTCAAGGGCTCAGACACTAATTCTATTCTTGAAGCACCTACCTGGATTTCTTTGCATACTTTTACCAAACACTGCAAGTTGAATGGTATCAGAGAGGTAGAGTTGTTTTTGCTAATGCCATTCATCAGGGCTTCTTAGAGGGCTCTACAGCTGCTTCTCCCAAGTGATGAATACTGCAGAGGTGAATGTAAGGACATAGTACAATTGTGTAAAATCTTCCCATAACTGTAGATGTCCTTGCCCTTCACTACTACAGTATTCACTCCCTCATTCCACCCACCTAGTCTTTTTTCCTTCCTGGATGTGCAGGATGTTCATCGTGCATACAGCTGCAGTCATAACAGATGGGTTATCCTGCCGTCAGGCGGGTCCTCGGTCGGCCGAATTCCAAAGTCTAGGTCCGGCGTCTGTTGTCGTCGCTTCTTCCCTGACGTCAGTGCGGCAGGGATACAAAAGAGGCAGCCAACGCCATTTTCTTCAGTCTTTCTTGCCGCGCGGTGCCTGAAGCAGAAACAGTTCGCAAGTGCCGGTCAGCCAGCTCCTGAGATTTACGAAAGTATTTCAGCCGAAGTCTTCTTGAAAGCTAAGTACCCCGTTGGGGAAACTTTTCTTGCCTCAGACTGATGTCAGACAAAGTTAATAATTGCATTTCATGTGGGAAGCAAATACCGCATAAGGATTTCCACTCTTTCTGTATACCTTGCTTAGGCCCAGACCACGACGTCTTGGCCTGCGTTTTGTGCTAGATTCAACAAATGCACTATTAGAGTTCGCCCTTCACTTTTGGCAAAAATTTAATTATATTATGTCGCCGGATACTCCGACTCCAGTTTTGAGCAAAACGCAAGGATAAGGACCGACATTTGAGGTCGAACCACCTACTGAAACCACGCTAAGGCCGACTACGGTTCTCCGGTACTCAGCCGATGCAGCCCTGAGTACCGATGACAATGCATTACCGGTGTCTTCAGTACCGAGGTCGCAGGCTCCTCGGCCCCATTCCTACTACAGATACCGGCGCCACTCCTGGCGGGGAAACTCAGAATTTAGACAGGCCTGCCATTTCTCAAGGGGCCTTCAGGCCTTCCTCCTTCTCTATTAAAGCCTTCACTAAATCCAAAACAGCCATGAAAACCAAAAAACAGGTTCCTCAGACCCCCTCTCAAGGCACCATGCCTAAATAACAGATGCTTAAAATGGCTGAGGATTTGATTACTCTTATCAGGGGTTCTCAACCCCCTCTGACAAAAGGCCCAGATTAGAGGAAGACTACCCTTCCTCAGATCAAGCTTCTATTACCTCAGAACTTTCTGAGGACCAGGATTATGCCTATTCTCCCTTCGAAGATTCTGATGCAGAGGAGTCTATTCCCTCGGTCTCCCCGAGGACTTCTTTTGGGGAAACCCTGCATACATTGAGGGAACACTTTCACTGGGAAGGCCAAGATTGCTCAGATTCCAAGAAAAGGCTCAGGGAATTTCTTCTGCTCCCCCAGCATAGGCCTCTGGCTATCCCTCCTGTTTTAGATATATTGGATGATGTGTACACAGAAGCCAGCCTTAATCCTGATTCTTTGCCTCCAGCTCCTGTTAAACCAGACAGGTATTACCGGGTTCCTGGTTCTCACCAGTTCCTATACAAAAGCCATACTGCTGACCCAGAAACTATTTCATAGGGTCCCAAGGGAATTAAGGCCTCTACTGCTAAAAACCCATTACCTTCAGAGAGAGATTCCAGAGCTTTAGAAAGGTGGGGGAAAAAGGTGTACACCTCAGCCACTTTAACCATGAGGGCATTAAACTGTCAGTTCCATATGTTAAGGTATCAACAGTTTTTGATATCTCAGCTGAAAAGCAAGATGACACAACCAGAACAACCAGATTTAAAAGAGTTGCAGGATTTGTTACATGGTGCAGTGTGGTTTTCATGCTTTAGAGGCCTCATGTATATATAGATTCATAGATTCATAGATTAGTACTAAGCTAACTGCCCTCGCGAGCCATTTTAAGCTTAGCCAATTATCCCTTGTGAGACTCAAACCCTGCACCCTGTGTTTGTAAGGCAAACACCTTAACCATTAGCCCACCATCCCAGCCCTAGAGCTGCTGTTACGGGGTCTGTTATACGTAGGCATGCTTGGCTCAAGGAGCAAACCTTACCAGATCATGTCAAAGCTAAATTATTAGATGCACCTCTTCAAAAAGATGTATTGTTTGGTGTTAAAGCTGAGGAGGTGCTAAAGAAAATGGAGGAAAAAGCGAAATCAATGCAAACAGTGAAAGATTTCCTGCAGGTACAGCCTCCACGTTTCAGCAGAAACTGGCCTTCAAAAAATTTGTCCTTTCCAGCAACGGACAGACTTCAAAGGGGCAGATACAGGCATCCAAGGGGTAGAGGGCAACCTCAAGGATCTTTCAGAGCCACACAGTGGCAAGCACCAACCCCAAGAGGTGGAGAAGACAGATCACAGTCTTTTAGAAAACAGACACAATGACTTCCCCCTACACCTGCCAAGCAAAGCTTTAATGGCAGCACCTTTGGGTGGAAAACTGACATTATTCTCAAAAAATTGGTATATTGTTACAAGAGACAAATGGATTCTGGACATTATAGACAGAGAGGCTATAGGTTCCACTTTCACACCCTTCCAAAATTGAGAGGCATGCCAAACCTGCCACAAAATCAAAGGGCAGAGGCACAAAAACAAATTTCAGCTCTCATGGACATGAAAGCAATTCAAGAGGTACCTGCAAAAGAACAAGGTCAAGGGTTTTATTCCAGACTATTCCTGGTACCAAGGAAAGACAAAGATTGGAGACCTATCTTAGACCTATCCATCCTAAACACATACCTACAGGTGCCAAAATTCAAGATGCTCACATTACAGCTGCTTCTTCCCATGCTGGGCAAGGAGTCTTGGCTGGTAACATTGGACCTCAAGGAGGCATACCTGCATGTCCCTATCAGACAAGACTGCAGAAGATACCTCAGATTTCTTGCAGGTTCAACCCATTACCAATTCTCTGCATTGCCCTTTGGCTTATCTACTGCGCCCAGAGTGTTTACGAAATGCCTGGCATCAGTAATCGCCTTCTGCAAACTACAAGAGATACAAATCTACTCGTATCTGGATGACTGCCTGATCCAAGTGGACAGCAAGGACATACTACTGCAGCACCTGGTGTTTGTAATAAAACTGTTGAACTTCCTGGGATACACAGTCAACAAAAAGAAACGAAAACCAATACCCTCTCAACAAATAATTTTCCTGGGTGCCAGCTTGGATACAACCACCCAGATGGCCTACCTCATGCCAGACAAGCAAGGGCAACTGTCTTAATACTTCAGAAAAATGGCAACTTACACCAGGCTAACTGCAAGGAAAGTCCTGCAGGCTCTGGGATTCATGGCATCTTGCATCCTACTAATCCCATGTGCAAAGCTGCATATGAGGAAACTTCAATGGTACCTAAAAAAACTTATGGTCTCAACATAGCCACAGCTTGGAAGCAATTATACCACTCATTCCATGCCTTCAAAAGGAATTTATGTGGTGGGCTCAAGCTTGCCAAAGAAACACAGGTCTTCCTTTCTGTGTACCTCAAGCAACTCAAATCATCACAACAAACACCTCAGACTACACCTGGGAAGCACACATGACAGATCAGTGCATTCAGGGAAAATGGACCTGAAAAGAGAAGCACCTTCACATAAACCAAAAGGAAATGCTAGCCATGCAAAAGGCTATTATGACCTTCAAAGACCTACTGCATCCAGGCCAGCTATTGATAAGGACAGACAACACCACAGTGATGTGGTACATAAACAAACAGGGGGGAAAT
Source organism: Protopterus annectens (assembly GCF_019279795.1). Lineage (NCBI taxonomy): Eukaryota > Metazoa > Chordata > Ceratodontiformes > Protopteridae > Protopterus > Protopterus annectens. The sequence continues at coordinate 801,733,540 of NC_056730.1, forward strand.
CATTCATACCCCCTGTGCAGGCAAGCCATGACCCTATGGAACACAGCACTGGAATTGCAAATTCAACTACAGGCACAATTCCTGCCAGGGAAGGAAAACATACTGGCAGACAACCTAAGCAGAAATATGACAGATCCACATGAATGGAAGTTGCATCCTCAAGTTTTCACAAAGATAACTCGGGCATGGGGACAGCCAGACCTAGATCTCTTTGCTACCCACAGAAATTGCCAGTTGAAAAAATTTTGTTCAAGAACCTATCATCCACAGGCCTGGAAAGTGGATGCACTTTCCTTCAACTGGGCAACATTGACAGTCTATGCCTTCCCGCCTCTTCCTCTGCTGTCCAAAGTTCTATTAAAAGCCAGAGCAGAAAGGCCGAAAATGATTCTCATTGCTCCAGACTGGCCAAGACAACACTGGTATCCACTCCTGAAGAGCCTGACACATTCCCCACCATGGATCCTGCCTCTAGTCCCTCTTCTGTTGTCCCAGCACAACTACAAAACTCTTCACAGCCATCTCAAAACTCTAAATCTAGCTGCATGGAGAATTCCTTGATTTCCCAACAGTTTCTCCTCTCCAAGGAGGTGCAGGATGTTATCTTGGAGGCCAGAAGACCTTCTACTAGAAAGGCCTACTCCACCAAATGGAAACGATTTTGTGCCTGGAATCAAGAAAAGGGACAGAATCCTTGTGTAATAAACATACCTCAAATTTTATAGTACCTAGCCGAGATGTTAAACAATGGACTTTCCTTCTCCTCCATCAAGATCCACGCTTCAGCCATTTCTGCACAATACAGCACAGATCCTCCTTTATTCTCTTATCCTCTCTTAAGGCAGTTCCTCAGAGGGGCAAAGAATATAAAACCCCCAAGGAAACCACCAGTCCCTGCTTGGGACCTCAACATTGGAAAAGCTGACCCTTCCTCCCTTCGAGCCAGCTTCTTCATCAGAGTTACAGTACTTGTCATGGAAAACAGCCTTTCTTTTGGCTATCACCTCAGCTCGCAGGGTTTCGGAGCTACAGGCCCTCATGGCTGTGCAACCATTCATCATTTTCCATCAGGACAGAGTTTCCTTATGAACCAACCCTACCTTTATGCCAAAAGTAGTATCCAGTGTAGCTTTGAATCAGACTATCCACTTGCCTACCTTTTATCCTAATCCTCAAAACAAAGGGGAAAGACTACTACATTCCTTGGACATTCATAGACAACTTCGTTACTACTTGGACAGGACAAAGGCATTCAGGAAATCTGAGCAACTCTTTGTGTCCTATGCTGCAGGTGCTCAAGGAAAGGCTATTTCCAAACAGACAATTTCAAAATGGATAGCCCACTGCATACACTTTTGTTACTCATTTCATGGAAAAACTGTGCCTGCATGCATCAGATCCCACTCCACCAGAGCCGCAGCTACCTCTGCAGCCTTCCTCAGGGGGGTCCCTACCAAGGACATTTTGGAAGCAGCCACCTGGAGTTCAGTGCACACTTTCTCCAAACACTATCACCTCCCACTATACTCAAAATTTAGAGCGGGCTTTGCCACAGCAATCCTGCAGGGCATCCTAGCCCCTCCTAGTTCCACTTAGTGCCTAACACCCTTACTTAGCTTTGGGATTCTACCCATCTGTTATGACTGCAGCTGTATGCACAATGAACATAGTACAGTTTTGTACCTACCATAAATGTAGATGTTAGAGTGCTCCTATAGCTGCAGTCCAGGTTGCCCTCCCTCCATCCCCTCTTAGGACAGGCCTTATGACAAACACTTTTCATACAACCTTTTTGGGGTATTCTTTTATGGTGTAGTTGTTTGCAACTACTGTTTTTGATTATCAACATTGCATCTTTGCATAACATTGTTTGCCTTCCTTCTGGGGGCACCTGACATCTGGGGCAAGAAAAACTGAAGAAAATGGCATCAGCTGCCTCTTTTGTACCCCTGCCGCACTGACGTCAGGGAAGAAGTGACGACAACCGACGCCGGACCTAGACTTTGGAATTTGGCTGACCGAGGACCCGCCTGATGGCAGGATAACCCATCTGTTATGACTGCAGCTTGTATGAGCACTTGAACATCTACATTTATGGTAGGTACAAAACTGTACTTTCTCCTTAGTTTTCCTTGGACTGCTGTTCCTACTGGGGCAATCGGTTCTGAGGATAGTATGCCTGAACATCACCTTTATACCCTACGCTACAAGAAGAGTAGTTAGATGATGTTCAGCATGCCTTAAAGCAATGGTAGGCTTTGGTAGACTGGCCGGACAACTGGTTTCATGGCAGGGAATCCCATAAGTTCTGAATACTGCAGCAGAGAAGGAAAGGGCGCCTACCATTATAGTACGGTTGTATTTTTCTCTCTTATTTTTGTGAGTTGATTAGTGCTGAGTTGGCATATTCTTTTGTTAAAGCCCACCTGTCAGCTCTTTCAGCTTGTATAGCTTTTCACTCCCCTTTTGGCCTCCAGATTTGAAGCTAAACAGTTTCTTAAAGACACCCTTCACATTAGGCCTCCCAGGAAGCCTGTTCCTCTTTCTGGGAACTTAATTTTGTCTTGGAAAAGTTGACTGAGACTCATTTTGAGCATGCTGCTTCAGCTTCCTTACAGCATTGTTCCTGGAAGACTATTTTTCTTTTGGCTCTTTCCTCTTCTGCCAGACAGGTGTCTGAGCTGCAAGCCTTTATGGCTCTTTCTCCTTTTTTGTTTCATAATGGCAGTGTGTCTCCTCGGATTAATACTTCATTTATGCCCAGGGTTGTTAATGAGTAGTCTCTTAATCAGTCTATTCATTTGCCAGTTTTTTCCTCTTCTCTACAATCTGCTAGTGAGAAGGCTCTCTGCACCTCAATTTAAATGTTATTTAGACAAAACAAAAGCCATTTATAAATTTGAGCAGTTTTGTTTCCTTTCATCCTAGGTGTTTAGGTTTGGCTGTTAACAAGCAAACCGTTTCTTCTTGGATATATAAAGCAACTTCTTTTTGTTATTCCTTTCATGGAAAGTCTTCCTTCTGCTGTAGCCTCTTGTGCTTTTTTCAAGGGTTTGGATACTAATTCTATTCTTGAGGCAGCTACCTTGACTTTTGTGCATATTTTTACCAAGCACTATAAGCTGGGTGTGATTTCTAGGGCTAGAGCTGGTTTGGCCAGGGCCATTCTTGGTTTTATAGATGGCTGTGTTGGCCCATCCTCCTCCCAGTCTTCTTCCTGAGCTGTTGTACTCTCCCTTTTGTAAGGAATACTACAGCAGTGATATGGAAGGACATAGTACAGTTGTATAAAATCTTACCATAACCCTCCCTCCTTCCCCTGATCATTATTCCTTCTGGATGTATTTGTTACTTACTAATATCCTGTCATGCCTACTGGTGTTTTTCAGTTGTGAGGATGGTATGTCCGGACGTCAACTTTATACCCTGTACCATACCTGGGAAGCATGTGTGCCATACAGCATGTCCATTACAACCTAAAGGCTTTAGTGTGCTGGCCGGACATTGAGCTGCCCTAGGCAGGTATCCCTGTTGTAAAGAATACTGCAACAGTGAAAGACATCTACTGTTGTGGTAAGATTTAAAAAAACTGTACATTTATTGGGGATACTATTGGATGCATCTGAGGGAAGAGTCCTTTTCAAGGATCTTGTTCTTCCTGTTTGTCATAGATGATACCTATTACATTTTGTTTCATATTGGAGTCTGAAAATTGTCCATGGAGATCAGTGCTGTACCCTGGAAAACAAATGCAGATAAATCACCTTCTGTATAAATCAGATTTATTTATCATCATAGATTATTTTCACCAGTTCTCCAATATGGAAGTATTCTTATCCTCACTTTCATCTTTATAGGAGGCACATTTTATTTACAGTCCACAGTCCCCATAAAACAGAGAGGTAACAGACTTCAATTACTTTCTAAGCCTTAACCTAGGACTTGGATGGTAATATTTATAAACAGAAAACTTGCATGCAAGTAGTAGCCAATAGTTTGGCATAATTTTGCAGAGGTATTGTGTAGGGCCACCACACACACACACTTATGTTTTATTTGAATACACATTCCTTGATGTATTTATTCCCTCACATACCTAAGAATTAACTACAGATGTTAGCAAAGTAGGGGTTTACAATGTTTCTATTTTAGGGATAGTTATAGCTTCAAGATGGCTAGGCTTCATGCCTTTAGTTTTCAATATTACCATAGGCCTTTATTTCTTAATCTTGTCCCATCTGTCTCTGTTTAATTCCTATTTGGTGGCTGTTCATCACAGTCTTAATGGGGTTTAAAGTGATTCAGTTGGATAACACATGGCACAACTTGTAAACTCTTCCTTTGGGGGGGTTCCTCACCATGTTCTAACTAGAAACTTTTTTTTCGACTGGTTCTTCTGTTTGCCCCAAAGTCATTCTACCCATGCCCATTTTTCCAACACTTGTATTCTCGAATGTGCTTGACACCTTGGAAGATCTTTTTAATTCCCCAGAGAAGCCTTCTTCTTCTTTTGGCTTTTCCCGATTAGGGTTCACCACAGCAGATCACCTGTTCCCTTATGGTTGGCAGTGGAGTTTTACATTGTTGAGTTGCCAGCCCGGCGCCCAACCTTCCACAGAAGGCACATACACGCACTCATGCCTAGGGCCAATTTAAAGTGTCCAATCCACCTACAGCATGTCTTTTTAGGATGTGGGAGGAAACCAGAGCACCCAGAGGAAACCCAAGTGACCACAGGGAGGACATGCAGAAGACTCCACACAGAAGGCACTCCAGCCAAGGATCGAACCGGAGAACCTCTTGTTGTGAGGCAGCAATGCTAACTACTGCACCACCATGGTCGCCTAATTCCCAAGAGAAGCCTAATGGTTCCATAATATCTCTGAACTTCTGCCTGGCTAATACTACAGGTTTAGTTTCTCTTGGGCTTGATACAATGGAACTGCACTGGGGGGGCTTGCCATGTAAGCTATTACAAGTATCTCCTTATTTTTTTTCCTGTCACTCAAATATACATGGTGTCCTAATATTGATTGGAATTCCTTGGAAAAGCAGTTCCCATTAGGGTGAAGTACAGACCAGAGCACACAATTTTTTTTTAAATAGCTGTACAACACCACAGTGTCATAGTACAACAAGCTGAGTGGAACTATGGAAGACCCTCATGAAGATGCTGTATAGGAGTAGGTCTTTTAGGTATTGATCAGTTCTGGAAAACAACTCAAATAGATCTGTTGGCTTCCTTTTCATTCCCTTCCTAGGGAATTTGCCTTTGCATTCCACCCTTTCCACAAATATCAAGGGTGCTTCTAATTATTCAGGAGGAGACTCAAAAAGTTTATGGTGAATCATTTCTGACCAGTTAGTATTGGTTCTTTTTATGGAATTGGCAAATGAAAATGACCACAAATTTCTCATGATCTGGATCTACTCTCACAAGATAGAGAGTGGAATTCTCACCCCAATCAGTTGCTTCTTAAATTTTCTACTTAGATTATTATACCTTTTAGGCACCTCTTTCTTTGAGGGCATCCAGCAAAGGCAATAAATCCTGCTACTAGAAAATTTTATTTGGTTATTTGCAAGATTTTTGTAATTGGTGCCCACCTAATAACTGGGGTCCTATCTTGAGTTGTAGCACTAGTGCTCAGATATTGGTGTGAGTTGTCTGCCCATCGATCCATCTGTTTACTCAGTGTTTTCTTAGCAAAACAGTCCCTAATAGGAGTGCTTCACCTGAGATCTCTGCTAACAGGTCATTTCTTTCTGGGATCTTATCTTTCTGCTGAAAAGGTTTTAACCTCATCTTACTCTAAACCTGCTGTCCAGCATATTTAAGGTTTACTATATCGAAAACTGCTCCTTTATTTGCTCTGACATCTGCAAGATCAGAGTTATGATAGGTTATATGTAAGAACAAATCTCTCATGCTTAAAGTAGTTTTCTGTTTTAGAGCAGTTTTCCTTGAATCAGGCCATCAATCTCCCAGTGTTCTGTTCTAATCCTTAGAACCATAGAGAGATGAGATGTTCTTCGTGTTTCACTGTTGCAGTCATTACATTTGGGTAATCTGCTGGCAGGTTGCCCTCAGTCGGCCTGAATATCAAATTCTTGGGTCCTGCGTCAGTTGCTATCATCTCTTCCATGACGTCAGGTCATCAGGGATATAAAACATTCAGCCGACGCCATTTTGTTCATTCTTTCTTGCCGTGCAGTGCCCGAAGCAGAAGCAGTTAGCAAGTGCCGGTCGTCCGACTCCTGAAATTTTCGCATTCAAGTTTCATAACCGAAGTCTTCAATTAAAGCTAAGTACCCCGTTGGGGAAACTTTTTCTTGCTCCTTACCGATGTCAGTAAAAGTTAATAATTGCATTACTTGTGGGAAGCAAATACCTCATAAGGATTTTCATTTGTACTGTATTCCTTGCCTAGGCCCAGATCATAACATGCCTTGCTGTCTGTTTTGTGCTAGATTTAACCAATGCACTATTAAGCGTCTGTATATCTTTGCTTCAAAATATTTTGGCTCCAGATGTAATTACCCTGAAATGTCGTCGGATAGCAATCCGACTACCGGAGTTCACAAAAAACGCAAAGAAAAAGACAGAGACAGACTGTCGAGGTCCAAAACCGATGACGAAGCTTCTCCTAAGCCTTCAGAAAAGTCCATCTGCCATTTGTATCATATGACAAGAACTTAGAAGAACAAGCAATGTCAGACTTTTTTCAACTGGTTGTCCTTACTTTTTTATTATACCCACTGTAATCACTTCAGTGTGTACTAAGGCTCACTTTCAGTTGGCCTTGTATTCTTTGGCAAAGGGTTAATTATAGCATATTTTCAGAAACTGCTATGTGCTCCTCTGGTATACTTCTGTATATACTAATTTTGACCTAGAATTTTTGTGTGTCCGGGACTGGCATTGCAAAGACCATTCTCCAGGAGTTACTGGATCCATGTTCTCCATCCTCCCAGATTGAAAAAGCTTTGGTATTCTACTAATAGGTTACTACAGCAGTGGGAATGATGAACATAGTTCATTTGTGCAAGTTCCATCTACCCATAAGAGTAGATGTTCAAATTCGTTAATGCTGCAGTAGCCGCACCCACCATCTTGCAGTGGTGTATTGGAATACTTTCTCCCCTCTTCTCCAGGATGAGTATGCTGCTACTTTCTAGTAGGCAAGAAAGTCTTGAAGATATCTGACTGCTGATTTCCCAGTTTAGGGCTGCCAAACAGCAGTCTGTGAATCAGAGGAAAGGAATCCTTTTGTTAGTGGGCCAGTTGCTATGTCTTGGGCAAGACGCAACTCAATGATTACTGGAGTAATGAGGAATTTTTATAATGGGCAAGTGGCACTTACTCAGCCATACTTTTTTGTAGCTCTGAGGGAGAGTACATTTTAGTTAATGTCCATAGAGAAGGCAGCCTAGTCACCTGCTTCTGTAATACTGGATTTAGTAGGACCGAGAAGGCTTATGGTGGATACTGCATTGATGTCACAAGAAGCAGCTAGGGATAGTCAAATGGCTGTAGGCCTCAGTGCTCTTTGGAAGTATAGCCAAGTCTTGCATTGTTTTTGAAAAAAAAATGTGAATCGATTACATAGTAGTGCTTGGGGCTATTAATTTTATGTAATCACCAAAATAAAAGGCATAACATTAGAGACCGTAGCCAAAGGACTGAACAGAGGGGGTATTCTGAGTGGCCCAAAACAGCTGTTTGTGGGAAAGATGCAGTTAAAACTTGTACCATAGCAGCAGTTGAAGGTGCTGTAATTGTAAGGTACACTTAGCTAACTTTGTTGTTCATGCTAGGGGATGTGAAGAGAGCTATATGATGCCTGTCTGGGTGGGAATTTATTATGTTGCCCTCCTTCCCAACACTTTTTCAGAAAAATTGAACAAAAAGAGAAAGGCAGCAAAAAAGCGAAGTAGCAATTTTTCTGACCATCCTGAGGTATAACAAACCACTCAGGTAGTTGTCTTTTTAAGAGAAGCAGTCTAAAGGCTAGTTAAAAGACCTAAGGAAAAATAGGCCTGGATAGGTGGCAAGAGAAGAGAGGAAAGCCTTCTCCCCTCCACAAGAAGGGAATAAGTTTCAAGCCCTTTCGTTTTTTCAGCCTTCTTGGGCCCAGGCATTCCTATTTATATATAAAAAAAAACACCTTGACAGATGTGATTTTTTCCCCCCTCTTAATACTACTTCAGGGCATTTCCTCTTTGAGGATGTCTTCACATTCCTAGAAACAACTGGTATATCACTTCCTAGGCATTGTTCTGTTTGTGGGGAATAGTGTCACTTAAAGGAAGGGATTTTATTCCTAGCTTTTGTGGTGCAAAAGAGTTGGCCTATGAAGACTCCTAGTTTTGTCTGGGGCTAAACATTCTTGATAAATTTGAAAATGATGTATGTTTAGCATATTGATTACTGCTGCAGTAGCCTTAGGTATATGGGTTTTGTATCCTGTCATGGATATAACAGCCAGCCAGCTTCCAAAGATTCAGAGTACCTTCCACATACACACAAACCATTAGGCAGCTCAGCTCAAGCTAAAAAAAACACAGTTTTGAGCTCCAAGCCCTTCAGAGCTTTCCTGCTGCTGAAGACCCTCCTCTGCAGGCTTTCAAGGATAGACGGTCAGCTTGTGCTGTTCCATTGCTGGACAGGTAAGTTCCCTTTGGGGAAAAAAAACCTTCCACATTTTAAATTTGTTTAAATGTACTTTTCCCGGTTAGAAATTTTATTTTTTATCTAGTAGTTTGTGTTTTAACAGACTGTCACACGAGTGTATTTCTAAATGGCAGAGCACTTTTTTCCTGTCAATTTAAAAAGTTCTTACAAGTAATTTTCTGTGGAGAAACTTTTTGTCTGCCCTAACAGGTAAAATGTATTAAAGTGCTTTATACTGGGGGGGTACTTTTTACAACTTTAAAATTTTTCTGATTTCTGCTGCTTGTTTTACCTGTGAAAGAGGCACCATGTTCAACTTGACCATGGAACAAACTACCTGCCCCACAGGTGGTTCTTCCTCCAGCCACAAAAAGAAAAAGTTGAACAAACAGCCTTTGCCACCAGAGCAGGCTAGTCATTTGCCTTAGCTGCAGGTGGGTGAATCTGACATGGCCAATGCCAGTTCCAGTTCCTCAGACCACTCATCTTTTACCCTGGATCCCTCTGGTGTAGCAACTGCAGCCACTATGGACACAGCAGTTAACCATGTCCTGTGCAGCTGTTGGAGTCACCTTAGTCAACAAGGGGGGGGGGGGGGGTCACTTATCTGTCCTGGGAAATGGAGCAGGAAAGTTTTCCCTGTTTAGTCAGAATTTTGTGCCCATCCCTTAGGAAACTGCTGCTGCTGCCATTAACAACGCTGTTAGCTCTGTTCTTTCCTATCAAAAAGAAACAAAATTAAACATATACTGTATCTGCTGCTCCTAAAGTTTCTCTGGACAGAGGTAATTCACTAGATGTGGGTTAGGGTCTAATTCAGATCCTTCTTAAAAGGTGGTTTCAGGTAAATGAAAAAGGGATACTTTTTTTTCCTCACTGAAGAGATTCAGGATTCTGAATCTTGACAGGATGAAGAAGGCATATTCAGGGTTTTCTCGTCATAATTTTTGATTCAGAGGAGCGCATGGTATATGATTATCCATGGAGGGGGATTCTCTTTCTATGAGACTACTTCCAGAACATGCCAGTTTTTATAGTTGGAGAATACTGAGATTTAGCAGTCCCTCAGACAATACTATGAGTTGTTACAAATGGATTTCCAGAACCTTCACCCATTTCCCTAGGTGCTGTCAGCATTGCAGGACGTCTCTCTGCTTGCATTTTTCCTGATAGACTGCTGCTCCTTAAAAGACAGATTGTATAATGTTTCTATGTCTTTTAAGTTTTTATACACATAACAGTGCTGACCCAGCAGCTATAGCATTAGTTAATCCTACACTTTCTGACAAGGATGGGAAAATAAATGAAAAATGTATGCTTATGCAGCTTTTGAATTGACAGTCTCACATATGTTTATTCTTATTGTGAAAATATGAAGAATGTTTTGTCAGCAGTTTATTGTGAGGAAAAGTTTTAAATGGTTTAGTTTCTTCCATTTCACAAGTCACTACTCATTATTTAAATTATGTATATGGCTTTGTTGATATTCTTTCCAGAGTTATGGCAGCTGGTAATGTTTAGAAGTGGTTTGCCTGACTGCATACACAGGACCTCCCAGATTGTGAAAAAAATGAAAATTTAATTCTCATTTGGATAGAGATGTAATTTTTGATGTTCATCGTGTTTCACTGTTGCAGTCATTACTCTTGGGTTATCCTGCTGTCAGGCTACCCTCAGTCGGCCATAATTCCAAAGTCTAGGTCCGGCGTCGGTTGCTGTCGCCTCTTCCCTGACGTCAATGTGCCAGGGGTATAAAAAATGCAGCTGATGCCATTTTCTTCAGTCTTTCTTGCCACGCGGTGCCCGAAGCAAAAGCAGTTCACAAGTGCCGGTCGGCCGACTCCTAAGATTTTCAAATCCGAATTTCAGAACCAAAGTCTTCATTAAAGCTAAATTCTTGCTCCAGACCGATGTCAGAAAAAATTAACAATTGTATTTCTTGTGGGAAGCAAATACCTCATAAGGATTTTCACTCTTATTGTATACCTTGCCTAGGCCCTGATCACAACATTGCTAACTGTCAGTTTTGTGCTAGATTTAACCAACGCATTATCAAGCGTCTGTTCGATTTTCCATTTCATTACTTTGGCCGAAGATTTAATTATATAATGCCGTCAGACCAGCCGACAACCAGAGTTTACAAAAAACGCAAGGACAAGGAAAAGGATAGGCATCCGAGGTCCAAAACCGACGATGAAGCCTCTGCTAGGCCAGTCGCTGGTTCGCCGGTTCTCAGTGAGGCGCTTTTGCAGCCCCTGGCGCCCGCTACCTCATGGAGCCTAATGCGCCTCTGGAAACTCAAGGTATTGGACACTCGGAAATCTTTCCCTCAAATGGGTCCGGAGCCGCTGAGCAGGCATCTGCTTCTGTGGGTGTCTTCAGACCTACACAACTATATATTAAGCCATCTTCAGCTTCAAAGACTAAAGCAGTTCTAAAGACAAAGAAACAAGTACAGCATTCTCCTTCTCAGACTTCCATGCCTAAAAAACAGATGCTCAAAATGGCCGAAGACCTAATTTAGTTTGATCAGGGGCTCCAATCCCCATCCTGATAAGAGGCCTAGGCAAGAGACAGAGTATGATTCTTCTGATCAGGTTTCTGTTTCCTCTGATTCCTCTTCTGACCAGGATTACTCCATGCTTCCCTATGAGGATTCAGATGCTGAAGAATCCATTTGTTCAGCCTCTCCTCCTGAGGATTATTCTTTTGGGGAAACCCTGCATACCATGAGGGAGCATTTCCACTGGGAGAGCCAAGATTATTCTGAATCTAAGAAAAGGCTCAGAGACTTTCTGCTACTTCCTCAGCACAGACCCCTTGCTATTCCACCTGTTCTGGACATTGTAGATGATGTATTTTCAGAGTCCGGCCTGTCCCCTGACTCTTTACCCTCTGCACCTGCTAAGCCAGACAGATACTACAGTGTCCCGGATTCTCATAAATTCCTATATAAAAACCCCGCTGCTGACCCAGAATCTATATCTCAGGGTCCCAAAGGGGTTAAAGCTTCCACTGCAAAAAACCCTGTCCCCTCTGATAGGGATTCTAGGGCTCTAGACAGATGGGGGAAAAAAGTCTACACTTCTGCTACCCTGGCTGTAAGGGCTTTAAATTGTCAGTTTCATATGCTTAAATATTAGCAATATTTAATGTCACTGCTTAAACAGAAAATGTTGACAAATACTGAATGTTCAGACAACAAGGAATTGCAGGATTTATTGCATGCAGCTGAACCAAGTGGGAAAGCATACTTTGCAATGTGGTTATGATTCACTGGAGGCCTCTTGCAGGGCTGCTGTTAAAGGTTCTGTTATTAGGAGGCACGCTTGGTTAAAGGAACAGAATCTGCCTGATCATGTTAAAGCAAAATTATTAGCTACACCGTTACAGCATGATACTTTGGTACTAAAGCAGAAGAGGTGTTGAAAAAAATGGAGGATAAAGCAAAATCCATGCAGTCAAGGATTTCTTACAGGTACAGCCACCCAGGTTTAGCCGGAACTGGCCCTCTAAAAATTGGTCCTTTCAAGTGTCACACAGACCACAAAGAGGCAGATACAGGCATACCAGAGGCAGATCTCAACCCCAAGGCTCGTACAGGCCTAAACAATGGGATGCTCCTACCTCCAAAAGCAGAGAAGACAAATCACAACCTTACAGGAAACAGTCCCAATGACTTTCCTCTACCAGATCCAAGCACTTTTCTTTTGGCAGCCCCCTTAGGGGGAAAGCTAGCACTTTTTTCATCAAATTGGCAAATGGTTAACCAAGACAAATGGGTCCTGAACGTAGTGTCCCATGGCTACAGGTTCCATTTTCACACCCTACCAAGGTCAAAAGGTATGCCAGACCTGCCACACAATCAATGGGCAGAGGCACAAAAACAAATTACAGCCCTCATGGACATGAGGGCCATTCAGCAAGTACCACAACAAGAGCAGGGGCAAAGATTTTACTCCAGACTCTTTCTAGTACCCAGAAAGGACAAAACCTGGAGACCAATACTGGACCTGTCTGTACTAAATAAGTTTCTGGAAGTTCCAAAATTCAAGATGTTGAGACTACAGCAGCTACTGCCCATGCTGGGCAAGAAGGCCTGGCTCATAACTTTGGACCTAAGAGGCATACCTGCATGTCCCAATCAGACAATCTTGCAGAAGATACCTCAGATTCATAGCTGGCTCAATGCATTACCAATTCTCTGCACTGCCCTTCGGCTTATCTACTGCGCCCAGGGTCTTCACAAAATGCCTGGCACCAGTAATTGCGTTTTTCAGACAAAAAGGAATTCAAATATATCCCTACTTGGACGACTGCCTAATTCAAGCAGAAAACAAAGACATTCTTCTGAAGCATCTGGCGTTTGTAAAAAGATTACTAATTGGCCTAGGGTACACAGTAAATGAAAAGAAATCAAAACTAGTGCCCTCTCAAGAGATAATATTCCTGGCTGCAAGCTTAAATACAACTGCCCAGATGGCTTATCTCACGCCAGACAAACAAAAGCAACTGACTACTTACTTCAAGAAATTGGCAACAAAAACCCACTTATCTGCAAGGAAAATTCTGCAGTCCTTGGGTTTTATGGCATCTTGCATTCTACTAATTCCATATGCCAGACTGCATGTGAGGAAACTACAATGGTATCTAAAAAGTGTTTGGACTCAGCATTGCCACAGCCTGGAGACAGTAATTGCACTCATTCCCTGCCTGCAACGGGAGTATCAATGGTGGGCAGAAGCCTGTCACCACAACAAGGGTCTGCCATTCAGAATACCCACAGCCAGACAGACACTAACAACGGATGCATCAGACTATGTCTGGGGGGCCCATATGGCAGGAAAATGTATTCAGGACACATGGCCTGCAAACCAGATGCATCTTCACATCAATCAAAAAGAGATGCTAGCTGTTCAAAATGCCCTGACAGCTTTCAAGGACCTGCTTCATCCAGGGCAGTTACTAATAAAGACAGACAACACTATGGTCATGTGGTACATAAACAAGCAGGGAGGTACACATTCCTACCCCTCTGTAGACAAGCAATGACCTTATGGGACACAGCATTGGCTTTTCAAGTTCACCTGCAAGCACAATTCCTGCCAGGAAAAACAAATACTCTGGCAGACAAACTAAGCAGAAACATCATGGATCCCCACGAATGGAAACTGGATCCACAAGTCTTCAGCATGATAATAAGGAAATGGGGATGCCCAGGCATAGATCTATTTGCCTCCCCTCACAACTGCCAATTGCAGAGATTTTGCACAAGGATTTATCACAAGCAAGCATGGAAAGTGAACGCCCTATCCTTCAGCTGGAAAAATCTAACGATATATGCTTTTACCCCACTGCCTCTCCTTTCCAGGATACTCCTAAAGGTCAGACAAGAGAAGCCAAAAATGATACTGATTGCACCAGACTAGCCACGCCAGCACTGGTACCCAATCTTAAAGAGCTTGTCTGAAGGTCCAGCATGATTATTGCCTCAAACTTCTCACTTACTGACCCAACAAAACCATCGGATCCTGCACAGCCAACTCAGGACTTTAAATCTGTCAGCATGGCAGATAATGTAGCCATTCAGAACACTCCTCTTTCAAAAGCTGTTATGGATATTATCTTGGAGGCCAGGAGGCCCAGTACCAGAAAATCTTATGCAGAAAAATGGAAGAGATTCTGTGCTTGGAGCGAGGAACAAGGTAGTGACACGTGTGTACTAAATATCCCTCAGATTTTACAATACCTAACTGAGATGCTGAACAAAGGCCTTTCTTTCTCATCAATTAAGATTCATGCCTCTGCCATTTCAGCCCATTACAATATGGAACCACCTGTCTTTTCTCATCCTTTAATAAGACGGTACTTCAGAGGGGCCAAAAACATTAGACCTCCAAGGAGAGCACCAATTCCAGCCTGGGACCTCAATTATGTTTTTGAAAAACTCACACTGCCTCCTTTCGAGCCAGCATCAACATCAGATATAAAATTCTTATCCTGGAAAACAGCTCTGCTCCTAGCAATAACCTCTGCAAGGCGAGTCTCGGAGTTGCAAGCACTCATGGCTGTGGAACCTTTCATCATTTTTCATCGAGACAGGGTTTCTCTGAGGACAAACCCTACATTTATGCCTAAGGTGGTGTCCAATGTGGCCCTTAACTAAAACCATTCCCTTACCTACCTTTTATCCAAATCCACAGAACAAGGGTGAGAAAATTCTGCATTCTTTGGACATACACAGGCAGTTACGCTTCTAGAACTAAAGCTTTCAGAAAGACTGAACAACTGTTAGTGTCATATGCTGCAGGATCACAAGGAAAGGCTATCTCAAAATGGACTATTTCTAAATGGATAGGCCATTGCATCCATTTCTGCTATTTTCAACATGGCAAATCAGTGCCTAAGGGCATTAGGCCTCAGTCCACCAGAGCAGCAGCCACTTCAGCAGCCTTCCACAGAGGAGTACCAACCAAAGATATCTTACAGGCTGCAACTTGGAGTTCAGTGCACACCTTCACAAAGCACTACCACTTACCTCTTTACTCTAAGTCCAGAGCAGGCTTTGCCACTACAGTTCTGCAGGGCCTCATAGCCTCTCCTAACCCTATTTAGCCCAGCTGCCCTTACTCATCTTTGGGATTCAACCCAAGAGTAATGACTGCAACAGTGAAACACGAACATAGTACAGTTGTGTACCTACCATAAATGTAGATGTTCGAGTGTATTCACTGTTGCAGTCCAGGTTACCCACCCACCATCCCCCTTTTCTTTGCTGGGACTTATCTGCACTTTTCTATCCTATACAACCTATTTGGTGTATTTGCTTGTAGATGAAGGAAATGTTATTTTTGTGCATGCATTTTTATTGGCATATCTTTCAGCCTACCAATTTGGGGGCACCTGACATCTGGGGCAAGAAAAACTGAAGAAAATGGTGTCAGCTGCATCTTTTATACCCCTGGCGCACTGACGTCAGGGAAGAGGTGACAACAACCGACGCCAGACCTAGACTTTGGAATTCTGGCCGACTGAGGGTAGCCTGCCAGCAGGATAACTGACTGCAACAGTGAATACACTCGAACATCTACATTTATGGTAGGTACACAACTGTACTTTCCCTCTGCTGCAGAGGTTATCAAACAAGTGTGACTAGAGGGAGTAATGTGATGCAGGGACTCGTTTTCAAGGGTTTTCTAACCCTTTGTTTATTTTGCTTCCTGCCAACACTGGACAGTCTGTGCAAAATGCTGATAAACATGTTTAAGAATCAGTGACAAGGGGTTTCCAAAAAGAAGGCGGAACTCAACAAAAAAGGGACAGTCAAGACAGAATACCTACCCTGGTGGACCCTTTTCCCTTTCAGAATGTCTGAATTTCCTGTTCTCTCTCTGGTAACAAAAGGTTTTAAGCAAATGTGGTTTGAAGATCGATCAAGGTTACAGATAGCAGTGGGAGGTAATTCCTCATTCACCAGATCATAGACTTCTCTGTTTCCCCAGTCCTTCAACATATGGTTTTCTTAGGGAGTAATAAATCCAGTTTGAGAAGTTTTTATTCCAGGATGTTTTTGGTGCTAAAGAAAATGCTTAGAGAGTAGATCTGGGTCTGTCTTTCCTACACCAATTTATGGTAGTGTCCCAGTTCAACATGCCATCACTTCTCAACCTGTTAGCTCCTCTTCCTCATTTAAATTATTTATTGGTCAACATAGATGTAAAAGATGCTTATCACATCCAGATTTCAGGTGCTTAAGTTTTGTGTGTCTGGATCACGTTATCAGTTCTGTGCCTTACCGTTTGGACTATCCACTTTACTGAGAGTGTTCACAAAGTGTCTAACAGTAGTTTTAGCTCATTGTGGGCTATCCACATTTTTTTCCAAATTTAGATGACTTGCTTATCTTTGCAGTCTTTTTCAAAGTGTCAGGAATCTCTCACTTGGGTGGTAGATCTGTTACACAAGCCAGGATTCCAAGAGAACATTGAAAAATCTTTTGTGATTTCATCACACAGGATTGTGTTTTTGGGGTGTCTCTTAAGAGCTTTTCTTCCACAGGAAAAAATAAATTTATATCTAGCTCTATTTCTAGAGTTTTTCACTCAGACTTTGGTCTCTACAAGGGAATGCTTCAGGATTTGGGGTCAAATGAATTCTATAATTCTCATGATATCCCTGGCACAATTCCATGTAAGAAAGATACAATGGTATCTGAAGTCTGTCTGGTCCCACCACCAATACCCATTATCTTTTCCAAATCACAGTTCTAGGATTTGTTAAAGATAAAATACTTGGTGGAGACAGCAAATATTACTAAACCCGGGTTGCCTCTTTTCCCATCTTGCTCCAAAGCAGTCAGTCACCACAGACACTTCAGGCTTCACTTGAGGAGCAATGTTAGGAGGGATAAAAGTGTAAGGTGTTAAGAGCACCAAAGGCAGATGCAGGCACATTAATGTAATAGAGACTGTTGCTGTAATCAAGGCCTCAATTCTCTGAATCATCTTTGCTCCCCTGGATTTCAAGTTGTTACACACAATACCACAGACATGGGGTACATCAACAAGCAAGGAGGAACCAGGCCTTAACCCCTTTGCAGACATGCCATGTTAGCTTGTGATATAGTTTTACAGCAATGTCTCATTGTACAGGCATCCTATATCCCATTAGAGCAAAACTGTTGCAGACAAGCAGTGTGGGACAAAGACAGACCCTCACAAATGGAAACTAGATCAGGGGGCCTTCTATGATTTTAGCCATTTGTGGGGACTTTCTCAAGTACACCTGTTTGCCTCCTCCTCTGAACAATCAACTGGCAAATTTCTGCTCCAGCATCCCATGCAAGAAGGCCTAGAAGACAGTTGTCTTTTCCTTTCCTTGGACAGCAATGTTCCACTATGCTTTTCCACTCATATCCAGGGTACCTTTGAAGATTCATAAAGATACTCCAAAGTCATTGAGGTGACTCCCCTCTGACCCAGATGACAGTGGGTCTCTCTTTTGGAAATGGCCAGGGGTAAATATCAGAAGCTTCCTCACAGACTGGGTGTACTCACTGTGTCTGCTCACACAAGAGCAGGGGATGTTTGATGCATTCAACCCCAATCAACTTCAACTGATTGCCTGGATGCCTTAATTCCATTTAGGCACCTGTTTACTGAGGACATGCAGCAAGTACTAATGGAGGTAAGAAAGTATTCTACTAGAAAAACATATATTAGCAAATGAAAAAGGTTTTGTATTTGGTGGCAACAACATAACCAGCACGCATTCAGGGCTAGAGTGTCTCTGGTTTTGCAATATTTGCAAGAGTTACTATCCTATGGTCTGTCTTGCTCCTCCATCAAGGTTAATTCATCAGCCATTTCAACGTGTTTATGCTGATGTCATATCTGTGTTTCAGCGACCTTCGGTTTGAGGTCTCTAAATTATTTGGCACACTTTACTAGGCTTCAGAGGGATTTCTGCTACATGTGAAATCAACCTCATGGATGAATTGGATATGGACTGTAGTCATCAGTTGAGAAGTAACAGATGCCTGAACTTCATTAGAAACAGTACCCAAGAGAAGTTCGGGGATCTGTTACTTCTCAACTGATGACTACAGTCCATATCCAATTCACCCATATGGTTGATTTCACATGTAGCAGAAAGAACCTCAAGGACAGTGGGTTAGGGTGTTTCCATAAGGAGAATGGCCTGGATGTACCTCTGAGAGTTTGCAGAGCCTTTCAAGTCTTCCTATGTCAGTGCTCCCTTTGGAATGTCTTTATTTGGCCCCAATGTAAAATAAACTCTGTCTTTGTGTGAAAGGGATGGGAAGACCCTGTCTGCCTTGGGTGTGCATTTTCGACTCCTGAAAGAACCTTTCCAGGAATCAACAAGGTGATCAAAACTGTGGTTCAAGAAGTCTCAGGGTCCTTTTCAAGACACATGTGAAAGAGATTTCACCAGGGGCAGAGGAGGGAACTTGAATGGATGAAGACCGCCCCCATGGCAGAGGAGGCCTGCAGAACCAGGGTTCCAGAGAATCAATCTTTGGCAAATCTTATCAATCCTCCTAAAAGGAGGCATGATTGTCCACCTATGGAGACAGTCAGGGAATGTTTATCCCTGCACCAGAGAACCTACCTAAATACAACCAAAAATACTCGGGTGCAGACGATCATTTCCAGAAGATGTATTGTACCCTTTTCCTCTTCTCCCCCAATCCCAGGGAAAATCCCAAGTCTTCCACTCAGTCAAAGGGAGAATAAGCAACAATTCAAGTAGAAAAGCTTCTAGAAAAGAGTCATCCAAAAGGTCTCACCAAACCAGATTGAATCTGGAAGTTACTCTGGGCTCTCTTTAGTGCTACAGAAAACAGGGGACTGGAGACCAATCCTGGATCTTTCCAAACTAAACAAGCCATTTCGAAGAACCAAGGTATGGATGGTCACGGTTCGGTCCATTTTCCCATTTCTGGGCAAGGATGACTGTATGTGCTGTATAGACCTTCAGGATGTGTACCATCACATAAAGATGAACAGATGGTCCAGAAGGTACTTACACTTCCGTCTGGGAGCCAGTCATTATCAATTCAGAGTAGTGCATGGCAGTAATAGCAGCTCACCTCAGACTGCAAGGATTCAAAGTGTTTCCATTACTGGTCCAACAAGGCATCAACTCATATGTGGAAGAGAACAGGTTTTCCAGATGACTTGCTGTAATCTGGGGATTACCATAAACTATGACAAATCTCATCTGGAATTGACTCAGTTTATAGGAGCTATTCTTATTACAAAAACAGCCATTGCTTCCCTTCCATTACTGAGAGTTCAGACCATAGGATTTCAAGTCAAAAAGATAATATCCAGCTCCTCAATTTCAGCCTGACTGGCCCTTCAGTCTCTTGGATCGATTGTGGCAACACTAACCTTAGTACCACTTGCCAGGTTTTACATGAATTCTACAATGGATGTTAGCTACTCAATGGTCTATTCTTTATCAACCAATGTCTTACAAGATAAGAATCACTCGCATCTGCAAGAGGCATCTAAAATGGTGGATTTATTCAGACCAGGTTCTACAAGTCCGGCCATTCATTTCCCCTCAGCCCAAAGCCATAGTGACCACAGATGCTTTCCAGCTAGGAACTGGGGGGGGGGGGGCATTTTCTGGGGAAGACAATCCATGGCACCTGGTCTCCTGAAGAGGCCAATTTGCATATAAATGTCCTGGAGATGAGAGCAGTGGTGTTAGCCTTGCAGGCATTTCAGAATGCTCTCCCTTTGGGGACAATTGCAGTACAGTCAGACAATATGTCCGTCTTCTGGTACATCAGCAAAAAGGGAGGAACCAAATCCTACCCACTGTGTCAAGAAGCTCTTAGAGTGTGGCATGTGCAATCTCTTCCAACCAGTTTCTTTTAGCAACACACATTAGGGGAAGTCCAATGTAACAACAGACAAATTGAGCAGGTGCATTCTTCTACCTCACAAATGGCCCCTCAACAAAAAGATTGTGAACACAATCTTCCGACAATGAGGCCTGCCATCTATTTACAGTGGATATAAATAGTGTACACACCCCTGCTAAAATGCCAGGTTTTTGTGATATAAAAAAATTAGACCACAATAAATCTTTTCAAAACTTTTCCTACCTTTAATGTGACCTATAACCTGTACAATTCAATTGAAAAACAAATCTGTTGGGGGAAAAATATAAAAAATGTACAATAAGCTGGTTGCATAAGTGTTTGCTCTCTTAAACTTATACTTTGTTGAAGCACCTTTTGATTTAGTTACATCATTCAGCCTTCTTTGGTAGGAATCTATCAGCATGGCACATCTTGACTTGGCAATATTTGCCCACTCTTCCTTGCAAAACCTCTCCATATCTGTCAGATTGCAATAGCATCTGTTGTGCACAGCCCTCTTCAGGTCACCCCAGAGATTTTCTATTGGATTTAGGTCTGGGCTTTAGCTGGGCCATTCCAAAACATTAATTTTCTTCTGATGAAAACATTATTTTGTTGATTTGGATGCATGCTTGGGGTCATTTTCATGTTGAAAGGTGAAATTCCTCTTCATCTTCAGCTTTCTAGCAGATGCCTGAAGGTTTTAGGCCAAAAGTGACTGGTATTTGGAACTGTACACAATTCTCTCCACCTTGACTAAAGCCCCAGTTCCAGCTGAAGAAAAGCAACCCCAAAGCATGATACTGCCACCACCATGCTTCACTGTGGGGATGGTGTTGTTTTTGCACCAAATGTACCTTTCGGAATTGTGGCCAAAAAGTTCAACCTTTAACTCATCAGACTATAACACATTTTCTCACATACTTTTGGGAGACTTGATGTATTGTTTTGCAAATTTTAGCTGGGCCTGGATGTTTTTCTGTCTAAGAAAAGGCTTCCATCTTGCAACCTTACCCCATAGCGAAGACATATGGAAAATTTTACTGTAGGTCTCTTGGCAGCCTCCCTGACCAGTTTCCGTCTTGTCTTTTCATCAATTTTGGAGGGATGTCCAGTTCTTTGCAACGTCACTGTTGCCCCATATTTTCTCCACTTTTTGATGACTGTCTTCACTGTGTTCCATGGTATATCCAATGCTGTGGAAATGTTTTGTACCCTTCTCCTGACTGATACTTTTCAACAATGAGAGCCCTATGATGCTTTGTAAGCTCTCTGTGAACCATTGCTTTTGCTGTAACAGGCAACTGACTAAATGTCAGAAAAATTCTACTAGGACAGTGGAACTTTATTTGGGCTTAATCACAGTCTCTTTAATTGATGGCAGGTGTGTACCCAAGAAGACTGAATGTTGTAATTAAATCAAAAGGTGCTTCAACAAAGTATTAGTTTAAGGGTGTGCACACTTATGCAACCAGCTTATTGTACATTTATTTTTTATAATTTTGCCCTAACATATTGTTGTTTTTCAGTTGAATTGTACAGGTTATAGGTCACATTAAAGGGGGGAAAAATTTTGAATTGATTTATTGTGGTCATATTTTTTATATCCCAAAAACCTGGCATTTTTAACAGGGGTGTGTACACTTTTTATATCCACTGTATGTCCCCCCTGAACAACAAATCCAGCAGCTACTTTGCCTTAATCCCCCCAGAGAGATAATCCCCTAGGGATGCTGTACTTCACAACTGAGCCCCCTTTACTCATATCCTCCTTCTCTATTAATTCCTAAGTTTCTTCAGAAAGCTGCAAGGTTGAAGATCAAGGTCATCCTTGTTGCCCCTTATTGGCCTCGACAAATTTGGTTTCCTTTCCTTTGGCCTCACCTGATTCAACCACCTTGGTTTCTGGATCCAACTCCAGAGATTTTGTCTCACCCAACAGGAATGATACATCCAGAGATAATGAATCTCAGGCTGGCTGCCTGGTTCCTCCAGTTCCATTAATAGCCAGACAGCATATGTTCTCTTCTCCTGTCCGTCATATTCTTTCGGCCTCCCATAGACCTTCCACCAGAAAATTATACTCCAGCAAATAGAAGATATTTGTTTTTTGAGCTCAAAACCATATTAAACCTTTCTTAGCCCCCATTAATATCTTGGAATTTCTGGCGCATCTTTTTAAAGAAGGAGCTAGTTGTTCTACTGTTATTTGTCATCTTTTGAGATCTGTTGAGTACTGTGAAATAGAATGGCAAGGGACAGATTTCTCCTGGTTAACCCCTTTGATTGGGGTGTGTTTTTCACTCCTCCTTCCACAGCACTATACCCATTTGACCAAGGATGAGGGAGCTATAATGCACCACAGTATAGAGACTGAGTCTGGCAGCCTGAATTCTTTCATCCTGATACCATTCATGCTCCTCAGGAAAATGCTCCTCAACTAATAGTAGGAAGTCTAACTTGGACAGTAGGAATAACTGTTTTATGGTAAACTTCCAAGAGAAAGTCCCTATAGAAGCCAGGTAGCTCAGTGTCTTAATGCTTGGTGCAGCTCTTCTCAGGAGGCTTAACCTCATGTTTATAACTGAGTTTCTTGTCCATTGCTGTCTCAATTGCCCCCCCCAATTGTCCTTACACATTTAGGTAAAGAATTTCCTGAACGAGATGTTGCTTTTTGAACCCTTCTCCATCACACAAAGGTCCTATGGGATTTTGATTTTGTAAATAGCTAACCTCGTCCCTTTGAACTATTAGTGACCCTCCAGCTTTATCTTATTCTTGATGGCTATCAAATCAGTTAAAATGGGACTTTTAGTCCTGTCTGTAAGGAGCTTTACACACACTTCGCAAGTGCAGCATGAGTTTTGGTAACAACCCTTATGATATCGGAAGTCACTTCAAAGTTGCCCCATAACTGAATCTTTCATATACCTCTACATTTGACAGCTATTTATTGTTGTGTCTTTTGGCTTTTCCCAGTTAGGGGTCACCACAGCAGAATTCCGGTCCGCTAATGATTGGCAGTAGATTTATACATGCAGAGTTGCCGGCCCTGACGCACAACCTTCAACGAAGGTACGCCCATTCACGCATGTCTCCATAAACAAGACGCTCAAGCTGAGAATCGAACAGGACAACATCTTACTGTGAGGCGACAATGCTACCGCAGCACCACCACCGCAGTGTTGACAGCTATTTATTGTATATGTTAAAAACTAAGCATATCAGATAGACACATCAGTACAGACTTTTTGTTTTGAAAGGAGAGTAGACTGATTTCCAAGTATATATTGTCTACGTTATCATCCTTTGTCAGTAATGAAAAGTCTCTGTGTATCCAGTGAGGGCTCACACTACTAGGCCAGCTAACTGATTTCAGGAATATCTTAGCTGAATGCATTTGTGAGGCTGCCACTGCTCTCCTACAAGGCATAGTTTACATCATCTTCAAGTCAGAACTTCTAGCTACATAAAAGTACACCTGGGTTTGTAGGTAGTTACTAGGCTATTGATCTGTACTGCATTCCCATGAAATTTTTAGCCCTTCTAAATAAACTTAACACCTATGTGATGTTGAATGTCATACTTCTAGCAGCCTACATTCCAAGCATTTTTTGGGGAAATCAAGTTAAAAAACAGAACACACAAATGTAAATATTTTGTGAACAATAAATTCTATTAAAATATCGTAAACAGCAATGTTATTATTAAAGAAGCTTATTTACATTGATAATAGTCACTACTGTGACAGTCTTTACATTAGTTATACTATTTTATTATGCATACAAGCCCAACCTGGTATTTTTCTTTAAAGTTTCACAAATTGTCATAGGTTGGAAATCGTAAAGCCTAAATGCATTTTGCTAATGTAATTTTGTTAGCTAAATATGCATTTTCACATGATAGCAAAATGCTTCTTTCTATGTGCATGCTTACTAAGATGTTTGCAAAATATGAAGAATTATGTTTATTTATATAATGAATATAAATTATTTTGAATAACTCTCAAGATGTGCTGCTTAGAGTGCAAATATCAATGACACTTCAACATCATGTAGTGTTTCATATGATGCTATTCAATATTTTTTTAAGTCACCCAGTTTTAGAAGTAAGTACATATGAAAATATTTCATATTTTCATAATTGCTAGCAAATAACTCTCAGTATCTCCAGTGTAGTGGACTGTAATTGCAGATTGATAATGTACTTTTCATTCTCCCACTAGACATTTCACACCGTGCCCCTCTAACATGTAGGCCTCAGTTATGAAAATATGAATAATAAGGGGGAAATCAAAGCTTAATGTCTCCATTGCAGAACATCTGAGTTTAATAGTCTTGGTATAACTTTGTTGAATACACCTTGCACTTTTTCATACTGCCTATTATTAATTGGTGACTCATTTTGTTAAGGAAGACAGACCCAAAAAATGTCTGGATCTCATGAGGAGCTGTGGGTATTAACTGGAAGAATACAAGAAAGGTGGTGTAGACATGAATGAGTTAAGTACAAAAAGACGAGCCGGACAGAACACTAGCATGATGCCATTTTCCATAATGGACAGAGGTGAATTTGTAATGTGTATCTGTTCCTCCAAAGGGTCTATGCAGAAGAGATTTAGATCTCTTGGGAAGGTGTTGAGTGTGCCTTAGAGCTGAGAGAATGGGATCTGTTCATGTATTGTACGTTGCCAAAAAGAGGGACAAGGCTTTGAAGATGGTCAGTGTGCTTGTTATGATTTGGGCCTTTCATTTTCTTGATGAGAAAGCATGGCGGTTGTTCATGTTGTTAATTGTTTGGGCAGATACATACCAAAGGGGGCATTATACTCTATGATTAGGCTAATAAGTGCCAAATGCAGTGGAATGATTACATCCCTGATCCTAAATTCCATATCCTTAGTATTAAGCTAACAATAGTGAGTACATGGAGATCAAAAGGCAATTTGTTGTCCAGATACCAGGTCCTTAACTACCAGAGTGATTTTTCAGTAGTGTGTTGTCAATGTAATAGTTACAGGGGACATTGTTTTAGCCCATGGTTCATATGTATATACTAGGCTAATGACTAACAGGGACTGTATAAGTCTAGTAGTGCAATCTAACCCAGTTATGCCCCTGGGTATGTTAGGAAGTTTCTAGAGGTAATTTGGTTTGGACATTACTGTCTTCCTGTGTCTGTCAGAGACATACGGGCTAGACCAAGGGTGAATTTCTAACTTACCATCCATTGGTCAATGTTGCACTTAAATACAGTTGGGGGTGGACTCTGCTTCGCATGAGTAGAGAACCTGTTCTAGAGCACAGGGATCCTCTGAGAGACATATTTCTCGCTAACATGTTAACAAGCAAAATTTAAATCCCTGGATCTAGTGGTTCTGTTGCTGTTCAATTTGTAGATATGCGAAAGGTCCATCATAACTGGAGCTGAGGAGGCCTTGTATGCCAGGCATAGACTGCCTGTCAGTAATCTGTAGGTGAATATATAGGGAGAGGGCATTTAAGGCAATATGTATAGGACAATGTGCTTATAATTTGGATCCTCCTGGTAAGAAATCTTTGTGGGCATTCCAGCTGTTGCATGTTTGGTCAGTTATATGCCAAAGGAGGCATTATACTCTATGGATCTGATAGATGAATAAAATGGTACTATGACTTCCTTCGACCTGGAAGCCATACCCATACTTAAAACATTGGGCATCATAGAATGATTGTCTTACTACCTTAGTCAAATGTAGGTCAAAGGCCAGTTTACTGTCTACATATGTTGGTAGGCTGCGGTGGTGCAGCGGTTAGCATTGTTGCTTCACAGCAAGAGGTTCTCCTGTTCGATTCTCAGCTGGAGCACCTTCTGTGTGGAGTCTGCATGTCCTCCCTGTGGTCGAGTGACACAAAAGACATGCAAGTAGGTGCGAGCATGAATGGGTGTGCTTTCTTTGAAGGTTGGGCGTCGGGCTGGCAACTCAGCACCGTAAAAATCCACTGCCAATCATGACCAGACTGGAGTTCCACTGTGGTGACCCCAACTGGGAAAAGCCAAAAGACTTTGCTGTCTACATATTTTCCCAGATCCCTCACTACCATGTCAACTCTTATGGGTGTCTTATCAATGGAATAATTAGCCTGGGTGGCACTTTTCTCAAAAGGCACTATAATGCATTTCTTATTATTGAGTTTTAATAAGTGATTTTGACACCAGTCATTTGTCTGGGTTAGATCCGCTTGTAAAATATTTGTGTCATGGGAGGGACTCTGTGATAGCTCCCAATTTTCAGTCATCTGTGAACTTGGCCACCCAAATGTCCTTTGATATTAGCTTTTACCTGTGAGAAGTAAATGCCAAATAGGAGCAGTCCCAGCACAAAACCCTGAGGTACTCTGCTGGTGACCAGAATATTAGTGGAGGTGGTCTCACTAATCCTGACTTTTTGGGTCCTGTTTGTGAGCCAGCTGGCAATCCTATGAGTTATATAGGAGTTTATGCCCAGTTTGGTGAGTTTAACTATACCCAAATGGGGTATTGTATCGAATGCCTTAGCCAGGTCCAGGTAAGTGTTGCACACAGTTGTCTCCTTATCTATTGCTTTGGTGACCTACTCAAAAAAGTTCACCAGGTTTAGTAGGCATGACCTTCTTTTAACAAAGCTAAACTGGGTTGGGTCCCATATCTGAAAGTTTTATGTGTTTGTTGATTATTTTCATGGTGTTGCATATTAAACTAGGCAAACTAATAGGTCTGCAGTTTCCAGGATTGGTTGATGGTTTGCTCTTATGAAGTGGGATAACCACTGCAGTCCTCCATTCTTGTAGTACAAAGCCTGTTTCGAGGCTATAATTGAAATGTGACTCAAGTGGTACTGATAGGTCTTGTTTTAACCTATTTAGGAGGCATTCCACGATATTGTTAGGGCATATTGAGACAGTGTTTTTGGCCTAGTGAGCACTGCCAGGACCTATTCTCTGTTGTTAGTTGGGGGGAGTTATGCTAGTAGGTATATAATGGGGGAGGTGGGGGGGGGGATTTGTTAGCCAGCAAATTCGCTGTGTCACTTTACTCAGTGAAGGTAGCTACAAGTTTGGCACATTTTCAGACATATCTGTAGAAGACCTTTTGGTTTTCTTACCTGTGAGGTTATCTTGACCTCTTAATTGGTCCTGTTGGACTTAATTAGCCCTATTTAGTTTAGAGAGTTCCTATACTTATGGGAGTTGCCCTTCCTGATTTTTGTCATGACTTTTTTCTTTTTGATATATATCCTATTCAGGTTTGGATTTCAACAGTGTGGTTTGTTTTTAGAGTTTGTTTTGGGCTTACTTCTAGTAGGTATAGCAGCCTCTATACAGCCATTTACATGCTTGTACAGGATCTCTGTGTACAACTCCACACAGGCTGCTATGATCTCATGGCTGGGAGGGACATTGAATTTTGACAAACTATCACTTAATAGGATGTAGTCTGCTTTGAAATAGTTCCTGTTGCAGGATTTGCTGGGGTTATTGAACTGATTTTTATTTCCAAGGAGACGGCCTTTTGGTCTAACCTCACCAATGAAACTTGGGGGGGGGGGGTTGCAATGCTCTCCCATATTGGTGAGTACCAGGTCCAGTATCTTTGCACCTCTGGTGGGTGTGGGCACTATTTGGTTAAAAGTATTTGTATTAATAAAGTCCATGAATCATGTCTGCAAGTATGAGGCAGTGTATGTATCCCATAAATATGGCATTTGGTTTAATGGTGACCATTTTCAGTCGGTGTCAGTATGAGCTATAGGATTCTAGGGACATACAGAGTGACCTATAACTTGCTAAGATATGGTATGGGAATTTTGTCTGGTGAATTGCACATTGATAAATTCCAGGGCATTTTCCTGTTTAATGTAGAATTACACATGTTGCTAATATCTATTGAAACTCCTGTACCTTTTATCCCTGTCTGTGCTGCTGGTAGTCTAAATGTGTGGAAGGTACTAAAGCCTTGCACTGCAGGAGTACTTTCTGTGGATTTAAACAATGTTTTGATAATGTAAGGACACAGATGTCTATATTCTCCAGAGTGAGAAGAGCTTGTAGTGTGTGGAGTTTCATGTTTAGCTTCCTAGAACTAAGCAGTAATACCTTTAGGTTTATTTGGGTTTTATTTGATATGTCAAAAGGTTTGTCAATTTAGCATTGCCTAAAAACAGGCTCTAAGGGATGGATAAATTTGTAGCCAATATTTGGAAACCTGGGAGACATGCAAACCATCCTTTGCAAAGCAACATGGTGTGTTACCTATGTCTTCCCATATTAACAAATATTGAATCCCCCTGGAAAGAGCAGAATTTTATCAAGTTATTGAAGTTTTTCAACCTTTGTTCATACTGTGGCATTATACATGGTGAAGATAGAATGCTATTCAGTGCAAGGCACATTTTTGCTGAGGTACATATTTAGAGAGATCAAAAATGTATCTCTTTATATAGTCCAGGAAAGTATGTCTCACATGGTGTATTGACTTGAATAGATGCATAACTTGGTGAACCCTGTGAAAAGATAACAACTAATGGTTATCTTCTCCTTACTCAGTCAGGTGAGTGGGACATGTGATGTCATCCTATCTAATGTTGCAGTATTCTTAACTTGTGGGAGATCCTCCGTCCCAAGTGACCCGACATCCAGACAGCATGCAACAGCTTTTAGCTACTGCAAGTATGTGGGATGTCACATGTATGGCTTGTCAAACATCAGCCATAAAAGGATGTCCGCACATGCAATCCTCAGAAATTCTCTGCCACCATTCGGGGCTGTTGACTTGTACATTGGTCTGCTGCCTGTTTCCTTTTGCTGATTCCAGCTTTCAGATACTGTAAGTGCCCCATTGTGGTTTTCAGTTTTTATTGCTACTGCCTTTATTATTTAGTTCATGTCATCCTGGAAGTGCAAGTGTAGATGTGGATGGCAAATTCCACACAAGGAAAGTCACAATCTTTGTCTTTTTTGTCTAGGCCCAAATCACGACCACTGTTCCTGTACTATATGGCAGACCTTTGTCCCAAACACCTTGCAAAGCCATCTTTGAGCTTTGAGTCTTTATTTAGAGAACCAAAGTTTGAAAAGATTAGCTAAGGATGTTGTGGAGGGTTCTGTGGGTCCTTCGGCTAAGCCAGTTTTGAAGAGGATGGTCAGTAAGCTTAGGCCTGAATCCTCTTCCGCTGTGCCTCTTTTCACTGATGTATCACTTGAGGTTAGTGAAGATCCAGAGGTATGTTGGAGGTTGGTTCTGGTTCTTCACCGGGTACCACTTTGGAGGCCATTAAAGTATCTGACCTAGGCACATTCTCAGAGGCAGTACAGGCATCCATATCGGACGGACAAGGGGAACCATAGCTTGTGTCAAAAGGACATACCTCAGACTGTTGTTAGGGAAGAGGTCCTGGTGTCAGTCATTGAAGGAAGGACTACATTAGGTCCTTCCACTTGCCATCAAGCAGAGGTGCATGTTAAGAGAAAACAAAAAAACAAAGCACCTTTTGGCCCCTAACTCACCTCAGTCAGATTGGGATACTTTTTCACAGGGAGTGATTAAGGCTGTAATGGTTCTTATGCCTTTTCTACTGTTTCTGTTCCCTGTTTTATTTCTTCTCCTGTTAGAAGGGCTAGGGAACAGGTGTTTTCAGAGGACAAGTCTTCATCTGGTGAGGATTCTTTTGCATATTGAAGTCAAATTACATCCCCTTCAGAATATGCTTCCCCAGGGGAAGAATCCAGTGATGCAGATTTTCCAATAAAATAAATATCTTTTGGGGAAACTATTGGCAAGATGAGATAATTCTTTAAATGGGACTGCTTTCAGGTCTCTGAGGTGCAAAAAAGATATGACCTTTTATAATTACTCTCCTCCTCCATCTGCTATGCTACCTGTATTGCCAGAATGTTTGGATACTTGCTCTTCTTTTTCTAAGGCCCCATATTCACAGGCTCCTGCACCTAAAAGGCGTGACAGATTTTATAAGGTAAATAAAAAGAAAAATAATGAACCTCCAGTGGTGAATAGGTGGGACGAGCACAAATGGAAACATCAAAATCAAAATTGGTGTGGTATAGCCCTTTTTGATTTGGTGTTTCCATTTGTGTTTGACCCACCTATTTATTTTTCCCTTTTGTGTTGGTGCTTCCTCAGAGATGCATGACGGAGAAGCTGGATATCGAATTGGAATATAATCCTAATGAAGTTAATCCTTCTGGCAGCAGGGACACTGACATCATGAGGTGTTTGATTCAGTGTGAGAATTATTTTACTGCTGAAGGTAACTCTTTACTAAATTTTGATTTAACTCGCACCTCAACAGCTGCTGAAAATGAAACCATAGATATGAATCACTTCTTGGGTGAGCTTAGAGATCTTGAGAATAAGCTATTCAAGTTAAAAAAGCTCCAGTGGCAAAGATTTCACCTGGAAGCATGCATTCATTATAAAATTGTCCCTGGAGGACTAAGAATTTAAAAAATGCCTACCTATGGTGAAAATGTTCCTGATTTACTCAAAAGGTGGCAGAATCTTAACCTCAAACTTAATTTTAATTACGTAACACTATAGAATGATTTTTTTAAACCCATGAAACACAGACTTGTGAATGAAGTAGAGAGACTATTCAATGTTATAAAGTCTGATTTTAATGTTGAAACTTGTTTATTGAAATTGGATTAGCTTTGTGGTGATGTACTTGCCTACGAGAATAGGCTCCAACAACTTAAAGTGATGAAGATAGAGCATGATTACACTGATTTTACTGAAGGGAAAATTTTTGTGTGGCCACGTTGGAAGCACCTAAAATGAGCACTTGTACACCGAGTGTGAATCCAACCTCTAACATCACAGAAAATGGAAATGCTGAAACCTCTACTTCTCTCCCTGAGAATTTTCCTACCCAGGATGTTTCTATTTGATCTCGACACTGGAGGCATTTTTGAAGGTATGTGAACATGATATTTACTCCATCTTAAATGAACCAACTGTTCATAAGTTTTATAAATTGTCATATTCTGAGTATAGAGCTTTACATGAATTAAGAAATCAAAGTAACATATGTATCCAGCTGGCCAATAAAGGGAGAGGCACTGTTATTATGGAGAAAGGGAGAGGCGCTGTTATTATGGAGAACAGTGCCTACGTTCCTAGCATGAAAGAACTTTTGTCAGATACACTGACTTATTGTATAATTAATAAGATGAAGGTGCTGACTATTGTTAGCAGAGTTTATAATGATTTGTATGACCTGCTGATGTATGGACAGACTTATTGACTATGGTCTGTACAATTATTTGCTAGTTGCTGAACCTGTGATTCCAGTTATACATGGCCTGCTAAAAATTCACAAAGACCCTCTCCTCTCCATGGTCTCTGGGTATGGCTGACTACCTGATCCCCTTTCTTCGTATTTATATAACAACCAAAGAAATGACCTGTGAAAAACAGCTCCACTTTCCAAGCAAGTACTTTTATTTTTTTGTAAGAACAAGATTTCTCAGAACAAGATTTCTCTAGCGCCTCGGCATTCGCCTTTACAGAGTAAAACTTTCCTTCCTAAAATGCAATCCTCTTATACTCAGCTCAAACACATTTCAATTAATCAATTAAAACTCATTCTAATGTACTTTTAAAGTCACAGTTAAAAAATCATAAAAAACACTGCCAATTACATTCCTTATTTAATCCTTTTGGTGACAATGTACTATATTTCATAATAAGAATAGATTCCTTTCGTCTTAATATATGTTTCAATAACTCCGCATTTTCATATTGTAATTTTACTTGTTCCAGTATGGTTGCTTTCATGGTATTTAATTCACCATTATGTTCTTTATTAAAATGTTCTGCTACAGGACTCATAATTTTCTCTTTCTTAACATCTCTCACATGTTATTTTATTCTATCAGCCAATGATCTTTTTGTTTCCCCTATATAATATTTATTGCACGGACAAACTATCGCATAAATAACACCTTTACTCACACAAGAATATCTACCCTGTGTTTCAAACTTTTTTTCACCTATACTTTTTACTTTTGTTGTAATATACTGACATATGGTACATTTTCCACATGGAAAAGTCCCCTTTTATTTCTACATTTTTTAACATCTTATCTTTTGGCTTTCTATATTTTGCTTGTACTAAAAAATCCTTAAGGTTTCTTCCCCTTTGATAAGAAATTTTCAGCTCTATTTGCGATAGACTGCACATTTCTTTTTATTTGTTTCCAATATTCTTCTATCACCCCTGTCATTCTATGTGAAAAAGATGTATATTTAGTAACAAAGAATACATTCTCTTTTTCTAATGTTGTCTCATTTACCCTTAATTTCCTTCCTCTTTGTATATCTTTTTTCACTACCTTTACATTTTGATTAACACCAAATATTTTTTGCAAGCTCTCATTTATTTTTTCTTTGTTATAGCCCCTAGATTCAAACATCAAGGCTACTTCTAGTGCTTCATTATATGCTTCATTAACATCACTATTCAATCTCTTTATTCTTAACATTTCCCCTGACGGAATGGAATCCAATGTGTGATTAGGATGACAACTTGTTGCATGTACTATAAGATTTTTTTGATTAAATTTTCTGTAAATATTAGTATGAATTTTCTTATTTTCCCCTTTCATTATTATATCTAAGTAATTTATCTGTAAACCCTTTTGAATATCATCAAATTTAATACCATATTTATTAGCATTTAGATACTCTATAAAATTACTTAATTCACTTTCTCCCCCCTTACAAATAAAAATCAAATCATCTATAAATCGAAAATACCTTTTTACATATTTTCTAAAAAATTCACTTCTATAAATATAAGTATTTTCTATTAGTCCCATGAATAAATTAGCAGATGCTGGGGAGAATGCCGTCCCCATTGCTGTACCTGCTTTTTGCCTATTCAAATTCCCATCAAATTCAAATATATTATTCTTAAGGCAAAAATATGTCATTTCTTTAATATACTGAGTACTGAGTTCTGGGATTATCCCCCCAAAAACATTAGCTTCAAGTCCAAAAACATGTGATATATTAGTGTATAAACTCACTACATCTGCTGTCATAAAATACATATCTTCTGTCCATATCTCATTCTTGATTTTATTCAATAAATCAAAATAATCTTTTATATAAGAAGGTAATTTAATTACCGCTTTTACCAAAATTTCATGCAACAAACAACCTAAATTATATGTAAAACAACCAGTGGCAGATACAATAGGACGTCCTGGAGGTCGAAAGGGATCCTTATGAATTTTAGGAACACAAAAAAAATTTTATATTGTGTTCCTTTTAACATTAAATTTATGTGTTATATCATATGTTGTAAAATAATGTAATCTTACACCTTTCTTTAATAACTCTTGATAATCAGTTCATGCTTGAACTAAACTGGATTCATCTATCCTACTGTAAACCTCCTGATTATTCAAATGTTGCATACACATACTATAATAATCTTTCGAATTCATTATTACTAATTTGCCCCCTTTATCTGATGGCTTAAAAATTATCTCATCATTTTTACTCATTTGTTGCAATTTTATCCATTCTTTTTTTGTCAAGTTATATTCTTTTTTCGAAACTCCAAATTCATCAAATTCCTTCTCTATTAAATTCACAGCATTGTTAAAATTCTGAATAAGTGAATTCTTACTAGGTGGCATAAAAATGTAGTTAGACTTGATATTACTTTTATCTAATAGACTATAAGCGTTCACTTCAGAATCAGATTCACATGAAAAATAACATTCATTGCTACTATCTGAGTCCAACAATTCATTATTCTCAATTTGATTTTTTTCTTTCACATAATAAAAATATTATTTTAAATATATTTTACGTATTAAGCTGAAAATTTCACCTTTAATTTCATATAATCTAGGCAGTACTGTCGGTATAAATTTAATACCTTTGTTTAAAACCGACAGTTCTGTTTCATCAAATTCATAATCAGATAAGTTAACGACATATTGTGATATTAAGGTATCGCTTACCTGTTTACATAGTCCATTTGCCTCTCTTAAAACGTCCTTCTCCCGGGTCTCTCTAACGGTCTTGGCCCTGCCATCCCCGCTTTTTGGGGTTGTAGTTCTGTCCTTTGGAACCTCTGAAGGTCTTCCGAAAGGAATCTGGATCCATTGCCCCTTGTAAATCTGAAAAATTCCTCGTCAAATGAGATGCTCCGCTTTCCCCTGATGTAAAACCTCTGCTGTTTTGCTGACCAGAAATGTTATCTTTTTGAAAACTGATGCTCTTCCTCTTGGGATGTTGATTGGTTGAAAGGATAAATGCTTTCTTATACTCGTAGACTTTAATGTCTCTATTTAATTTATACTTCTTTCGATCTAATATATCCTCCTCATAAGTTGAGAGTTTATTATTTATATTAACCAAAAAAGTCTCTAATATCGAGTTAGATGTCATGTTAGCAAGTTCTTCACATACCTGTTTAGTTTCCTGTAAAAGTTTTTCTCTTTTTATTCTATCTCTCTCTATAAGTATCGCTACCCATTCTAAACTGCAGCGATGCGCTGCTGCTACCCAGCACTCTTGAAATTTTACCTCCAATTCTTCTGATAATATGAATGGAGACGAAGAATTTTTAATAGATCTAAGACCTCGGTGTGTTATGTCCAGCTCCTGGTACCTTTGGAGACTGCCAATGTTATAATATACAGAAGTCTCTTTGAAAATCAACTTTTCTAATTTAGAACACAGTTTCTGTCCTGCTGGAATGTCCAATACTTGTGTTTTCTTGCCCACCATGGCAAATGGATTAATGTTAGTCCATTGTCGGGAATCTTCCCATTTCTTGAAAATATTAGATACCGAAGCACCCAATATTTCAGATGTTCCATTCTTATTTACATGCGAAGTTGGTTCTATATCTCCACTAGTCATCACATTCCGACTACTGGTTTCTCCACTTCTATTAATAAATTCCATTCCTGTTTCTCGAAAAATTCGAGGAAAGGAGCACAGAGATTCACTGGTCATTAAGATAGAATATTAATATAACAACCCAGAAGCTTGGCAAATTTATATAACAACCAAAGAAATGACCTGTGAAAAACAGCTCCACTTTCCAAGCAAGTGCTTTTATTTTTTATAAGAACAAGATTTCTCAGAACGAGATTTCTCTAGCGCCTCGGCATTTGCCTTTACAGAGTAAAACTTTCCTTCCTAAAATGCAACCCTTTTATATTCAGCTCACACATTTCAATTAATCAATTAAAACTCATTCTAATATACTTTTAAAGTCACAGTTAAAAAATCATAAAAAACACTGCCAATTACATTCCTTATTTAATCCTTTTGGTGACAATGTACTATATTTCATTATAAGAATAGATTCCTTTCGTCTTAATAAATGTTTCAATAGCTCCGCATTTTCATATTGTAATTTTACTTGTTCCAGTATGGTTACTTTCATGGTATTTAATTCACCATTATTTTCTTTATTAAAATGTTCTGCTACAGGACTCATAATTTTCTCTTTCTTAACATCTCTCACATGTTCTTTTATTCTATCAGCCAATGATCTGTTTGTTTCCCCTATATAATATTTATTGCACGGACAAACTATCGCATAAATAACACCTTTACTCACACAAGAATATCTACCCTGTGTTTCAAACTTTTTTTCACCTATACTTTCTACTTTTGTTATAATATACTGACATATGGTACATTTTCCACATGGAAAAGTCCCCTTTATTTCTACATTTTTTAACATCTTATCTTTTGGCTTTCTATATTTTGCTTGTACTAAAAAATCCTTAAGGTTTCTTCTCCTTTGATAAGAAATTTTCAGCTCTATTTGCGATAGACTGCACATTTCTTTTTTTGTTTCCAATATTCTTCTATCACCCCTGTCATTCTATGTGAAAAAGATGTATATTTAGTAACAAAGAATACATTCTCTTTTTCTAATGTTGTCTCATTTACCCTTAATTTCCTTCCTCTTTGTATATCTTTTTTCACTACCTTTACATTTTGATTAACACCAAATATTTTTTGCAAGCTCTCATTTATTTTTTCTTTGTTATAGCCCCTAGATTCAAACATCAAGGCTACTTCTAGTGCTTCATTATATGCTTCATTAACATCACTATTCAATCTCTTTATTCTTAACATTTACCCTGACGGAATGGAATCCAATATGTGATTAGGATGACAACTTGTTGCATGTACCATAAGATTTTTTGATTACATTTTCTGTAAATATTAGTATGAATTTCCTTATTTTCCCCTTTCATTATTATATCTAAGTAATTTATCTGTAAACCCTTTTGAATATCATCAAATTTAATACCATATTTATTAGCATTTGGATACTCTATAAAATTACTTAATTCACTTTCTCCCCCTTACAAATAAAAAATCAAATCATCTATAAATTGAAAATATCTTTTTACATATTTTCTAAAAAATTCACTTCTATAAATATAAGTATTTTCTATTAGTCCCGTGAATAAATTAGCGTATGCTGGGGCGAATGCCGCCCCCCATTGCTGTACCTGCTTTTTGCCTATACAAATTCCCATCAAATTCAAATATGTTATTCTTAAGGCAAAAATATGTCATTTCTT
Source organism: Protopterus annectens (assembly GCF_019279795.1). Taxonomy (NCBI): domain Eukaryota; kingdom Metazoa; phylum Chordata; order Ceratodontiformes; family Protopteridae; genus Protopterus; species Protopterus annectens. The sequence continues at coordinate 801,770,225 of NC_056730.1, forward strand.
TAATATACTGAGTTCTGGGATTACCCCCCAAAAAACAATGTATAGCTTCAAGTCCAAAAACATGTGATATATTAGTGTATAAACTCACTACATCTGCTGTCATAAAATACATATCTTCTGTCCATATCTCATTCTTGATTTTATTCAATAAATCAAAAGAATCTTTTATATAAGAAGGTAATTTAATTACCTCTTTTACCAAAATTTCATGCAACAAACAACCTAAATTATATGTAAAACAACCAGTGGCAGATGCAATAGGACGTCCTGGAGGTCGAAAGGGATCCTTATGAATTTTAGAAACACACAAAAATTTTGATATTGTGTTCCTTTTAACATTAAATTTATGTGTTATATCATATGTTGTAAAATAATGTAATCTTACACCTTTCTTTAATAACTCTTGATACTCAGTTCGTGCTTGAACTAAACTGGATTCATCTATCCTACTGTATACCTCCTGATTATTCAAATGTTGTATACACATACTATAATAATCTTTCAAATTCATTATTACTAATTTGCCCCCTTTATCTGATGGCTTAAAAATTATCTCATCATTTTTACTCATTTGTTGCAATTTTATCCATTCTTTTTTTGCCAAGTTATATTCTTTTTTCGAAACTCCAAATTCATCAAATTCCTTCTCTATTATTAAATTCACAGCATTGTTAAAATTCTGAATAAGTGAATTCTTACTAGGTGGCATAAAAATGTAGTTAGACTTGATATTACTTGTATCTATAATAGACTATAAGCGTTCACTTCAGAATCAGATTCACATGAAAAATAACATTCATTGCTACTATCCAAGTCCAACAATTGATTATTCTCATTTTGATTTTTTTCTTTCACATAATAAAAATATTCTTTTAATACATTTTACGTATTAAGCTGATAATTTCACCTTTAATTTCATATAATCTAGGCAGTGCTGTCGGTATAAATTTAATACCTTAGTTTAAAACCGACAGTTCTGTTTCATCAAATTCATAATTAGATAAGTTAACATATTGCTTTCTTCGTATGTTGAGAGCAAACTTAAACCTGTAGTAACTCAAACACCAGCTGTCCTAAAAGACACTGAGCGTTTTCTTATTATGCTATATGACAGCATGGCAGGACTTGATGCATCTCATTATTATCGTGTTACTTTAGATGTCCAAACGTTATTTACAGTAATACCTAATGTGGAAGGTGTTACAATTGTTTTTGACACATCACAGTAATTATTCTCAGAATGTTATTACTGTTATTTGCTGTCTTGGAATTAATACTTGAGTTCAATGTGTTTATTTTTGAATGTGAATTCTACCTACAGAAACGTGGTGTAGCAATGGGGGCACCCTGTGCCAATAGCTATTCTAATTTGGTTTTGGCATAGTGGGAAGAGGATACTATTTTCATTGATAATATATATACTGCATATATTAAATATTATGGTAGATGACTTGTTTATAGTATGATATGGTCCTCAGGAAGCCCTGTGCGATTGTGTGTTATCTGAAGAGTAGTACAAGCTTCCTGAAATTCACCTTGAATTATTCTTTGGAAAGGATTGATTTTCTAGATGTAACGATTAGTAAAAATAGCACTGGAGTCCTAAATACCATGCTATTCAGGAAACCTTGTTGGAAGAATGGGCTGCTACATCATAGTAGCATGCATCCTGGGCATATCTATGCCAGCATAGTGAAGGGTCAGTCTATGCGTGTTTCTAGGTTACACAGTGATGATGAGATGATTGAAACAGCACTGTGTAACCCTTTTAGTAACTTCGCTAACACAAAGTATACCGCCAATGATTTGCATGAGGATGTATATGTTATTAAAAAGGATAGGATGGCTAGAGTAGCCCCTTACTATTCATCTCAGAGGAGGAAACTTAGTATGCCTGCTGGAATGACTACCACCTCTGCCTCTAAGCTTATTTTTAGATACTCTTAACAGTGTTAGTTTATTTTGTGATGTTATAAGGAGGAATTGGCCCATTCTCCTATCCTATGATAATCGGAAAGCTGTAGTGGGTGCCAAACCTAGTTTTATCTTTGGGAATAATTTGTTCTTAAAACATTTTCTCTGTTATGGGAGTCAGAATTGTGTACATAGCCCCACTTCTGATAGACTATGACCCTTTACATGTCGGAATTGTAAGGCTTGTAATTTTGTCAGTGAGCAGAAATACTTTGTTCATCCTGTACCTGGATATAAATTTGAACCACAGTTTTATGCAGACTACAGAAGTTCAGCTGTGATGTACTTAGCATTATGACAGGATTGCTCTCACTTTCATGTTGGGAAAGCCAGCCGACAACTAAGAGAATGTATTTTGGAACATCAAGGCAATATACGTAGAAATGCTTTAGCGAAACATGCTATTATTTTTGCTGGTCATGACAAGTTTTCTTTTTAGGCTTTACAAATTATCCATGACAATGTTAGAGGTGATTATTTTAATAACAGGATAGAGAATGCTGAAACTAAGTGGATTATTGCAGTACAGGTGCACACAGCACCTGGTCTTAACATCACTGTCCCTTCAAAACTTATTCTTAAGGAGCATCAATTATCACACAGCTAATTGTGTTTGGTACTCGCCAGTGGTAGTGTAGAGTGTTTTAATACTTCTTTGTATAAGGTACATTTTTAATATGTTTTTATGGTCTGATAAAGTGGTATTTCTGCAAAAGTTTTTACCAGTAATAAAGAATTATATGCAGTGGCGGCTGGTGACTTCAAATCAAAGGGGGGGCTGCAGGGGATAGCTGAATGGGTGGGATCAATAGGAAGAGGTGTGGCCAACTAGAAAGGGCAGGAGCTATGCTCAAAACCACAAAAACTAACTTTAATTAAATATGCTGCCATGGGTGCCAAACCCTCATTATGAGAGTCCAATCAAAACAAATGAAGTGTAAAAGAATAAAAATATTTAAATGCATTGGCTGCATGACAGCTTACTTAATATCTAGATGGAAACAAAAATGTTGTGAGGCATGAAAAAGTAAATTACTTTTTAAATACATTACGGGAATGCCAGTCAAAATCAAGTATAAGAAAAACAAGCAGCACTCGACTCAAACTACATCTCCTTGCACTGCAGTTCTAATTATAATTTATATTCAGCTTTATTAAAGCACCCAGTAACATGCTGAAAGTAGCAATCTCTGTGATGCCCCCACTTGTAAAAATGTTTCTTATCCAAAACAGACCTGCTGCCTGACAACTATCTACTTGTTTCATGGGGAAAACACGATCAAAGTAAAAATGAATAGCAAACAAGAAACAAGCTCAAGATACATTGCTTAAATTATTACTGTACAGGTTATGGACCACACATGAATGGCATTCTGTTTAGTTTACTGGTAAAGCCCTCAGAGATCACTAGAAGTCTCCAACAAGTGTAATGAGCTTCTTAAAATAATGTAATCCTGTCCTTTACTACAAATACTGTCATATGTATTTCAATATCCAATGTTTATACATTATCTAGTTAAGTATTCTCTGCATGGCAACAACAGAAAGGCTTCAATGTTGGCAATTCTTTAACAGTATGCTTATTAAAGCTTACTTGCACGTTATGATCTCAGACAAGCTTACTTGATGGTCATTAAAGCATTGCTACTTAAAACACAGAGCAACAGGCACTTTGAGTAATAGCATAAATCAACAGTACAAAAATATGACAGAAACCAGACCATTCTGAAAAATCAAGAACAGATGAAAAGCCACTGTAGTTGTCTACCTTGTATGGGGGGATACGCTGCACATTTACACTGCATAACTGCTCCTTCCTTTGCTTGGACACATCTAGAGTCACTACATAGGGGAGTGGGGTGCAACAAGTATGTCACAATTTGAAATGCCTCTGGCTGACGGTGATTGGCACTAACACATTTGTCATACCTCTCACCCTCAGGGCAAGAAATCTGGGCAAAGCCATACATAGAAGTGGGACAAAGGCCCAAAAATAAGGACAATTTTTAAATATTGTTCTTATAAACTTAGAAAGATAATAGAATAGTAGGTCTTGCATTAGTATGAATTTTCTGAAGGATATGAAATCTGAAACTCAAATGCCTGTCATTATTTTCTAACTTCAGTCTTTAATGATTTACCACTAATTTGCCAAAAAAACATAATTTTATGAAAAATGAACCAAAAATGTGATGCAACAATATAAAATAGCCACACAATACAGCTGGGAACCTGTCAAAGAAGGGACACTTTAATATTAGCACTGCTAGCTTGAGTAGCTGACAACATAAAAGAGTCTACATGCATTTCTGAAATAAAAGTAATCTATAACTCTAATTATTACAGTTATTTCTTAATTGTAAACCCTCCATGTTTTCTTCCAAAACTGCTATTTTGCAGAGGGATTATTAGGGGAAGAGCAACATTTTGAGCCAAATTCAGGGACAGTTGAGAGGTTTGGCTATGCCTAATTCTATAAAGCAATTTGCATGTACCTCTCAACCTGTTAATGTAATAAATCTGGACAGGGCCAAATATATTGGGGGAACATATAAACAGAACTAAACATTGCTCTTGTATAAACTGGGACAGTTGATAGAACAGGTCTTACTTTAGCATGCATTTTTCTGTAGGTTATGATGTCTGAAACTAGTGTGTCATTATTTAGTGACTTAATTCCTAAATGATTTGCCAGAAAACCACAAATTTTATGAGGAACAAACCAAACATAAGAAGCAAAAAAAACATTCATTCTTTGAAAATCTGGACAGTTGGGAGATATAGTTCAGCTGGGGCTGTCTAAGTTTGCCGCCCTTCCCCCTCACAAAACCATGGTCGAATGGAGCCTCCCCCTGCAGCCATTCCAATGATTCATTACTTTGCTATTTCACTCCATTTACCACAAACACTAATGTGCATGCTGATTTACTTCTATGATGATTTGAACTTCATTTGAAAGTTTTATTTTGCATTTTACAGCACAAACACTAAGACATCTGCTAAACAAACTTGGCATTAAAATTTCTCTGCCCTTGAAACTCACATTCATTGAAACAACATTAAAACCCACATTCAAAGAAAATACATTTTACCTGTGGCAGATAAAAATTAATTCTGGGCTGTTTTCAAATCATAGGCCCCTTGCATATGAAACATACATGTGCTCTTTGATATACCTTCCTATTGCTTTGAACATTTTTCCAGTAAACAATGAAACAAAACTGCCCAATTCAGAACATTTCCATCATAAAAGTCTACTCAAACTTCTACAGTCCACTATTATCAGTAAATATGCACAATTCTACAGTCCACCATTATCAGTAAATATGCACAATCTCTGAAGTAGTAAAAAAGTCATCTAAATAATTCCACGTTAAATAAATCTGTAATGAAGAGGTTGCTGCTAGCAGTCACCTTTATATTTCATCGAACAATAAAGTGTCTGATGCCCCTGAGGAATAAATTGCCTAAATTACATTAAAAATAAGCTAGTAATATTGCAATAGGAAATGGATGGCAAACTGATAACAGGCTCATAATTAGTATCTTAACTTTCAGTACAGCAGCATTCACCCTTATGGGAGTAGAACCAACAACCTTCTGCATCAAAAGCAAGTACACAGCCTGTTGTGCTATTAGCACTAAACTTCTCTTCCCCTGCAGCTCTCAGCTCCTTGTAAAATCTACTCAATACTCAACTGCATCTCAACTTTGCAGCACAAGAAGTCTGGAAAAAGCCAAATTTATTGGGGTGGGTCAAAGGGCAAAAACCAAGGACACATTAAACATTGCTTGTATAATCTTGGAAAGCTGCTAGAATAAAATGCTGTGTTACCACCATACATTTTACTGCCAAAGTCCCTGTGCAAAAAAAAGAGTCAGAACAACATACCACTATGCCAAATCACCTGCTTTGTGAAAGAAAAATGCTGCGTTACCACCGTACATTTTACAGACAAGGTCCGTGTGCAAAACAGTCAAGAGCAACATACCACTACGCCAAATCAGCTGTTTTGTGAACGAGAGGAAGACTGAAACTTAAATGGCTATCATTTAATGAATTCAGTTCTCACCATAGCTGTCAACCTCTTAGCACAAAACACCTGGACAAACCCAGTAATGAGGGAATACAGCCCTCAACCATATTCAGTTCTTGCCATAGCTGTCAACCTTAGCACAAAAAACCTGGACAAAGCCACTAACAGGGTATTACAGTCCCAAAAATAAGGAAAAATTTCAAATAGTCATCTTATAAACTTAAAAAATTGCTATAATAAAAGGTTGTGTTACTATATATTTATTGCTAGAATAAAAAGTTGTTTTACTATGTATTTTCTGAAGACTATGAAGTCTGAAATTCAAATGCCTGTCAATTTTACTTCTGATGAAACAAAAACAATTTTCAGCAGAGGCCCAGGGAGAAATACTGTAGACATGTCTTTGTAAAATGGCAGGACACCAGAACAAATCCACACAAACACAGAGATAAGATGCAGACTCCACAAAGAAGGCACCCCAGCCAAGAATCAAACCACAAATCCTATAGCTGTGACTCTGAGGCAACAATACTGCCACTGCACCATCAAATATGTAAGAAATTAAACATTCAGAAACCTGAAGTCTGAAATTCAAATGCTTGTCAATTTTATTTAACATTTGTTAATCAGGACAATCTGACTTGGAACAAAAAAACAACTTTCAGCAGAGGCCCAGGAAGAAATAATGCAGACATGTCTTTGTAACATGGGAGGACACAAAAGCAAACCCACACAAACACAGGGAGAAGATACAGACCCCACAAAGAAGGAACCCCAGCCAAGAATCAAACCTGAGAACCTGCAGCTGTAAGGCAACAATGCTACCAGTGCACCATCAAATAAAAGCAAACCCACACAAACACAGGGAGAAGATAACAGACCCCACAAAGAAGAAACCCCAGCCAAGAATCAAACCTGAGAACATGCAGCTGTGAGGCAACAATGCTACTACTTCACCATCAAATATCAAGCATTGCAACATTTACAAATCACAGATATTATGAGGATCAGATCAAATATGAGGCAAACATCTGCAATTTTTTACAAATGGTGGTGGGTAGGGAACTCAAGTCTTTAACACCTGCATACAGGGTACAGGGTTCAAGCCTGAGGTATTCCCTACCACACCACCATGAGCACCTGGGGCATTTACACACACACACACACACACACACACACACTAAAAGCAAGCACACACACACACACACACAGTAAAAGCAAGCACACACACACAGTAAAAGCAAGCACACACCCATAAATTAAAAGTAAAAGCAAGCACACACACACCATAACTTCAAAGTAAAAGCAAGCACACACACACCATAACTTCAAATAAGTAAAACAGCAAGCAAGCACCATACATTCCAACACACTTACCTGTCCGTTCTCCATAATAATCAACGTACATCCAAATACTGCTAGATCCAAACCCCTTCCCGTGCAATACTCCAAAGACCCACGAGATTAAATCCAAACCCCTTCCCGACGAGACAGCAAGCAATTCCGGACTGCTGGTGTTGCAGTCCGGCCTTGAAGCATTATCCCAGTAAGTCTGTGCACTTTAAAAGTGCACAGATGTCTCCTCACGTTTCCCTATCAGGACTGCCGGACTGCCTTGAGCATGCGCATACAGTAGACTAGTAGTCTGGATTACTGCGCATGCGCGAAGTCTGCGAATTTTTTAAAACTTTTTTTTCCTATTTTTTTATTTTTAGTTCTTTTTGTTTTGAGGGGGCTGCAGTCCGACAGTCCAATAGCACGGGCCGCCCCTGATTATATGTGAGCTTGTTTCTGGTGTGATCTAACTATTTTTTGATTTTAGATTTTATAAAGTGCCTGACAATTGCAGATTCCTTTACAAATGTCCTTCAACTGATCCAGCTGTGGTATACATTGCTTCAGACAAATCCTTTAGGTTATCATTATCCTCTAAGCTTCTTCCTTCAGATAAGGAGAGCAAAATAATGGAAAGACTTGGGGAGAAGTTTTACCCTGCTGCCGCTTTAGTTTTCTGAGCCATAAACTATCAAACACATACACCCCGGGGATCACTTCTGTGTCTCTGCTCGACAGTGGCACAGGAAAATAACTTTCTTGGGTGGCATAAGCCAGGGAACCTTGTTGGCTAGGCTTACATAGGCCCTTGGGCCGATAGCCTAGTACCTACCTATGAACCTACCTATGAACCTATAAACACACATGTCTAGGTATTCCTTGGCTCTTTCTCAGGCATCATAAGCTCTTTCAGAGCTTCCAGATTCTGAACATTAAAAATCAGGTTATGTCCCTTTCAGGAGTTTCTTCTCAAGTGGCTTGTCACTCAGTCAAATGCAGTTATGATGCAGCAGAAGCATCATCTAGAGCAGCTGCTTCTGACTCTGTCCTTAGAAGGTATTCTTGGTTGAGGCTTCAACTGCTGCCAGATGACATCAAAGCAAAATTGATGGATGCTGCTGTGGATAACACTGCTCTTTTTGGTACCACAGCAGTCATTATAAGAAAAGGGAAAGGCACTTCAGGATTTGAAACACATTTTTGTGTCTCCTTTCCCTGTGTTCCACACCAGGTAGTCTGTGACTACCAGCCACTTCCAAATCTGTCTCCTTTCCTTGTATTCCACACATTTTTGTGTCTCCTTTCCCTGTGTTCCACACCACGTAGTCTGTGACTACAAGCCACTTCCAAATCTGTCTCCTTTCCTTGTATTCCACACCAGGTAGTCTGTGATTACCAACCACTTCCAAATCTTACCCCTCTTTCTCTTCGCCTATCCCTGTCTCTCCAGCTTGGGCAAAAATAACTCCGGATTCCTTGGTTCGCTCTACTATTTATTTATTTTTATTTTTATTTAACATTTGTTGACCAGGAAAGTCCGACTAGGCTACACAGAGCCTATTTTCAGTGGAGGCACGAGGAGAAACGCTCCTCCAAAAAGGATCTTGGAAAAATCTTCCTCCTTTCAAGGGCATTCCTCAACCTCCTCCAAACCAGTTGGATTTGTTCCACAATTTTCTAAAAGATTTAATTTCTCAAGGTATAATTCAACATGTTCCTCTGGACCAAAGGAGAAGAGGATGCTTCTTGTGCCCATAAGGGAAGGTCCTTGGAGACTCACTCCAGACCTTTCCCATTTAAACACTTTTCTAAAGATTCCAACTTTTTGCATGCTGCCTTTACAGACTGTTTCCTTTAATTCCTCCTCATGCCTACATGGCCTCTTTGGACATCAAGGATGCCACCTATCCATCCTCTGTACAGGACATTTTTATGTTTTTGTGGCTTCCTTGTACTTTCAATTCTCTGCCTTGCCTTTTGGTCTATCTACTATCCCAAGGGTATTTAAAAAGTGTTTGACCCCTGTGATTGCTTATTGCAGGTTCAGAGGTATTGAGGTATAGCCATACCTGGACAATCTCCTTTTTTTGGCTCCTCTTCCAGAGCAGTTAATTCAGAATCTACAGTTTGCCATCTCTCTCCTGAAAAGGTTGGAGCTTTCCCCTTGTCAGTTCACATTTTCCTAGGGTGCAGGCTAACAACAGATCTCTTGATGGTTTTTCTTCCACCAGAAAATATTCTGCCTTTCACTTCCTTCTTCCGCAGTCTCTTCCATCTCTAACTGCCAGGGAGTTTCTAAGACTACTGGGCTTTTGGCATCCACAATACCCATAGTGCCCCTGGCAAAACTTCACATGAGGAAGTTTGTGGTATCTAAAGTCAGTCTGGATGTAGCATGTTCATCCTCTGGAGTTTGTACTTCCTCTTCTCCCATACCTGAAATCAGAACAATTTTCTCTGAATCCAGGTTTTTCTCTATCCGTCTCAGCCAACTCAAGAGTTGTTCACAGATGCCTCAGACACACATTGGGGGTAACCTTTGCATCAGAAAAAGTGCAGGGTCTCTCATCTCCTTATCGGAGGAAGGAGCATATCAATATCAAGGAAATGAGGGCACTCATTCAAGCTCTAGAGACTTTCCATCCAGGACCATTTGAAAGTGTTTGCAGGCAACACCACAGTCTTCTGGTATGTAGACAAGCGGGGGGATGACAACGGGACAAAGTCATATCTTGTATGCAGATTGGCTGTGATGGCATGGAACTTGGCAACTGAGTACAAGTTGACTCTTCAAGCAGTTTACATTTCATCCACTCAAAATTTTGTGGCAGACACACTATGCAGGTCCATGACTCAATCCCAGTAATGGATTCTTCACAGGGATGCGTTTCTAGACTTGGTCCATTGCTGGGGTACCCTTCTAGTGGATCTTTTGCCTCCCCTCTGAACAGACAACTTTCTCATTTTTTTGTGCCAGAGTCCCAGATCCTCTGGTTTGGAAGGTGGACAACACTGTCTGTCTCATTGAAGGAGATGTTTCTTTATGCTTTCCCACCCTTTCCTCTCATTCAAAAAGTTCTGCTCAAAATTCAGCAGAACAAACCAAAAATATTGCCGTTGACTCCTTCAAAGGCCAAGGCAGCAATGGTTCCCTCTTTTTACATTTAGCCAAGGGCAGCCATCACAAGTTACCTCACAGAATGGACCTTCTTACACAAGACAAGGGATTTCTTCTTCATCTATCTCATTCAACTTTACAACTGAGTCTCTGGGTGATAAACTTTTGACTCCTTTCAGACACCTTTTTTCTGGGGGCATGCTTAGGGTACTGCAGGAGGCCAGAAACCCCAATACTAGAAGATCTCACTTATCTAAATGGAAGATATTTTCTACTTGGTGTCTTTCACATAATCTGTATCCATTTCATTGGATATCCCTGTTGTTCTTTCCTGCTTGTGTGAGTTACTTATTCTTCAATGAAAGTTCACTTGTCAGCCATTTCTGCTTCTCTGCCATTGACTCCCCCTTTAGATTCTAGACTGGAAGTAAAACCTTTTCTCAAAGGCATCCTTCACATTAATCCTCCCAGGAAACCAGTTCCTCCTCCTTGGGATTTGAATTGTATCTTAGAGAAACTAACTTTAGCTCCTTTTGACCCTGCAGCTTCAGCTTCTTAAATTTTGTACCTGGAAAACTGTCCTTTTACTAGCTTTGACCTCTGGTAGGATGGTTTCTGAGATTCAAGCTTTGATGGCTTCTCCACCTTTTCTTGTCTTTCATAAAGACAGGATCTCTGTATACTAATCCTTCCTTTATGCCCAAGGTGGTGACTGAGTTTTCTCTCAATCAATCTATTCAAGTGCCCACTTTTTCCCCTACTCCACAATCCACCAGTGAGAGGATCTTACACACCTTGGATGTGCATAGACAACTCAGGCTTTATTTGGATAAAACTAAGGCGTTTAGGAAATCTGATCAGCTTTTTGTTTCTTTTCATCCCAGGGCTCTGGATCTGCCTGTTTCCAAGCAGACAATTTCCTCTTGGATTTCTAAGGCTATTTTGTTTTGTTATGCATTTCATGGTAAGATTCTCCCTGTTCCTGTAAAGGCTCACTCCACTAGGTATGTGGCTTCCTCTGGTGCGTTCTTTAAAGGTTTAGATACTAACACACAATTTTGGAGGCTGCCACTTGGTCTTCTGCTCATACTTTCACCAAGCATTACAAGCTTGATAGTATTTCCAAATCCAGGGCTTGGTTTGCTAGAGCCATTCTTCATGGCTTTGTAGAAAGGTCCTCTGTTCCTTCTTCCTACCAGGTTTCCTCCTAAGCTTTGGTACTCTCCCACATGTTAAGAATACTACAATATTAGAATAGAATGATATAGAATAGTTGTGTAAAATCTTACTATAACCTTGGATGTCCTTTTTTATGTTGCAGTTTTCTCTCCCTCCCTCCTTCTACCCTATACCTTGTTCTTTTCCTTGGATGGCAGATTATTTTCCCCTTTCCTTACACTGATATTCCTCCTGGGGCATTTCAGTTCTGAGGATTGTATGAGCAGATGTCCTTTTATGGCTGATGTTTGACAAGCCATACGTGCTACGTCCCATGTCCCATGTACTTGCAAGTAGCTAAAAGCTGTTGTATGCTGGCCCGACATTGGGTCACTTGGGGGAGAGGATTTCCAACATGATAAGAATACTGCAATGTAGAAAAGAAGGACATCTAAGGTTATAGTAAGATTTTGCACAACTATTCTTTTCATACAATGGAGTCCCATATGACAAGATTCTAGGGTAGTTTGTTTGTTCATCTTAGGCACTTTGCTTTTGGGGCTGCACTACGTGTAGGCTTACATGTGATGTTTAGCGTTGCTTTTGATGAGTGCTTTAGAGATTGCTGGATAGGTCTTACTGTTTATAGGCTTAGGAGGTCTTAGAAATTAAGAAGATTCCATTTTAGTGCCTTAGCATAAGTTGGCCTATATCTGTGGTGAATGCAGTGTGTGTGTTCTTAACCATGTTTGTATGTGAGGTTTTTGCCTCCAGTGAAATTGTGTATGTTTCTTAGGATTACATGGTTGTCTCTGAACATGTGACAATTGATGTATTGTCTCAGGATGCTCATATCTACCAAGTTGGCATTAGAGACATTTGGAAATTGCATGTCCATATTGTCCAGACCTGTATTTGGGTGGGTTACTGTAGGCTGTGGTTTGGGTTATACAGAGGTCTCCTTGGATGCTCACTGGGGTTTAGCTCTAGACTAGGTTAGAGTGTGCTAAATTTGATATTAGTGATGTTTGATGTGCAAATTAGCTGCTCTTAACATTTCTCCATGCAATGGCCTTGTTTTAGCCACAGGTTTCAGTTTCAAGGGAAGCTTTATAGACAACATTTGCTTTCTGGTCATTTGTGTCTGTACAGGGTATTGCTAACCTCGTGAAATGTTAACACCAAGAAAGATTGCTTGCGAGTGTAATGCTGCAACAAAACAACTTAAATAAGGCGATTTCAAGTATTGGAGTCCTTTAAAATGATTTAATGGCCAAATCCACAAATAATGCAAAAATAAATCAGTAACACTCTAAACAGTTAACTGAAGTGCAAAACAATAAAATAAATATATTTTCTGCCAAGGATGGCGCAGGTTTAACTCAGGCCTCCTTCAGAGTGTGGCGAGGGTGCCAAGCAGATGAGAGCTATGGGAAACTGAGCAGGAGACAATTTGTAGTTAGGGAGGTTTACTGAAGTGCAATACTAGTTTGCTGGTTGGGCACTTACTATTATGGATATATGCAAAACAGTGGGTGGTGGAGTATGTAAATAAGTTTCACAACAGACAATAGCAATATAAGAGGGGAGGGTTATGACCGCGGTTATTTGTTTAGGAAAGGTCATGTTGGATGATCCTGGTGTCCTATGGAGTTTACAGTCATTTGCAGACTTGGTCAGTCATAAATCCTTAACATTAGCTTTCATTTCCAAGCAATAAATGCCAAAGAGGACCAAGCAATGAACCCTGGGGTACACTAGGTCTATTTGGAGGTGATTAAGCCACCTACCATAATTCCTGGGTTCTATTTGTGAGAGTTTGCTACCCATTGGGGTTACATGGAGACTGACATTTAGCTGGGAGAGTTTATTAACAATGTCATGTGGGATGGTGGTGAATTCCTTTGCGTCGTCTAGATATGTAGTGTGTACTGACTTTCCCTTACTTCAATATCTTTTTCACATTGCTTCAATAACTTTTTTCAAAAAAGTTAACCAGGTTAATTAGGTAGGATCTGCCTATGACAAAACCAAAATGACTTTGGTCAAAAGTTTCTAGGTCACCTATGTCTTTATTAACTCCATAATGATCCACAGATGAGGCTGGTAAGACTTATGGGTCTATAATTACCTGGGTCCATTGCTGCCCCACCTTTGTGAAGAGGATGTATGTTACTGTCCTCCACTCATCCAGCACAAAGCCTGTTTGGAGGCAGATACTGAATATTCTGTGTAGTTAATTTGAAGGGTCCTGTTTCAGGCTGGCCAGTAGGCAGCCTAGTATGTTTGACCCCATAGAAGCAGCATTTTTGGCCTTAGAAAGTTCTTTGAGGACTTGTTCTTGGGAGATTTGCATGGTTGCAAGTGTGGGTATGTGATCTGGGAAAGTAGGGGAGAGACAGGGGTGAAGTAAGAGCTGAATGTATCTGCTAGTAGAATGGCTGTCCTCAGAGTCTGAGTATATGATATTTACTGGTAGTCCTGTGCAGTGCTGGGCATTGTTTCTGAGGTTTCTAACGTAGTTAAAGAAGGTTTTCTAGTTGGCTATTTTTAACCTTCTATCGAGCTTTGGATGACATGATACAGAACTGGAGTTCATTGTAAACTCTGAGCATTTTTGACATCTTGAGAGTTGCATTATTGCATTCAATATTTTTGTTTCTATCTTTTATTGTAGAGCCTACTTCAATTTAGGTTCCACCATAAGGGATTATTTTTAAATTTGGTATTGTATTTACTTCTGACTGGGGCAGATGCATCTGTGCAGCTATTCACATGTGCATAGAATTTAATGACAACAGCTTCATCATACACAGTGGGGTCACCAAACTGGAGGGGGATGTTGAATGTAGCCACATCTATTTGGGGTGGAGTCTAGCTGGTCTGGAGAGTTTGTATTTATGAAGTCCAGAAATCTGTTGGTATACGTGTTGGGGGATGTATTGTTCTCTCAGTTGATGGGGGGAGTTGAAATGCTGTAGGAGAATGATGTTTGGCCTAATGTATAGGGACTCTATATAGTCGGAAGGTATAGGCCAGAGCGGCATAGAGAGGATCCTAGATATGATGTGATAAGGGGTTTTGTTAATGGTAATTTGAACATGGAGGAGTTTCAGGTCATTATCTGTTTTCACTAGCCTGGAGGTGGGATTTTAAAAATAATGAAACACTTTATCTAGCGAGGTGGGCCTGCATACATGGTAGGTGTTGAATCCCCACACTGATGGGGTGCTGTCAATTGTCTTGAACCATGTCTCCATGACAATGTATATATATCAATACATTCAAGGATAAGCTGTGCCTATAGAGAGTACATGTTTTAGTTTCTAGCATTGAGCAGCATTGTTATCCAGGTTGTGTTTTATTAAGCAAAATCTGTGGTTAGAGATTGACTGAAGAATATAGGACAATTGTGTACAATTGACTGTAACAGTTAATGTTTGAGTTTGGAGCGTCTTGTTTTAGTAAAGGCTTCACTTTTCAAACTTTTTTTTTTTTGATAATAGTACAGTTTGGCAGAGTTCAGCTGTGTGGGGATGTACTAATTACTAGAAACTTAAGTGCTTATTGTAATACATTATCCAGTACTGTCAATTTATTTTTCTGATTGACTTTTTCTCCCCCCTGAATTGATGGATCCTAAGACTGGCAACCCCCCCCCCATAAAATCCAGTTATAACTAAAAATAAAAAAATAAAAATATGCCTTAGCCTATGGTTAGTGATTCTGTTGGGACCACTGCTTCAAACCAGTTTACCTCCTCTCCCTCTAATGTAGCTTTGCCGGCCACTATAGAACAGGGTTTTGATACATCTTCCATGGCTGTTCCAGTATCTGGTGCTGCTATGGGAGAACCAAACCTTTTAGGTACAGGAATAGTCCAGGGTAAGAGACCCCTTGCCAGATATAATATTCTACCCCCAGATATTTTATCTTGTAGTGAAGTTCAAAAGAAAAAGAAACTGAAGCTTCATCATACAGCTGATAAACAGATTATAGCTGTTTATAAGGCTGATGTGGTTTCCATGGTGAAGTGTGTTCAGCAGGCAGCTAATTTTGGTGGCTGTGTTCCCATATGTGTTTGTAATGCAGTTTGACTAAAGAATTTTCTGTTTCAGAGAATGATGAGAAATCTGATGAGGACAATGGTGATTTCCTAATCGACACTGAGTCCAATCGCTCTGATTCTTTGGAAGGTGAATTTGTGCTTATGTCTAAACAAGTCTTTTCCTTAGATGATGCTAGATTTTGTGATTTTTTTGCTTGAAAGCAGTCCGTAACTAATTCAAAGATATATGACCTTATACAGGACGAGGTGCCCAATTCTGTGGCTATCCCTCCATTAGAGGCCTTGGAAGAATTAAATAATGCTGCCAGCAGGATATCAGTATCTATTCCAGCATTACCTAAAAAGACTTGGGGCAGGATTCACGAAGCATAAGAGTTACAAGGCTTACACGGAGGCTGCAGTTAAACAGTGTGATGTCAGCATGTCATGCATATGCATGAGGGCATGCTGAATCACACCTAAGGCTAACACGGTCTGTGGAAGACAGTAGGGGGTGTGTCCGTAGGGTGAGCCCTGCAAACGGACACGCCCCCAGAAGAGTAAAAGTCCCGAAAGTAAACCCCCACGACAGAGTCCGTGTAAATGTGAATAAACACAACACATGCCCCCACAGACTATGAACATATGTATAAATGAACATCTTATATATTTTTTTATAAGTTGTAAAGATGTTTGCCCGTGAGTGCGCTCGTTTGCGCGGGCGTGCCCGGTACTTAGCCACAGTTAGCAGTCAGTGGAAAAGCATATAAAAACTAAATATGCAAAGTAAGCCAAGAAGCAATAGCATAGTGGTAGAGACGTTGGCTGAAGAGGAGGCAGTCATGGTTCGAGCCCCCACAACATCAATTTTTATTTTTAGTGAAATAAGCACGAAACAATTCCCTGACATATATGTACATATATAAAATTATATTTTATGTAAAATGTAATGAAATCGGCCATGTATTTTGAAGAAATGTGAGATAATAATAAAAAAAAAAAAATGTCAGATGTGCCTATAGCTGAGCTACAGTCTAACAAGTTGAGTATATCTGCCTGTAGGTGAGCAGTGTTTTAACAGGTTTAAAATGAGTGCCCATAGGTGAGCAGTGTTTTAACCAGATTAAAATGAGTGCCCGTATGTAAGCAGTGGTTTAACAGGTGTAAAATGAGTGCCCAGGGTTGAGCAGTGTTTTAACACACTGAAACTGTGTGCCCGTAGCTGAGCTGAGCGTAATACACATGCTGACAGCCAAATGACGCGTAAACCAGCGTAACCCGTTTGCGCGGAGCTGCGCACTCTGCCAACAAGCTAACCAACGGGCAACGTTGAGCAAGCTGTATCAAAACTGCCTTTACACAGACACACCTCCTAGCCTGTGTAGACAGTCATAAAATATAAAAAGCAATGGCCAGGTTCGAACCCAGGATACCATGCACCATAGTCAAAGTACTGAACCACTAAGCCATGACAGTTGCACTTAGAAATGCAGTAATAGCATATATTTATAGGAATGAATAGAAAGAGGAGCATGACAAAGCAGGTTTTGTGAAGCTGATACAATTCCAAAATGGCCAATCACAGATAAGTGCGGGAAAAACGGCATATGTAAGCCCCATAGGCGGGAATACACAGCATAACCGATTGTAGAACTGACTTGCAGCCAGGATGTCAGGTGTAGGTGAGGGTAGTTGCTTCCAAGCACAGAGGTGGGGCAATGAGGAGTCCAAATATATGGTTTGGCTCCTCGTCCATAATCATGAGGCCCAACTCATGCAGGGCCAGGTCCTGTGGGGAACATATAGGGCTGAGGCATGGGACCGGTTGGCTAATGATCTCACCAGTGCCACAGGAATACCAAGGACTGGTGAGCAGGTCCGTCACCACCATGCGGACCTGAAGAGACGGAAGCAGGACCAACTGAATCGTTGGATCCAGGAGGCCCGGCAAATGCCCAACGCCCCACTACTGGGTAAGTTACATGTAATTATTTATGTAAGAAATTAACCTAGCTGATATTATGGAGATGTGTATTCCAATATTACTTTGTTTATATTACAGCTGCAGGTGTCCGTTCTGCGAACCGTCGAGCCTATGGCGATAGGCTGGTGCAGTTGTGCTACTAGGCAGGTCAGTAATTCTCTCCCTGCAACTGTAAATAAATATATAAGTATGACAGTTGGCAAAAGAGTGCAGTGTAGTCACTAATTAATAAAATGTGCAAGTAACAGTGTAAGTGGGTTTGCAAGTATTGCTTGATTACAAAAGTGTGATGCAGCCTGTAATCCAAACATAAAAATGAAACAAGTCTGAAATAAAGATGTCCCACCTGTAATATAGTAGTATATAACCTGCAGCAGGCTGAAAAGTACAGCTGCAGAAGCTGAGTAAAACACATGTGTGAAATATATCCCTGTTGAAATACAGAAACATGACATAAGTGAGACTGTTGGAAAGGATTGTTATAACTACAGGTAAAACATGTCAATAAAGCCTAGAATTAAGTACCATCCTGAATTGTAAAAATAAAACAAGTGAGAGAGTGTGAGAAAGAGGTATGAATCCACCAATAAAGTAGTAATAATTCCTGAATAAAGTATACTGCAGTCAGTACAGAATGAAATGAATGTGACAGGCAGAACCAAACAGTAACATGTGTTGAAAACGGTACTGCAGCTGGAATGTGTGTCCCAAAATCTGGATATGTTGCTCTCAGTCTGCAATATGCAGATAGTATGGTTGTCTGAAATACCAAACATCCACAGTTGTCTATAGCTATATAAAGCAAATGTAGCAGGATGATGTAGCTGAACAGAGTCAGATATGAATGTGTATGAATAAAAATGAAATGTATATTGATGTAGCAGTAACATTCCTATCACCAACCTGAAGTAGTTATCACACAGGAAACTGTAGGCAGAACTGTAGTGTGTATATATCTGCAGCTAGTAGAAATGTACAGCATATGTATTGGTATTTGAAGTTAATTAAATTTTCTTCACCCTACCCTATAACCACATATAATCCATTCCACGTGAAATTGGTATGTACAATCACAATTAACACCCCTGGACATTTGTCCTGTTGGTTCATACATATTTGCATGTATGTTGATGCATCTGCCCTGTTCATACATCCAAACCTGATGGCCTGTTGCCATCAATCAACCCTGCATGTTGTTGGATTGTGTATTGCTGTTCAAATTATGCATGTGTTATGCTTGCTGTTCAATGGCTTGAATATATGGGTGTTTGGTTAATGGGAATACTAATGCATGCTGTTACAACTAATTGTGAGTGGTATTGTACTTTACTAACCCAAACTGTCATAACATAATGCAAAACATAGGACGACAGGGAAGGCGGGTTCCAGTGGACCCACCTCTCCCTCCTCAGCTGGCGAGTGCACCTGGCAGTAGTGCCCAGGCTGGACCCTCCTCCGGTGGCCCTGTGCCACCTGCGGGTGGAAGCACTGCAGGGGATGGGGCTTGTCCCCCTTCTGCAAGCATGGCCGGAGGAGAACATCCACTCACCCTCCGTAGTGTCCGGACTGTGGTGTGTAGGGAGATCCGGCATGCTGTGCTTGGGCCCTTACGCCAGGTTGAGGCACGGGTGGCACAACTCACGGGCATGCCTGCTGCCCTGCCTACACAGCCCCCAGCACAGCCCCATCCTGGGCAGTGAAGGCACAGTGGCAACTGCCCATGGGTGGGGATCTCAGTTCCACTGTTGCCATCTGTGGGCTCATGGGCTCGAGATATCCAAACATCCGTCCCTGTCAATTGTGTAACCTCCCCACATGTGTCATACACCGCCCCTGTATGCGTCTTGTTTGTCTTGTCTGTTAACCTACCCAACCTACCTCCCCAGCTATACCGACTTCCTGTACCTGACATACCACTCTCACCTGAAAAAAAAAAAAAAAAAAAAAAGGACACTGTGTACCCACAAAAAAATTACGCCCCATACATAACTGCCCATTTTGCACACATGTCTGCTGGACATGTAAACTGTCAATTACAATTGGCTGTACAACAAGTATTATTGTTGTCCTTACACCTCTCTCAGGGGTGGAAGGTTTCAAATGTCACACCAAATTACAAACATATGCACAGCTGTTGCTGATGAAGAAATGTGCAGCTATGGGACTTACCTACATCCCTCCTGCAAAACCCAAGCTTGTTTCCCTACTGTCCTACCCTCTTTGTGACCCCTTTTTCACCACTTTTCTGTCTCCCCATTTTCATTTCTTTCAAAGAAATTAGCACGGATGTGTGCAAGAGTAAGCACTTTTAAGCAGTTGTAAGTGGGTA
>NC_056730.1:801797707-801900207 GCF_019279795.1 Protopterus annectens
ACAAAATGGAAACAAATGCTATGGATACCCTATCTATCTCCAAAATTCACTACACTGCTCTAGGAACAGAAACGTAGAGAGAGCTCCTTCCATCATTCCATAAGGCACAATAGAATTAGCATTGCCCATCGAGTAAAATTCAGATATTCATATAACCTGATAATCATTGTAGACAACTATATGCCATGAATACAAACCTAGTAAACATGCTGATTGTGCATAAAAAATATTAACTAATGATGTTATTCATTTGATCCCTCTAGACTTTAAAGCTGGCTTCAAAGGCGCGGTTAATCATCAACTTGCCCAACCCTGCCCCTGTGAGCCGCCAAGTCAACCAAAATCCACTCTACTTCAGAGAGGTTCAAATTAGCGATTAATAACCATACCTCAGTGCCTAATTCACTGTGCTTGCTTTACAAACAGGCCACTGAAAATCGAAACATAGATTGACGATTATTAACTATGCTTTGCTATGAAAGCTGCATGGTGGCGCCAGTTGGATCAGACCTATTGTAGCAGTATAGATGGTCCCTTATCCTTTCCAAAGAAAGACCTGTTTGTCTTGCTGGCCAGCATAGAGAAGAGTCATTACAGAGTTTTGCAAACAAAGCCCTGGTACATACACCAAGTCTGCCCAAATATCTAGCTCTCATAACATCTGTTCCAACGTCATTAAATCATTCAAAACTCTTGGACTTACGTGTCAACGTCATAATACAAGTATTTCCACATTTCTTGTGCCAAGTTCAACCTTTGGATCTCAAATTGCTGCTTATAAAGCAAGGATTTCAGTTGAAACAATAACTGCTTTATATTCTTCATGTTGTTACACAACTACCTACGCGAGGACATTTCCTAAACAATGGTCTGTAGTCTTCACAAATCTGCAGTTCCCAAGCACCGTGTTTCAATTTTTGGACAAGGCTGTCTTGACATGCTGTAAATTATCTGCGTAAGGTAACACAATTGGTAGCTGTCCCACCCAACTAACTTGAGGTCAGTTCTTGATTTTACAATAACTGTCAGATCGCTTCTAGAGTAAAATGGTTTACCTTTACTGCTCCTAGACTTCACTGCATGGTTAAATCCTACATCTATTAAGTCCGAGCTATAGCCCCTCTTAGAAAGGTTACCTTTTAACAATCCAAGCTCACGATGAAATATGGTGTCATCCGAACATAGCCGTGACACTCTCAAGGCTTGTCCCTTGACTATATTCAAAAAAGTTCTAGGGTGATGCATACTATCTGTGGCTAGATAGGAAGCCCTGGAACATGGTTTTCCTAAACATCTGATGCGTGTAGTCGTATCGACACCTGATTCTTTATATACTACTACATCCAAGAAATCTATCTTGGTACTAGAATGTTTCATTGTAAACTTCAAAAACCCATCAAGTCTATTGATGTGACATTAAAGGATGTTACTTAGTTCATTCGACAGAGCCATACGCAGGAGAAAGAGATCATCATGGCTTACAAAGGCATAATACAGGGCGTTTTCATCATGTGATCTCCCTCTCCCACACTACAATACAAAGATTGGCATATGAGTTAGCGCCTTTCGTGCCCACATGACCACACCTCACCATTAGTCTAAATAAAGCATAATGAGAAACTAGAAGAATTGTTCTCCGTACAGTTTCATGAAATGGCTGCCAATAAGTCTGCCTCAACCTTACCAAAACAATCATGCAATAATCTCATTACCCACTCAACCCCCACATCATTAGGAATACAGGTAAAGAAGCGTGCAAATATCCTATCGTCTGCTAGAAACGGATGTTTATCATCTATTTCATGTGCTTACTAGAAGTGATCACAACGTTCAAAAGGCCAATGCATGTCTGTCAAGCAAAAGTGTCGGTATCTTTTAGAATATAATCATACTGCTGCAACAGAAGCTTTAATTTATAATCCAAGTAGATGGAAATTGGCTGGGTGAGCCACCCAATCTTCCACCTGCTACAAGGCATAATAGGTCTGGCGGAGGGCTAGTCGCAGTTGTGAGCAATGGTGTAATTAATCCAGGTACACCGAGGTCCACTCACCCGAGGTATAATGGGAAAGTCTACCTGAAAGTACTCATAAAGTTCTCTGGTCAGAAGACCCAATGAGCAGTAATCTGGAGTATCTCACTCTGCAGCAGTTGGTATTCCACATCACAGCATGCTGGGATAGAATTGACAGGAATAGCCTATCCAAACTACAAATATGGATTCACATGACTATATATCAAGCATGCTGGATATATATATATATATATGCGCGCAGTATACCATCCAATATATATATAAAAACGCATATATATATATATATATACATATATATGCATATATATATATATATATATATATATATATATATATATATATATATATATATATATATATATACATATATATATATATATATATACATATACACACATATATATATATATATATATATATATATATATATATACATATATATATACATATATATATATATATATATACACACACATACATATATATATATATATATACATATATATACTGTCATATATATTCTATTCATATATATATATATATATATATATATATACTATATATATATTCATATATATATATATATATATATATATATATATATATATATATATATATATATATCTATATCTATATATATATATATATCTATATATATATATATTCATATATATATATATATATATATATCTATATATCTATATATATCCATATATATAGGTTAGAGAGAGAGAGAGAGAGAGATATTCTAGGTAGAGGCACATGTGTACAGATGTGACGTACTGCAACAGGTGCCTCGGTGACGAAGGCATGGAGTGAACACCAGTGCTCGAAACTGGTGCACCATACCCATTTCAAATCAATACCTGCACCAGTAACCACCAGATATGCGTGGATTGGCTGCCCACCACTGCATGTGCTCAGGGTGAACGGTGTCATAAACGTGTACAATAGGGCCATTTAATGATAGTCACAGTGGCACCTGTTCCTGGAATACCTGTACATGGTATATGTCAGCAGACATGGTGTGTCAGCTATGGACATGTGGGTCAGTGTGCCCCTCACACCACACAATGTCTGCCATGGTAGCATGTACCTGACAGCTACAGAAATGGAGAAAAGACACAGTAACATATGCGACACTGTGACAATGCACTCAAACACAGTACCAATGCACAGTGACTGACACAACACCACAGAGTGCACACATACTATCCACTTAGAGGTTACCTCCTGGATTTACATAATTAGAGTCCTACCCATGACAGATGTCCCAACAACCATAGTAACGCCTCCTTACCATCCACAACCTAAATGACCACTGTGTGTGTCATGTGACACATGACAGTAGAGGAAGCACATGGTGGAGGTACAGAGTTCCTACCCACAGATAAGACTATACCTGCAATAAACCACATACAGCATTAAGTAGCAAGACTCCTCCTTGAGTACATGTCACACAAATTACCCTGCTGAATGTTAATCAGATGATGTAATATGCCATATGAGTCACCCTGTGGTTAACTGACAGGAGCAGGTACCATCACATCACATGTGTCACAAGGGTCAAGGTAGCAGAACAGTATGCTGCTGTAGTCCCAGGGGCAATAGCATATTGTATTGTATTGTATTGTGTTTATATTGTATTGGTATGTAGGAGGTGTCTCCTTGTGGAGTGGAACCACTGCTGCTGTCACGCCAGGTGTGCAGGTTACATATCCTGTAGTCAGGCTAGGTGTTACCACCTTGCTGCACTTCTATGTCACGGGTTTAGCTCCTCTTGAGTTCATGTAGCATACACAGCCAGGGATACCATCAGGTCCCATTGCCCAGTGCTGTGTTTTTACGCTTTTCTGAGGGCGGCTCTCACCTGGACATCTGTGAGTGACAGGGAGGTTGAGACCCATTCAGCTGGGATAAAAGTATGTGTCTTCGTTTGGGAGAGCGGAGGGAGAAAGGCCACTGAACCTGTCTGCCTCAATGTTGCCAATATCTGTGGGTTCAGTGAATTATTTGTTGTTGTGTACTAACTACAGAGGCATATTGGAGGTTTCTGACCAGGTTTCTAACATAACTGTGAAAGAAGGCCTTGTTGTTATCTGTAGTGTCCTGGTGATTTCTCCTCTCAAAGTTGCCCATGGATGTTTGTGGCAGAGAACATAGCTCTTTTTACTAGTGCTGATCAGACATACCTTCCCTTTATGGAATTAAGTGCTCTGTCTTGAAGTAGCTTCCATCTTTTGTTATACAATCTGTTTATGGCTGGAAATTCACCAGACAGGATGATTTCCTTTGTGGAGAGTGTCTTGGTCTTGTATGGGATTGCATGATCCATGCATTCTCAGAATGTCCCTTAGAAATCATTTGTGAAGGAGTCAGCATTGTGGGTTTATGACTTCCACTGGCCCAGTGGGCTTAAAGGATACCATCTCAGTCTTAAGAAGTGTAAAGTTGCGTTTTGAAATGCATTTATTCACTGTGATCGTTTGTGCTGGTGGTTGGGGTGGGATATGTATATCCAGGGCGATTGGTTGTGGTCAGATCACAGTAGTTGATGATGTTCTCCATACTAGTATCTCGATACAAACCCCCAGAGTGAGGAGTGCTCTGGGTCCTGAATCAGATGTGCTGACTGCTAGGGGTTTGGTAGTGCATGTCATATGGAGTGTACCAGGTACTTGTTGCACAGTTGTTGGCTGAGCACTGATGCCTGGCCCCGTTACATGTATTCACGCAATGAACGGACAGGTGTACTATATATGGGAGATATAGTTATCCCAACAGTTAATTAGCATGTGTAGTATGTGTGCAAATTCTAACTGGCGTATTTGCTTGATATTTTATTTTCTTTTTCAGGACCATGGTTCCACCAGCACAATCAAGCACGGTCTGCAACAAGGATGAGGAAATACACCCACAGCCTGGTGCGTTTGCAACTACTCTTTTCCGCACCAGCCAGAATCAGCAGGAGAGGGCTGCACTGTGACAGAGACCTGGTCCGTCGGGTAAATGACATAGGCATGCATAATAGGACATATGAGCAGAGTCTGACATCACTGCAGTGATTTAATCAAAATGTCCATCGGCGTGCGTCCGGATATCCACAGGCAACAGGTTGCCACAGTTGATGGGGTGGCTACCATCCCCACTCACCAGACTGGAGGGACTACTCCTAAGTGTTGTGGCTCCAGCCCACCAACAACAACAGTAACAACAGCAGCAGACCTGCATTATGATGGAGGCTGGAGCCCTACAGCAGCACCATGACTATGGCGTGCAGGTAAGCCATATGTATAGTTGACTGTTGTGTACACTGGTAGTTAATGCATGTGTGAGGTGTGTCGTTGGTTTGTAGCTGTCATCATAGTATTTAATGTACAAGTGTGATATTCTCAATATCAGCAGCTGACCTGTGAAAGGCAACTGTTGTACTACTGACCTGTATCATACTCAGTAACAATGGCACAGTTGTGCCCACTGACCGATAATTTCCTCACTTCTGCAGGTCCCACCGGTGTAACAGCAATGCAGCCTATCCATGCTGATGAGTGTGTATTAACAATACCTTTAATAGTCTTGATAGTAATAGTAATATTAGGCTCAATCAGTAGTGCTCTGTGTATGCATGCAGGTGTGTCTGTGTCTGTGTGTTGATATCTTGCATACTGAGTAGTGTGCAAGTGTGCATCTGTGTGCATGTGTGCAAGTGTGCATCTGTGCACCTGCGTGCATGTGCATGTGTGCATGTGTGCATCTGTGCACCTGTGTACGTGTGCATGTGTGCATCACTGGTAACATTGTGTAAACATTGTAAACTGTGTTTCCTGTTTCCCTCCCACAGGTTCTGGTGCTGCTCTGGTGTCATGCAGCAGGGAACCTGAGTCAGGTGCCACGGGTAGTGATAATGATGATATCTGTGTAATGGCACAGGAAGGTGTGCCAGGGTCCATCATTGGTCAGCCAATTGACAGTACACAGCTGTCAACCCCATCAATGTGCACAGTCATCCTGCCAATACATCCTTTGTCACCAATGTCCCTAGGTGATGGACAGGATACAGTGGGCGTTGACCAGGGTAATGTGGTATCTGTGGCGCCTCACACAGCAGCCATGGGCATGGCCCTGAGATGGTACCACACAGACAGATGTCCAGGGGTTCTCATGGGAGCATCCGTGGCTGTACTGCCCCTGTCAGACATGCCCACAGAGGTCTTACAACCTCAGCTATGTTTCGGGCTGTCATGCAGGCACAGTCATGTATGGAACGGTACACCAGACAGGGTCTGAGGGAGCTAAGAGCATGTCGCACAGCCATGAGTGACAGTATGCGTGACATTGCGGCTGCCATCCGTAATTTCACCGATGTCATAGACAGACGTTGTGGGGACATATTAGATCAGTTCCACAACTACATGTCCATGAGCCAGGGCAATGGTGGATGGTTGAGGCATCGATGTGGGCGTATGCCAGCAACAGCAGCAGCTGGCAGTTGTCACGGATGACAACAGGGCCGCGGCCACCCCCAAAGTGCCAGCAGCAGCCCCAGCAATGCTGGGCCTGTGCTGTCATCAGACTGCCCCAGGAGACCACATGCACGTGGCTCTGGACAAGCCCAACAGGGATCTGTGTCCAGTCAATGAACACCTGCTTCTGATGACAGTACCCAGTCTGGATTAGTACCGGATACGGTCCGTAGCACCCCTGCAAGGCACAGGTACCGTGTCCGTGGCCAGAGACCCTGATCTGTATGACCTGGCAGGTACAGTCTGTGGCTGTCCACAAACACCGGTATATGGCAGCCATGAGGTGGAACTGTGTGCATCCATCCACACATGCGAATTGACAACACCTAGGGCTACCGCATACACGCACACACTGCATCAACATTGCCCCACCTTGTACTGCTGTCCCTCACCAACACACATACACATACATGTTAGTTGGTGGTATCAGTGGCAGACTCAGGCATACCATGTTCACACCCTGTGCATATGATGAAACTGTGCCACCTCCTGCAATCTGTAACATCAGTGCAGGTACAGGTTAACATGTTGCTGATGCACAGGGTGACTACATAGACGTGTAGTAATAGCAGTGGCGGCTGGTGACTTCAAATCAAAGGGGGGCTGCAGGAGACAGCTGAATGGGTGGGGTCAAGGGGAAGGGGTGTGGCCAACCAGAAAGCGGAGGAGCTATGCTCAAAACCACAAACACTAACTGAGTCATCGCTGCCCTGGGTGGCAAACCATCATTATGAGCCAATCAAGACAAAAATAAGTGTAGAAGAATAAAAATATTTCAGTCGTTGGCTGCGACGAAACATAATATCTAGATGGAAACAAAGGTTGTGAGGCATGAAAAAATAAATTACTTTTTAAATACATTACTGGAATGCCAGTCAAAATCAAGTACAAGCAAAACCAGAAGCACTCAACTCAAACCACTTCTCCTTGCACTGCAGTTCTAATTATAATTTATATTCAGCTTTATTAAAGTGCCAAGTAACTTGCTGAAAGTAGAAATCTCTGTGATGCCCCACTTGTAAAGATGTTTCTTATCCAAAAAAGACATGCTGCCTGACAACTATCTACTTGTTTCATGGGAAAACATGTAAGTAAAAATGAAAAGCAAACAAGAAACAAGCTCAAGATACATTGCTTAAAGGATTACTGTACAGGTTATGGACCACACATGATTGGCATTCTGTTTAGTTCACTGGGTAAAGTCTGTAGAGATGACTGGAAGTCTCCAAGTGTAATGAGCTTTTTAAAATAATGGAATCCTGTCCTTTAATACCCAAGGCTTATACATTATCTAGTCAATTAGTCTCTGCATGGCAACAACAGAAAGGCTTTTCAATGTTGGCAATTCTTTAACAGTATGCTTATTAAAGCTTACTTGCATCTTACGATCTCAGACAAGCTTACATTATGGTCATTAAAGCATTGCTACTTAAACACAGAGCAACAGGCACTTTGAGTAATAAGCATAAATCAACAGTACAAAAATATGACAGAAACCAGACCTTTCTGCAAAATCAAGGACAGATGAAAAGCCACTGTAGTACTTGTGACTACCTTGGATGGGGGGTGGGGGGCACACTGCACATTTACACTGCATAACTACTCCTTGCCTTGCTTGGACACATCCAGAGTCAGTACATGGTGGAGTGGGGTGCAACAAGTATGTCTGGTTTGAAATGTCTCTGGCTGACTGTGGTGGCCCTGACACGTGTCATCATACCTCTCAACCTCAGAGCAAGAAATCTGGACAAAGCCATACACAGAAGTGGGACAAATGCCCACAAATAAGGACAATTTAAATATTTCTCTAATAAACTTAGAAAGATAATAGAATAGGTCTTGCATTAGTATGACTTTTCTGAAGGGTATAAAATCTGAAACTCAAATGCCTGTCATTATTTTCTAACTTCAGTCTTTAGTGATTTGTCACTAATTTGCCAAAAAACACAATTTTATGAAAAATGGACCAAATGTGATGCAAAAATATAAAATAGCCACACAATACAGCTGGGAACCTGTCAAAGAAGGGACACTTTAATATTAGTACTGCTAACTTGAGCAGCTGACAAAATAAAGAATCTACATGCATTTCAAGTAATCTATAACTTTGATTATTACAGTTGTTTCTTAATTGTAAACCCTCCATGTTTTCTTCCAAAATACTATTTTGTGGGGATTATTAGAGGAAGAGCAACATTTTAAGCCAAAATTGGACAGTTGAGAGGTTGGCTATGCCTAATTCTATAAAGCAATTTATTTGCATGTACCTCTCAACCTGTTAATGCAGTAAATCTGAACAAGGCCAAATATGCTGGGGAACATATAAACAGTACTAAAAATTGCTCTTGTATAAATTGAGACAGTTGATAGAATAACAGTTCTTACTTTAGCATGCATTTTTCTGAAGGTTATGAAGTCTGAAACTCAGTGTATCATTATTTAGTGACTTAATTTCTAAATGATTTGCCAGAAAACTACAAATTTTATGAAGAACAAACCAAAAATAAGAAGCAAAAATCTATTCATTCTTTGAAAAACTGGACAGTTGGGAGGTATAGTTCAGCTGGGCCTGTCTGAGTTTGCTGCTCTCCCCCCCTGACAAAATCACAGTTGAATGGAGCCTCTGCAGCCATTCCAATGAACCATTACTTGGCTATTTCACTCCATTTACCATAAACACTAATGTGCATACTGCTTTACTTGTATGATGAGTTTGACTTCATTTGAAAGTTTTATTTTGTATTTTACAGCACAAACACTAAGTCATCTACAAAACAAAGCAATGCAGTCTCACAATGAAAACGTAGCATTAAAACTTCTCTGCCCTTGAAACTCACATTCATTGAAACAGCATTGAAACCCACATTCAAAGAAAATACATTTTGCCAGTGGCAGATTAATTTTGGGCTGTTTCCAAATCATAGGCCCCTTGCATATGAAACATACATGTGCTCTTTGATACACCTTCCTCATTGTACTAAATTATATTCCTTGTACAATATATTACAGTTGTTAGAGGGCGTTTTAAATTTGTTTTGAACATTTTTCCAGTAAGCAATGAAACAAAATGCATGCACCCATAATGACAAAACTGCCCAGTTCAGAACATTTATCATAAAAGTCTACTCAGACTTCCACAGTTCACCATTATCAGTAAATATGCACAATTCTACAGTCCACCATTATCAGTAAATATGCACAATTCTACAGTCAACCATTATCAGTAAATATGCACAATTCTACAGTCCACCATTATCAGTAAATATGCACAATTCTACAGTCCACCATTATCAGTAAATATGCACAATTCTACAGTCCATTATCAGTAAATATGCACAATTCTCCAGTCCATTATCAGTAAATATGCACAATTCTCCAGTCCATTATCAGTAAATATGCACTATCTCTGAAGAAGTAAAAGTCATCTAAATAATTCCACATTAAAGAAATCTGTAACTAATGAAGAGGTTGCTGCTAGCAAACACCTTTATATTTCATGGTTTCATTGAAAGATAAAGTGCCTGTTGCCCCTCAGGAATAAATTGCCTATATTACATTAAAAAAATGATAAGCTAGTAATATTGCAAGAGGAAATGGATGGCACCAAGGAGAACATTCTCAGTACAGCAGCATCCTTGTGGGAGTAGAACTCACAGCCTTCTGCATCAAGGCAAGTGCACAACTTGTGCTATTAACAAGGCAAACCAACTTCATAAGCAGCACTAAACTTCTGTTCCCTGCAGCTCTCAGCTCCTTGTAAAATCTACTCAAT
Organism: Protopterus annectens; assembly: GCF_019279795.1. Classification (NCBI taxonomy): domain Eukaryota; kingdom Metazoa; phylum Chordata; order Ceratodontiformes; family Protopteridae; genus Protopterus; species Protopterus annectens. The sequence continues at coordinate 801,808,038 of NC_056730.1, forward strand.
GCTCAACCATGGCACAAGAAAACTGGAAAAAGCCAAAATGTATTGGGGGGCAAGCCCAAAAAATTGCTTGTATAATCTTGGAAGGTTGCTAGAACCATACATTTACTGCCAAGCTCCCTGTGCAAAACAGAGCAACATACCACTACGCCAAATCAGCTGCTTTGTAAAGAGGAAGACTGAAACTTAAATGGCTATCATTTAGTGAATTCAGTTCTCACCATAGCTGTCAACCTCTTGGCACAAAACACCTGGACAAACCCAGTAATGAGGAATACAGCCCTCAAACATTCCAGTGAATTCAGTTCTTGCCATAGCTGTCAACCTTAGCACAAAAACCTGGGCGAAGCCAATAATGAGGGAATACAGTCCCAAAAATAGGGACAAATTTCAAATATTCATATTATAAACTTAGAAAATTGCTAGAATAAAAGGTTGTGTTACGGTTGTGTTACTATGTATTTTCTGAAGAACATGAAGTCTGAAATTCAAATGCCTGTCAATTTTACTGCTGACAGAATAAAACAATTTTCAGCAGAGACCCAGGGAGAAATACTGCAGACCGCGTCTTTGTAAAATGAGGGCACCAGAGCAAATCCACACAAACACAGGAGAGATTTCAGCAGAGACCCAGGGAGAAATACTGCGACACGTCTTTGTAAAATGACAGGCAGAGCAAATCCACACAAACACAGGAGGAGATTTTCAGCAGACCAGGGAGAAATACTGCAGACACGTCTTTGTAAAATGACAGGGCACCAGAGCAAATCACCACACAAACACAGGAGGAGATGCAGACTCCAGAAAGGCACCCAGCCAAGAATCAAACCAGAAAACCTATAGCTGTGAGGCAACAATACTACCACTGCACCATCAAATATGCAAGGACTTAAACATTCAGAAACCTGAAGTCTGAAATTCAAATGCCTGTCAATTTTATTTAACATTTGTTAAAGGACAGTCTGACTTGGAACAAAAAAAAATTCAGCAGAGGCCCAGGAAGAAATAATGCAGACATGTCTTTGTAACATGGGAGGACACAAAGCAAACCCACACAAACATAGGGAGAAGATAAAGACCCCAAAGAGGCACCCCAGCCAAAGCAAACCTGAGAACCTGCAGCTGTGAGGCAACAATGCTACAACTGCCCCATCAAATATCAAACATTGCAACATTTACAAACCACAGATATTATGAGGAACAGATCAGATCAAACATGAGGCAAAAATATGCAGTTTTTTTTTCACAAATGGTGGTGGGTAGGGAATTAAGGTCTTTAACACCTACATACAAGGCACAGGGTTCAAGCCTAAGGTATTCCCTACCACACACAAACACCTGTAGTAGCAAACCACAAAAACTAAATATACTGCACTGGGTGCCAAACAGTTGTCATGAGAGTCCAATCAAGACAAAATGAAGTGTAGAAGAATAAAAATATTTCAATGCATTGGCTGCATGACAGCTTAATATCTAGATGGAAACAAAAAAGGTTGTGAGGCATGAAAAAATAAATTACTTTTTTAAATACATTAATGGAATGCCAGTCAAAATCAAGTATAAGAAAAACAAGAAGCACTCAACTCAAACCACTTTTTGCACTGCAGTTCTAATTATAATTTATATTCAGCTTTATTAAAGTAACAAGTAACATGCTGAAAGTAGAAATCTCTGATGCCCCCACTTGTAAAAATGTTCCTTATCCAAAAAAAGACCTGCTGCCTGATATCTACTTGTTTCATGAGGAAAACATGATCAAAGTAAAATGAAAAGCAAACAAGAAATAAGCTCAAGATACATTGCTTAAAAGGATTACTGTACAGGTTATGAACCACGTGATTGGCATTCGGTTTATGGTTAAAGCCTGCAGAGATGACTGTAAGTCTCCAAGTGTAATGAGACTCTTAAAATAATGTAATTCTGTCCTTTATTACAAATACTGGCATATGCATTTCAATACCCAAGGCTTATACATTATCTAGTTAAGTATTCTCTACATGGCAACAGAAAGGCTTTCAATGTTGGCAATTCTTTAACAGTATGCTTATTAAAGCTTACTTGTATCTCATAATCTCAATAAGCATACCTGATGGTCATTAAAGCATTGCTACTTAAACACAGAGCAACAGGCACTTTGAGTACTAAGCATAAATCAACAGTACAAAAATATGACAGAAACCAGACCTTTCTGCAAAATCAAGGACAGATGAAAAGCCACTGTAGTACTTGTGTCCACCTTGGATGGGTGGGATTCTCTGCACATTTACACTGCATAACTACTCCTTGCCTTGCTTGACACATCCAGAGTCACTACATGGGGAGTGGGGTGTAACAAGTATGTCACAGTTTGAAATGTCTCTGGCTGACTTGTGATGGCCCTGACACATTTGTCATACATCTCAACCTCAGAGCAAGAAATCTGGACAAAGCCATACAAAGAAATGGGACAAAGGCCCAAAAATAAGGACAATTTTTAAAATATCGCTCTTATAACCCTAGAAAGCTAATAGAGGTCTTGCATTAGTATGAATTTTCTGAATGGTATGAAATCTGAAACTCAAATGTCTGTCATTATTTTCTAACTTCAGTCTTTAATTATTTGTCATTAATTTGCCAAAAAAACACAATTTTATGAAAAATGGACCAAAAAATGTGATGTAAAAATATAAAATAGCAACACGATACAGCTGGGAACCTGTCAAAGAAGGGACACTTTAATATTAGTACTGCTAACTTGAGCAGCTGGCAAAACAAAATAATCTACATGCATTTCTGAAATAAAAGTAATCTGATTATTACAGTTATTTCTTAATTCTTAACCCTCCATGTTTTCTTCCAAAATTGCTATTTTGCGGAGGGTCATTAGGGAAAACAACATTTGAGTCAAAATCCAGGGACACTTCAGAGGTTTGGCTATACCTAATTCTATAAAGCAATTTATTTGCATGTACCTCTCAACCTGTTAATGCAATAAATCTGGACAAGGCCAGATATATTGGGGAACATATAAACAGTACTAAAAATTGCTCTTGTATAAACTGGGACATAAATCTGGACAAGGCCAAATATATTGGGGGGAACATATAAACAGTACTAAAAAATGCTCTTCTATGAACTGGGACAGTTGATAGAACAGGTCTTACTTTAGCATGCATTTTTCTGAAGGTTATGACGTCTGAAACTAGGTGTGTCATTATTTACTGAGTTAGTTCCTAATTGATTTGTCAGAAAACCACAATTTTTATGAGGAACAAATCAAAATAAAGCAAAAATCTAGTCATTCTTTGAAAATCTGGACAGTTGGGAGGTATGGTTCAGCTGGGGCTGTCTAAGTTTGCCGCCCTTCCCCCTCACAAAACCCTGGTCGAATGGAGCCTCCCTGCAGCCATTCCAATGATCCATAAACACTAATGTGCATACTGATTTACTTCTATGATGATTTGAACTTCATTTGAAAGTTTTATTTTTGCATTTTACAGCACAAACACTAAGACATCTGCTAAATAAACTTGGCATTAAACCTTCTCTGCCCTTGAAACTCACATTCACTGAAACAACATTAAAATCCACATTCAAAGAAAATACATTTTACTCGTGGCAGATAAAAATTAATTCTGGGCTGTTTTCAAATCATGGGCCCCTTGCATATAAAACATACATGTGCTCTTTGATACACCTATCTATTGCTTTGAACATTTTTCCAGTAAACAATGAAACAAAACTGTCCAATTCAGAACATTTCCATCATAAAAGTCTACTCAAGCTACAGTCCACTATTATCAGTAAATATGCACAATTCTACAGTCCACCATTATCAGTAAATATGCACAATCTCTGAAGTAGTAAAAAGTCATCTAAATAATTCCGTTAAATAAATCTGTAATGAAGAGGTTGCTGCTAGCAGTCACCTTTATATTTCATGGTTTCATCGAACAATAAAATGTCTGATGCCCCTGAGGAATAAATTGCCTAAATTACATTAAAAATAAGCTAGCAATATTGCAATAGGTAATGGATGGCAAACTGATAACAGGCTCATAATTAGTATAAGTAACTTTCAATGCGGCAGCATTCACCTTATGGGAGTAGAACCAACAACCTTCTGCATCAAAAGCAAGCACACAGCCTGTTGTGCTATTAGCACTAAACTTCTTCCCTGCAGCTCTCAGCTCCTTGTAAAATCTACTCAATACTCAACTGCATCTCAACCGCAGCACAAAGTCTGGAAAAAGCCAAATTTGGAGATTGGGTCGTCAAAGGGCAAAACCAGGGACACATTAAACATTGCTTGTATAATCTTGGAAAGCTGCTAGAATAAAATGCTGTGTTACCACCATACATTTTACTGCCAAAGTCCCTGTGCAAAAAAGAGTCAGAACAACATACCACTATGCCAAATCACCTGCTTTGTGAAAGAAAAATGCTGTGTTACCACTGTACATTTTACAGACAAGGTCCCTGTGCAAAACAATCAAGAGCAACATACCACTACGCCAAATCAGCTGTTTTGTGAATGAGAGGAAGACTGAAACTTAAATGGCTATCATTTAATGAATTTAGTTCTCACCATAGCTGTCAACCTCTTAGCACAAACCTGGACAAACCCAGTAATGAGGGAATACAGCCCTCAAACATATTCAGTGAATTCAGTTCTTGCTATAGCTGTCAACCTTAGCACAAAAAACCTGGACAAAGCCACTAACGGTATTACAGTCCAAAAAATAAGGAAACATTTCAAATAGTCATCTTATAAACTTAAACAATTGCTATAATAAAGGGTTGTGTTACTATATATTTATTGCTAGAATAAAAAGTTGTTTTACTACGTATTTTCTGAAGACTATGAAGTCTGAAATTCAAATGTCTGTCAATTTTACTTCTGATGGAACAAAAACAATTTTCAGCAGAGGCCCAGGGAGAAATACTGTAGACACGTCTTTGTAAAATGGCAGGATACCAGAGCAAATCCACACAAACACAGAGATAAGATGCAGACTCCACAAAGAAGGCACCACAGCCAAGAATCAAACCACAAATCCTGTAGCTGCAGGAGTGAGCAACAATACTGCCACTGCACCATCAAATATGTGAGAAATTAAACATTCAGAAACCTGAAGTCTGAAATTCAAATGCCTGTCAATTTTATTTAACATTTGTTAATCAGGACAGTCTGACTTGGAACAAAAAAACTATTTTCAGCAGAGGCCCAGGAAGAAATAATGCAGACATGTCTTTGTAACATGGGAGGACACAAAAGCAAACCCACACAAACACAGAGAGAAGATACAGACCCCACAAAGAAGGAACCCCAGCCAAGAATCAAACCTGAGAACCTGCAGCTGTGAGGCAACAATGCTACCAGTGCACCATCAAATAAAAGCAAACCCACACAAACACAGGGAGAAGATAACAGACCCCACAAAGAAGGAACCCCAGCCAAGAATCAAACCTGAGAACCTGCAGCTGTAAGGCAACAATGCTACTACTACACCATCAAATATCAAGCATTGCAACATTTACAAACCACAGATATTATGAGGAACAGATCAGATCAAATATGAGGCAAAAATCTGCAATTTTTACAAATGGTGGTGGGTAGGTAACTCAAGTCTTTAACACCTGCATACAGGGTTCAAGCCTGAGGTATTCCCTACCACACCACCATGAGCACCTGGAGCATTTACACACACACACACACACACACACACACACCTAACTTCAAAGACACACACACACACACACACACACACACACACACACACACACACACACACACACACACCTAACTATAAGGGAGAGACACACACACACACACCTAACTTCAAAGACACACACACACCCCTAACTTCAAAGACACACACACACTTCCCTAACTTCAAACAGTTAAAAGCACCAGTCGCTTGACAGCATAAATTCACTTCCCTAAATTCAAATAGTAAAAAGAGCACCATAATTAACACACTTACCTGTTCTGGCTGTCCATTCTCCATAATGTACATCCAAATGCCCGCGCAATAATCCAAAGCCCGCGAGATCTGATGAAACCCCTTCCCGACGAGAGACTCAATTCCAGACTGCTGGTGTTGCAATCCGACCCCGACGCGTTTTCCCAGCGAGTCTGTGCACTTTAAAAGTGCACAGACGTCTCCTATGTTTCCCTACCAGGACTGCGGACTCGTGGAGCATGCATGAACTCACAGTAGTCTGAACTGCGCATCTTGTGATGAGTCTGCGAAATTTTAAAACTTTTTTTTTTTCTTTTTAATTTCTTTTCACTTCTTTTTGTTGAGGGGGCTGCAGTCCGGCAGTCCAATAGCACGGGCCGCCCCTGAGTAATAGTATCATGTTGTTAACAGTACAGTGTGCTGATATAATTGTGGGTATATCCCAGCATGCCTGATGCAGTAAGGGTATGATTGTCTTGTACTGTTTTCTACACCCATGGTAATTACCATATGTATCATCTGCACATGTTTGCATACTGGTGGTAAGGATGTCAACAGAAGGCTACATACATAGGTAGCACAGGGGATAAGGTAATGAAAGTATTGATACGCAATGATGGACATGTAAACTGAAAGTGGCATGTTGCCCACACTGGACTCTGCAATGCAGATGTTTGAGGATGTTGATATGTGTGCAGTACTACACGACTGGTACAGGATACACAGGAGCACCCTAGCACTGCAAGCTCACACCTCATACCATGCTAGACAGCCCCAACACACAAAACTAACTTTCACAGGAGGGGGGTGCCCATAAATGTCAGGGATACTGTGGTGGCAGGGCAGGTAGCATACATCCTACTAAGTATGGAACCACTGAGTGAAGGCTCAGTGTCTGTTATTTGACATGTGTATTAGTGCAGGTATGAGCACCTGGGTTTCCGTCCGGTTATTGTACATCCTGCGGTACATGGTCTGTACACTTGTGTGCGCTGAGACTGGAGCCTAGCCATCTGACCTGTGTATTTCCACGTACGTGTGTATAGTGCCTGCATATTGCACTGTTACCTACTGGAAGTGGTACAGCTTGTTTGTTGTACAATGGACTACATGCAGCCCTGCTTACTGTAGCTTTGTTTGCATGCATGTTTGCTTGCAGTTACCCTGGAACACTGATCCCACCTGCAATGCAGATTCTGAACTTCTGTGGATTCCTAGTGACATCTGCATAGCTTACTATCGTATGTCCATGTCTCACTTGACAGAGCGTCACTGTTTGTCCTGTTAGCATGTCGTTGCCTGTGACACATTGCATATGACTTACCTGGCATTTCACCGTGAGCAGTCATATATGCCAGCACTAACTAATCACAGGCACTGCACCCTCATACTCACCTTCTGTGCCTTGTTCCCCATTGGCCCTATGTGCTGTTAATCACCATGGCAATCACAATACTATGGTAGCATGTGCAAGGTCACTTGTCAGTCACCTCTATGGTACAGTTGTGGAATATGTGAGTCATGTGGCAATGTCACAGCTGCCACATGTACACAGTCAACCCTCTCCCCTACCCATGAATGTACAACACATGTGTGAGATGCAACCACATAGCCAAACTGGGGACTAAGCACTCTGAACCCAGTACTGGCATAACCTGTCAGGTGGCATGAAATACTACAGTGACTACAATACCAGTCTGATGTAGACCTACACTGACAGCAATCCAAACACATGAACACACTGGGGCATTCTTGGAGCCTCAGAATAGCATCCTGCCTGAGCAGCAGACACCTCTGCTGCTGGCACCTGAGCATCACGTTAAACACACATACGTGCAACACATAGCACACAAATCCTGTGTGCCAAACAGTCACAGCCTGTACGGCTAGACAACACACCTGCTACAGTTGTGTTAGGTACTTTTATTGTCCGGTACAGTGAGGTCCCGCTCACCAGGCTGGACAAGGTGAAGGTCACAGTGATATGCCCATGGGGCACTATGGTCCACCACATAACACAAGCATACATGTCAGTCAGAGGCATGGACACATATGACTCGGTCATTGTCCATGCCACTATGGCTGACCTGTGATGTACCTCCCTGGACTACATGATAGGAAACATAGAAGGACTCTCTGAGCATGTGGCACAGGCTGGTATGACCCTGACCTTGGTTGGCATCATACCCTCACCAAGAATGCTGAAGTATTACTGAATGCTGATGAATTACTGTAGCTACAACACCCTAGCTGAAAGGTTCCTAGCATGTAGTCACTGCATTGCTATAGAAAAACTTGTTACCACTCCCACAACAGGTGAAAACATGCAGCACCTGTTCATCAACAACATGTAGACTATATGCCCCAGACCAGATGTGTATCCCTCGCTGCTAGGATGATACCATATACAACTCACACTGTATATACACATACCACATGCAGCACCCGCACAGAAAACCACACTCATAATGTTATCCAGTGCAAATACCATGTATTCACATGTGGCAGGCGTCAGAAGGTCACAGGTATATATGTGTATTTGGCACACACATATATCATATGTGTGCATTGCCATTACTGGTTTAATCGATGTCCTGCATTATTGTGAACAACAACCCACACACATGGGCATTCTGTGTGACAAAAACACACGTGACATTTGTGGAATTCATAACCATAACTAACTGTGCTGTGACAGTAGTGAGAGATGCAGTAGCAGAGCGTGCTATTCGCATTATTGGGAGGTTTCTCTTCTCCGGCTGTACTTATAGGGTGCTGACATCATCGGTGTTTAGAAAGAGGAATGTGCATACTGTAGTGTGTTCTCCTAGTTGCCAAAAGGGACATTTCTCTCACACAGAATTGCACACACACACACACACACACACACACACACACACACACACACACACACACACACACACACTGAGCATTTGCAGGATTCAAACCCCTACCTAACTATATTATGACACTTGAGGAGTCGCATTAGCAGAGCGCACTATCCGAATTACTGGGCATCTGTTCTGCACCTGCAATATTTATAGGGTGCTGACATCATTATTTATACAGAGGTATGTACATCTATTACTACCTGTCAGGTGGGAGATAGCATATATATATGCATTTGCAGCCACCTACTTCAGGGTCAGATATGCACATCAGCACTGGCAGGTTATGTTTTATACCATGCTTCATGACCACAGGACCTGTAACACACAACACAACCAGTTCAGACCACCCCCTCCCACATCCAGGACACACACTTTGCTTCCCTGAGAACAGTGCCAAGATATGAAGGTGTTCACATACACCATTCCAGTTGTTAATGTCAGGTATAGGTATATTGTGTGTGGGAACTACTCAGGCCTCTACAACATTACCCTACAGCCACTACAATTTGTGAGTCCATGTGCTATGGCAGGACCACTCACCACAGCCACAAGGGGGAATACATATTGCACCTGACCATCTGTAACATGGGTACTCACTGTTCCACACAAGAGGTAGACCACCATTGTTGATATCTGACCATACCCACCTTTCCCTGGACATCCATATCCCATCCCCACCCCCAGGCAAGGTTGTCACTGCAAACAGAGTGTATTTATCAAAAGCAGACTTTGCACTTGTGAAGACTGGGGTGGAAGACTTCAAAGGACCCATGCTGGGGGAGTATACAGGCCACCCTGCATAATCCTTGACAATTGCATTCTATGAGTATGTGGAAGGTTTGCATTGATCATGCTATCCCAAATATACCCATGACTCCTCCACAAAAGGACACCTGTCAGGTGTACACCAGACATATATGAGCTGTCCAACAGATGGAGTGAGCTAATACATTGCAGAGCAGTAGCCCACAGAGGGAGGACATCTCTGAACAGTACTGGCATGACACTTCAATCCCTCATAATCATCACGACAAAGTGTTGACCGTGAAATTGTCCAGACACTGCAGATAAGGCTCCCCTCAGTCTGTTATTGATGCCCACTTACTGTTAGAGGTCCTCACCAACCCTCTTCCAGCAAACACCAGCCAAATGGATGTGGCATAGCAAATTCAACCCCTGGGATCTCCACTGTGTCCCTGCTTGATGGAGGCACAGCACACTAGCCTCAAATGGTGCCTTATGTGACCTACTTTACAGTGGCACAGTAGCCTACTGTACTGGGGAGGCAGACACCAAGCACACTCTGGCTAAGCTTTCATTCCCTAGGGCAAACAGCCTAGTATTGACCTCTACACCCATATGTTTAATTGTCAGATGCACAATATTTGTTGCTGATAGACTGTTTGCAGGTCTTTATTGCCATAGCATTCCCTGTTTCTATGAACAACTTGTGTATCTGTGGAAGATGTTTGAATATGGAGGGATCCACTATATCACTTATGTCTCTGTAGTCATTTAACTGTGTGCACTGGGCAGATTGCTGTAATGTGATTGGTTCCTGGAATAACACGTACAAATACCAGATGTGTGGCCAACTGCTAAACTGAGATATGGCCTAAGTGTGTGAGCATGCCCAGTTCAGGCTTTCCATGGCATGTTGTCTGGCATATGTCTCATTTATTAAAGTGTGCGAGCATGCCCAGTGTGAGCTTTCCATATGTTGAAATCTGCAGTCCACCACATTTGTGGATGAGTGTGAACTTCAACAATATCTCACTTTTATGGTTGTGTGTTGGGTGTCATGTTGTGTACTTACTGGCCAACTGCTTTGTGTCTGAACACAACAGGGATTATACTGTGCCTGCAGGGTTTGCATGGGATACTTTGCATACAGTTGTCAACATCCTTTCATACTGACCAAACACTGTAGTACCGTATAGTGTACTGGCTCAGTACTTTCAATGTGGTGGGCAGTATCCTGGGCTTTAGTCCTATCACTGCTTTAAATTTTCATAGTGAGCACAACAGACTGGTTAGGAGCCAGTTGTGCACATATGACCATGTTGCATTATGTTCAGATATGGACTACTTAAACCAGGCTTGTCCAACATTGGTAGTGTATTCCACAACATAGGTGGACATTGGCAAACACTAGCGATGTGCCCTAGGCCATTTCTAATGCTAGTCAGAGAGTGTGTTTGTCCTTCGACACACATTGTAACTGGAGTTTGCTATGACATATGTCATGGTTGGTATACTGTGCCTCCGTCTACCCGTGACATAACAGTGATACCCAGGGTAAACCTGCCATCTCCCATCCACTCATCAAGATTCCTCTTGAGGAGAGTCGATGAGTGACTCTCTGGCTAACCTGTACTGGGAGTTTACTCAAGAGTGGGGGTGGCTTCTGTGTTATGGATCAATCAGTACAGCATGTCCTATGTATGTCAGTGCTGGGGTTCACATCTCTCATGTGCATAGCTCACTGCCATTCAGATTGTACAAGGTGCAGCGTGTTCATTGATTCCAGCCTGGACATGGCTTTATACATCAGGCACAGCTTGCCTCTGGGCGGGCAGTATGGCACTGTGTGGAGCTGCAGTTTGTTTAGTCAGGCAACACATGGCATCTGTTCGAGCTCTTTGATACTCCTGGTGAGGTACTTTTGGGGTCTTTCCAGTTGATGGAGGTGTCTGCTGAGGTACATCCCACAGGGGCCATTGTACTCAATTGTGAGGCTGATGAAGGATGACTGCAGAGCCACAATGACCTCCCCTGATCTAGATCTGACTACCTTCATGATTAGGTGGGTATATGGTATGTTTCTGTAACCACTACAGCCACATGCTTGTCCAATGCAAGATATCTATCAACTTGTGTCCCCAGGTCTCTTATTACATCTTAAGTACTTAATGGGTTAACACCTATGTGGTAATTGGTGGGCACTTACTGTATATCCACAGGGGTTGACTATACACTTTTCTGCAATTAGCTTGCTGGCATGGCTATGGCACCAGTTGTCTGTTTCTATGTGGCCCTTTTGTGGGATGCTTGTGACAGCTGGAGGGTCAGATATGGTGGCCAGTTTGTAGTCCTCTGCAAACTTGTTCAGACACAGTCCTTCCATGTTGGCCTGTACCTATGGGACATATATACCAAACAAGGGAGGTCCCAGAACCGAGCCTTGTGGGATGCCAGTTGTATCTGGTTTGTAGTTTGACATGGCTGCAGCATTTCTGACCATGTCATTTCTGTCCTTGGTCTGGTTTGCAACCCCTCTACTGACATAGGGGTTTATATTTAAGCTGGTGAGCTTATCTATAATGAACACATGGGGTATTGTATGGAAGCCTTTTGCAAGGTCCAGCTAGGCTTTGTGGACCACATTCCCCTCATCAATGGCCTTAATGACTGTTTCAAATGAGTCAAACATGTTTAAGGGGCAGGATCTGCACTTAAAGCCACACTGGGTAGGGTCCAGTGTCAGTAGGTCCTCAATATCTTTATGTCTGAGGTACATGCTGATCCTTTCCATAGCTTTGCAGACCAAGCTTGTCAGGATTCTGGGATGGTAGTTTGCAGTATCCATTCAGGCTACACCTTTGTGGAGAAGAACCACTGTTGTTGTACACTGCTCTTTGGGTACATATCCTGTGGTAAGGCTGACATTGAGCAGTAGTGTTATTTAGCATTCCATTCTTCTTGGAGTCCATGTTGGACTCAGCCCAGGACACCATCTCGTACCATTGATGCTGTGTGTTTTGCTTTGTAGATGCAGGCTGTTACCTCAGCATCTGCAATGTCAGGGGGCCAGCTCTCTGCTGGGATAGATATTTGGCATTTTGGGGGGGGGGGGGGTTTGCACTGCACCTGTCAGGTTGGATGTTGGCAATGTGTGTGTGTTTGCTATATTGTTTGTAATATTTGAGTGATTCAGAGCATATCTGTGAATTCCCAACAAGGTTCCTACCATCAGTTAAGAAAGCCTTGTTATTATCCTTAGTGTCCTGTACAATTTGTATCTTCATAGGTTCATAGGTTCTTACTAGTCTATCCGCCCCAGGGCATTTATAAGCCTAGCCAGAGTGTGTGTGGCTTTCGCCACCCCTTGCTATGAGAATATTATGGCCATTTAGGATTTACTTTACTGTGCCTCTGTCTGGATGTGACACAGTTAAGACCCCCCCAGTGTACATCTATGATCACCCATCCACTTGGCAAGATTCCTGTTGAAGAGAGTCAGTGAGGGGCTCTGCCTAACATGGAGTGGGATTCCATTCCAGGGTGTAGGGAGCCTCTGGGTTATGTATCTGTCCCTCCAGCACATCCTATTTCATTATGTGTTGAGGTTGACAGCTCTCGCTCTCACAGCTCCGATGGATTTGTGTTTTCTGGGGAGGAGCATGTCCATTAATCCTGTGTTGAACATAGCCTTGTACAACAGGCATACAACGCCTCTGCGTAGGCAGTATGTGACTGCATACATCTGGGGTGTCTACAGCCAGGTAGCATATGACATATATTTGAGACCCTTTATCCTGTTTGTGAGGTACCTTTGAGGTCTTTCTAACTGCTGCAGGTGTCTGGTAAGGTACAGCCCAAATGAGGCATTGTACTAAATTATGGGCCTGATAAGAGAACAGTATAGGGGCACAATGACCTCTGTTGATGTAGATGTGAATCCTTTCAATGTAAGGTGGCCAATATAGAAGGTCTTCCTAGCCACGTTGGCAATGTGAGTGTCACATGACAGGTTACTGTCCACTTGTGTCCCTAGGTCCCTGATTACTCCTTCCATACGTAATGGATTACCACCTATGTGTAATTTGTGAGTACCTTGTTTGGTATTTGGTGAGACATTCATACTGTCCAGTGTCTTCAGGAAGGCTGAGTGGGGTTCCTGTGTGTGAGTGTGTGGTCTGTATCATGCTACATACTGTACAGCAGTTTTGCCTACGGTTAGTTGCACATGGGTGGTCTCCGATGCTTCGTGCATTGTCAGTTACCTGGACGTGTGGGTATCTTTGCTGAATATGGATACTCCCCCTCCTTTTATGGTTTGGTCCAGGTTTTGGGGCCATAACGCATGATATGAGGTATAACCTGGTAGTGCTGGTGTGCTCTCAGGAGCCTTGCTGCAGGTTTCTGTCACTGCACGGACATCAATGTTCTCCATACTGGGGAGGGCCTTCGGAGCATGCATGTTGAGGTTTAGACGTCTGGCATTGGGCAGCATTACCCTTATGTTTCTTTCCACTTATGTTTTCTAGGGAGGTGGGTTAGTCTTTTTAGCCTTGCCTACAAAAGGCTCTATGGAGGTGACAAGAGCCTTAGCCAATATCCAGATGCCCAGGGGTAACAGGTGCAAGCCATCCCTGGCAAAGCAGCATGGCTTGTCAAGCATGACATCCCAAGCAGACAGACATTGGATCCCCTTGGAATGACACCAGTAATTGTGCCACTTGTTAAAGCTGATCATTCTGTGTTTGTACTGTGCCATCATTCTTGGTGAGGCTAGGATGCTGCACAAGGTCAGTGTCATACCGGCCTAGACTACATAATCAGAGAGCTCATCTATGTCTCTTTTCATGTAGTCCTGGGAGGTACATCTCAGGTCATTCACACCAGCATGGACAATGACTGCATCATATTTGTACTTGCTTTGGGGTGACCTGCGTACTTGTGTTATGTGGCATATTGTAGCAGCCTACAGGCAGCTTACTGTACCCTTTCTCTTGTTCAGTCTGGTGAGCGGGGCAGCAGTGTGTCTGACTATGGAGTCACCTATTACAACTGTATCAGGCATGTTGTTTCTCCTTCTGGCCTGTGACTGTTTGGCACACCAGCTTTGTGTACTATGTGTTGCATGTGCTATGTTTGGAGGTAGTGGTTGCTTGGGTGTCTGCTTTGGAGGCCTCTGTTGATGTGGTGTGTTTGTAATTAGAGCCTCCGGGAATGTTTATTTGTGTTTGTCTTTGGTTTGCAGTTGTGATAGGTCTATGTGAGACTGGGTTTGTGGTGTGTGTGGTTACCTTCTCCTCCTGACTAGTTTTGACAGTACTGAGTTGAGAGAGCTCAGCCTTCGGTTTGGATAAATGGTTGCATCTCTCACATATATTTGTATTTCTTGGGGAGAGAGGGTTGTCTGTGTACATGGGGCAGGTGTAACATTGCCTCAAGATTCACAGATTCAACTTGTTGTAGCTGGCCTTAGTGGATTGTATGAGTGGACATATTTTATTGCCATAATACTGATCAGAGATTACTTCCCTTTTTAGGTTTGCTCTATCATGTAGTAGCTTCCTCATTCTCTTGCATGGTTTGGTAATGGCTGGGGTCCACCATGCCAGATGCCTGCGTATATGGCATTGTGTCTTGGTTTTATTTGGGATTGCACAATCCATGCATTCCTGGTAGTGTTCATGGAATGTCTGTATAACGGGTTCTGAGGTGTGGCCCATATTTTTTACATGCACAGGGCCTTTAATGGATTCCACATCAGTTTGGAGGAGTGCAACATTTGCTTTACACATGTTTTTCACTGTGGTTTTCTGGCCAGGGACTGTGGTCAGGATGTGCATATCCGGTGTGATTACTCTATGGTCTGATCTTACCAGTGAGGGATACACTTCTCATCTTGCCATCCAGTACCCATGTTGCTGATTATCACATCCAGTATGCTTACCACTCTTGTGGGAGTGGTACGTTGTTCCTGAGCATTTTGGTTTATGTATTCTAGGAACCTTTGTCCTAGGGTGTTGTAGCTAGAATAATGCTCCCAGTCTATGTTTGGGTATTTTCAGTCACCCAATATAATGTGGTTTGGAGAGCTTGATATATTCATGTATTCCAACATAGGCCAAGTGCAGTTCCTGGTGTTAGGATGATAGTCTGTAGCAGGCTATAAACTGGGAGGCAGTTTTAGCCACTGTTACTTGACCATGGCTAGTCCATGCTGCCTCTTGTTGTGGTACCAACATGGGGGTGTGGTTATCCTTGACAATTATTGCTAGTCACTCTCCTTTTGTAGCTTGTTCCATGTTTTGGGGCTGTACAGCACAGTATGAGGTGTATCCTGGTAGTGTTAGGGTGCTGTTGTGAGCCTTGACCCAGTTTTCTGTTACAGAACAGATATCAACATTCTCCATGCTGGGGGAGTTTAGACTGCATGCATCTTGCTGTTTAGACTTCTGGCATTAGGTAGCATTACATCTAGGTTCTTATCCCTTGTGATACCTATGGAGGTGGGTTTGTGTTTTGAGCCTTACCTATTCAAGGCATGCTGGGGGTAACAACAGCCTTTGCCAGTATCCATAAGGCCAGGACTGATAGGTGCACGCCACCCCTAGCAGGTGGAGCATCATGTTGTGCTCAGCATGTCATCCCAGGCTGGCACACATTGGATCCCCTTTGACTAACAGCAATACTTCAGCCAATTATTGCAATTGATCATCTCATCTTCATATTGTGGCATCATGCTTGGTGAGGGTAGGATGTTAGTCAGGGTCATCAAGTTTGCATATACTACATGGTGTTACATTGCTTAACACATGGCAATCATGCCTCAGGTGGTGCTGCAGGGCTGCCTATGTTGGATGCACATACTACACTCCCTGTACATGTTTGAAAGCAGGTTGTGTCAACTTTGGCGTCCCTTTTACTATATGTGTGAGTCGGAGAGAGGTATCATTTCCAGGGTCGCTACTAAGCCAGTGTATGTGCTATGCATTGCCGCTTTGCAAGGCCAAGGCATACTGGGCACGCCTCCTTCTGCCTACTGGGGCAGGCTCAGGTTGTTCCTCCTCCAAGTCACGCTCTGTCTGTGATTGACTTGGCAATGGTGGGGGGCTGTTTGGCCCGGCCCTATGCTGCTCCTGCTGCAGCTGTTTTTGCAGGATCATATTATGTAGCATAGCACATACCATGACAATTTGGGTACATGTAGTTGGTGAGTACTGCAAGGTTCCACCAGATGTATCCAGGTACTGGAACCGTGACTTGAGCAGCCCAAACACACGCTCGATTACATTTCGTGTTTGTGCGTGTGCCTCATTATGGCGTTCCTGTTCAGGTGTGTGTGCATTTCTGATGGGTGTCATCAGCCATGGCTCCAGTGCATATCCAGCATCCCCTACTAAGTGGCTATGTGGGATGTCCCCACTGGCAAATGTCTGGTACAGCTGCGTCAGATGCCAGATATGGGTATCATGGTAGCTTCCAGGGCAGCCAGCACACACATTTATTATTATGCCCTGGGCATCACACACGACCTGGCAGTTGATGGAGGGAAAGCCCTTGCAGTTAATGTAGGCCCTACCCCGCTCACCAGCTGGTGCTTTGATGCGTATATGCGTGCAGTCTATTGCGCCCACTACCTCAGGGTATTCCACTATTTGCTGGAAGAGCCGCATATTGCTAGCCAATGCCTCACGGGAATTGGGGAAATATACATGATCTCCGACATGTGCTGACATGGCATCCAGGAACTGGTGCAGTACCCTGGATGCTGATGCCTGTGAGATCCCCATCATATCACCAGTTGGTCTCTGGAAGGTACCTGTTGTTACTATTCTTAAGCCAACACATACCTTGGTTTCCACTGGGATGGGTTCCCCTCTGTTGGTTCTGTGTGTGAGGCGTGGCCTGCACAGCTCAACAATTTGCTGCAGGAGGTCTCTGTCCACTCTATAGTGCTCCACTATCTCCAGCTCATGTAACCCCTGGTAGGTGACCCTGGGCCTGTACACTCTTCTCCGTCTCCTCACTGTGGGTTGTCTGGCAGCATTTGCATTGTCACCACCCTCAACAAGTCGCCTATGTCTCCTTATGACAGCTATGGCAGCCCCTAGCATTTCTGCTCTGAGTGAAGCTTTTTCAGTTTTCACTTCTAATAGCTTACTCCTGTCTTGCAGTGTCTCTTGAGAGAAACATCCTGCACTGCTGTTTGCAGAGTTTTAAGTGCTGGGCTAGTATTCTGCCTGTGTAATTGCCTGCTGCTAATTGTTTTCACCTGCTAGCTCCAGCAGTATTCCCTGCTAGCTTCCTACTATTTCTGTTGCTTCCTTTTTCCTTTCTGTTTCCTCAGGGGGGAGCAATGCGCATACCAGTGGAAACATGCTCACAGTGGCTTACACGGTTTAGAATATACTTATTCGGGTTAAAACACACGCGCACCAGTGCAAACAGTCTTACAAGTCTGCCAACAGGCTCCCACATGCTCAGTCTGCCTTACAAGCGTGCACACTGCCCTACTCGCGCCTCCTGGCGTACACACGTGCGCATGCACGCCAAGCAAGAAACTTTGGTGTTGGCTACAGTGTACACCTTCCATTTCTTGACTTTCCCATGCTTATCTTGTGGCACTCCTCTTTCCATGATATGTGTCTGACATCTGTCACATAACACTGTCCTCCAATGAACTGCATTTCCTTCTGCCATTCCCCCCTGTGATGTCACCTATCTCCTACTCTGTTCCTCCCCCTTATGTAACTCTTACACTACTTGGAATGTGCTCATTTGCTATGTGACAGTGGGATTCAGTATCCTAACACTCATTTACATAAGATTGCCTACTAATGCTTAGTTACATGTCTTAGACTCAGCTTCCCCCCTTAGCAACCACTAAACGGTGGCCATGTTGTTTTTGGTCTGCTGGTCCCTGCATTGTAAATCCATGTATTGCATAAAACCCACATTTGTGGGTTTATAACCTTCATTTTTATGTTTTATATAGTGCAGCCCGTTTGCGCGGGGCTGCGAAAAATTACTTTTTTCTCATATTTGCAGCGGGGTACCTTGCCAATGGCCACATATTTGGCCATTGGCATGCTGCCTGACACATATGCACCCTTTATTTAGAGCTGACATGGCTCCATTGTGTTATTTGCAGAAACGTACTCAGTTGTCAACTGAGTACATATCTGCAGCTAACATGACTCTTACACGGGCTGGTTTCAGCTTTGTGGATCGCTAATCTACCTCATTTGCATGCCTTTCGGCTGCAAGTGAGGTGATTAGCATATCCACGCCCAGTCCATGTAAGAGACGTTTTAGCTGGTCTCTTGCATGGAATTTCGGGCTGTTCCTGGATCGCGAGGGCTGCATGGAGTCTTACACGACTCTTAGACTCCGTGCAAGCCTTCGTGAATCCTGCCCTTAGACAAAATATAGGGTCTCCTCAGAAATGAAAGGTATCTTTTCTTATATGATTGCTGATCCAGCTGCAGTGTCCTCAGCTGCCTGCTCAGACAAAAATTCTTTGGCTTAATCTAATCCAGTGCCACCTGATAAAGAGGGAACATGTTTAGATCTTCAGAGCAAAAGGATGTTTCTTTCAAGTAATCTAACCTTTTGAATATTAAATTATCAAGGATATATGTGGAAATTTATTTTACAGTATGAGTACAGTTTGGATGATTTTGCTACATCCTTGCCTGTAGAGCAAAAGTCTTGTATGAATGAAATTGTTTCTGTCACTTAGGTTTTGAAACATGCTTTGAGAGGTGTGCTTGAATGTGCAGATACAGTTTCAAGAATTGCTCTGCTTATTTTATGTTAAGATGGTATGCTCGGTTACGTAATCGGAATTTCTGTGATTTTTAAAGCCAACATTTTGAATGCACCTTTAAATTCTGAATTGGTTTTGGGCCTTCTATTATACAGATTTGTAAATAGTGGGGTGATAGAGGAAAGTTTATGCATGGAGTATCAGGGATGCTTCGTATACCCAGTTTTCCCCAAACAAGGAGTCTTCCTGTAAGGGGCAGAACAAAAAAAAAAAAACAGCCAAACAAAAGTCATGGATCCAAAAGGAAATGCCAGAAGAATAATTCTTCTAAACCAAACATGAGGGGTTCCTTTCCAAAAAAAAAAAAAATCAACCCTTGCAAAGAAATGAGTAGGTCATGCCACAGAGCTCTCCTACCCCACCTCTCCCTTCCTTCTGTTCATCCTCCTCAGGCACTCTATTAGCCCTGCAGCCTTAACTGCAAGCAATATCAGATAAATGGGTTCTAAGAATAATTTGGAAGAGGATACACTTGCCAGTGAAAAGAAAATACTCCCCTTTCAGGGGAATTTCTCCACACCCACCAGACCAGACAGAATTGTTTCCCAGTGATTCATCACATGGTAGAAGCAGGGGTCATAGAGCCAGAGCCTGCAATACACAAAGGCAAAAGATTTTACTCCACAATCTTTTTGTTACCAGGAAATGAGCACACCTTTCGAAACACCTTTGTAAAAATTCCCGAATTCAAAATGCTCACTTTACAGTTAGTCCTAGTATTGCTGATGGACAACTGTTTTATGGTGAGTCTAGATCTCAACGACACTTATATGAATATTGTTTCTGGTTTCAAGAATTTTTTGAGATTTGCTGCATCTGGCTTATATTATCCAGTTTGTGCATTACCCCTTGGGCTATCTACTGCATCTTGAGTGTTTGAAACCTGCCTGGCCCCAGTGGTTGTATATTGCAGGACCATAGATATCTGCATTTTCCCTTATTTAGATGATTTGCTAATTTGTGCAGATTCTGTGATATGAAGTTGTTCAATCTCACAATTCATTCTTACACATGGGTTCAGAGACGATCCCTTAGCTCCAAGTCAGCTGCTTTCACAAGCTCAAGGTTTTAGAGTAGCTTGAGGCCAAGACCCTATCCCATGATGGTCTCTGTCTCACCCCAGATCTAGTTTGCTGCTGCAACAGATCGGAGGTCGAGAGAGAGCTCGGGCCAGTATTTCTTTCTTTACTCAAAAATTTGGATCGTTATCTTTACAATTCCTTTCATAAATAGTGTGTCTTGGCTAGTTAGCCTTAGTTTTTTGTTCAGGCCCTGTCCTTACTGTTTTTGACAAATTTTTCTTATTTATAGAGCGGCTGCTCTTAGGCCTTTTTGGCCATGTTTTTGTTAATTCCCTATCCTGTTAGTACAAGTTAGAAACTTTAAGAAAGTTTAGAAAGGTTAGATAGTAGAAAAATTTATATCATTTTAGAATTTGAATATTTTAACTTTATAGACTTACAGCTTTAGCATTTTGCTGTGTATATGTTATCAGCTAGCCTATTATTAGATTGGGCACTTTTTTCTTGAAGGGTTTGTCTTTAGATAGTTACACACACACACACACACGCACACACACACACACACGCACACACCACACCACACACACACACCTGTTCACTGGTGTATATAATGTTGTTTCGGATATGGCTGATCAAAAGGAAAAGCAAAAGTCTGGATTTAAGAAGTGCCCTAGGCATGGGCAGAAAATGTCTATAACTGATCTGCATGTCAGTTGTGTGTACTGTTTGGGGGCAGTCCATCTTCAGAAGGATTGTCCCATTTGCCACTCCTTTAGCAGCAGGGTGTTACTGGAGCGTAGGAGAAAACTGGTAGACATAGGTTTGCTGAAACCAGATTTCCAGGAATCATTGGACAAGGCTGACCAGGCTTCTAAGTCATCGAAGGGTTCAAAATCTTCTAAAGCTTCATCGGAGCCAAAGTCGTCGGCTCCAAGCCTTGCTGAGAAGGTGCGGTCGCCAGTTCCACAGTCTTCAGAGCCGAGCACCGAGCTGGTGTTTTGGAGCCAGTCTCTGAAACCTTGAGGTCACCCATATTGATGTCGGTGGCTTCCTTGATACCTTCTACTCATTCTTCGAGAACCCTCTCAGATGTGGATGTGGACCGAGTGGTGCAGAGGCTTCTCAAGAATCTGGCACTGGCTAAATTATTATCTGCTTCAACCCAACTGGTTTCGAAGCTGAAGACTATTTTACCTGCTGTCTACTTCTCCTCCAAGCCGAACCGGGCATTCGGAACAAGGGGAGGTGGAACTGATGATTGTGGAACCTTCAGAGCCAAGGCCTGTTCCATTGGCTCCGTCAACTCAGACTACTTTGGTACCTTTCGAGGAGTCTGGGAGCCAACACTCTCTGTTCGACTCTGGGGGGGAGTTGAACCGATGGGTCAGTTCCAACCCTTCCCCTCGGAACTTCAACTCGAATGAGCTCAGCTCCTTCCTCTGGGTTGGAGCCTACTGTGTCAGTGCCAGAGAGGTTGCCATCTTCTTCAGAACTGGCTGCTTCCTCACATCAGAGCAGTAGAGCCTTTGATGCTATGAGAAGAGTTATGTCTTCCAAGACTCCTACATCATCAGGGCCTTCCTCCTCCTCCCCTAAAGTGCTGATTTCTACCTCTACATCACAGGTCCCTGTAAAGTGTCGAGACCCAGAGCCTCAGGTAGCCCCATTGGGTGACCCATGTTCTACTGAGACCTTACCTGAAGCTCCCACTGATGAGGTTCCCAGGAAGAAGCTTTGCAAGAGGAGGTATTTAGACTCCCCACAGGAATCGGTTACATCAGACACCAATTTACAGGAGTCAGAAGGGTCCCCACGGTCCCCCTTGGAGGATATCTCTTTTGCTGATATCCTTGAAGTCCTTAAGCAGAGGGGTGACTGGCAGTCTGTTAGCCCTACTGATGATGAGTCAGTGCTACTGAAGGCCTTAGGGTCTCAACCCTCCACCTCCTGGGTGACTCCACCCTTCGATTAACTAATGGAGTTGGTTGCTCGAAGGGCGTGGGAGTCTTCTGATACTGTGGAACCTGTCCCTCGGAGGCCCAACAAATTTATTACGTCACCCCAAGACAAAATGTTCCTTACCAAGGGAGTGCCGGTTGATGCCATGGTGATGGCGGCGCAGCCACCAAGAAAAAGATATCTGAAACGTCTTCTACTGTCCATCCTCCTAATATTGATTCCAGGATTATGGACAGATATGGGAAATGCATCTTTAGTTCAGCGACTTTTGCTATGCGATCTTTCAACTATTTGACACATTTTACCCGTCTTCAAAGAGATCTCCTAAAACAGCTTGGAGATACTCTGCAGAGTAGTACAGCTGAAGGTGGCTCTGATTACGTGACAGTCCAGCACAATACCCTTAATTCCATAGTTAACTCATCCATGTGGCTCATTTCTTATGCAGCCGATGGTTCGAGTTGGGCAGCGGGTTTAGCAATAGCTCATAGGAGACATTCCTGGATGCGCTTATGCTCCTTTGCAGAAGCCTTCAAGTCTTCCTTCATTAATACCCCATTTGATGGCTCGTCCCTTTTTGGGCCTAAAGTCAAGGAGACCCTCACTAGGTGTGAGCAAGATGGAAAGACACTATCTGCAGTAAGCATCTGTTTTCCAACCCTACTAGACTGTACCCCAAAGGGCAAAAGGGAGGAAAAATGTGGTTTTGGAAGTCCCATGGAGCTTTTCAGAACACACGTAGTGAACCCCCCTCCAGGGGCAGAGGAGGGGATAATAATGGAAGACGCCACCCACGCAGCAGAGGGGGTCCACAAAACCAGGACAACAGGGATCAGTTCTTTGGCAAGCCCTACCAGCGATCCTGAAAGGAGGTCCGACTGTCCTACTCTGGAGGCAGTCAGGGTTGCTTGTCTTTGTATCCAGACGCCTGGCTAGAAATTACAAAAGATTCTTGGGTACAAAGCATTGTTACCAGAGGTTACGTCATCCCGTTCTCAGAGCCCCCACCTGTTCGAAAGAAAATCACAGATGTTCCACCCAGTCTCAGGAATCAAGCAGCCATAGAAATTCAAAGGCTGCAGGAAAAGAGAGTCATCCAGCAAGTCCCAGCAGACCAAATAGGATCCAGAACCTACTCCAGATTCTTTTTAGTTCCAAAGAAAACAGGGGACTGGAGGCCCATCTTGGACCTCAGCAGACTCAACACCTTTGTAAAGAAGGAGAAGTTCCCGATGGTCATGCCTCAATCGATTCTTCCGTTTCTAGGAACAGGCAATTGGATGTGCTCTATAGATCTCAAGGATGCATGCTATCATATCAAAATGGCCAGACCATCCAGAGCTCACTTGCATTTCTGGCTGAGAGCCAGTCACTGTCAATTCCAAGCACTGCCATTTGGTCTCACAACAGTCCCCAGAGTGTTTACCAAATGCATGGCAGTGGTTATGGCTCACCTGAGGCATCTAGGATTGAGTGTTTCCATATCTGGCCGACTGGCTCCTCACCGCCACCTCCAGGCATCAACTAATTCAATCCAGGGATCTCACACTCAATCTGTGCTCTCAGTTAGGAATAGCTATAAATTTTGACAAGTCTGCGTTGTCATCATCGCAGCATATCTCCTTTATCGGAGCAGACTTAGACACCACCACTGCCATGGTAAAATTGCCACTGGACAGAATAGTCACTCTTCGACAACAGGTATCAGACATTCTGACGAGCAAAAAAGTACCAGCCTCTCAAGTATTGAAACTGCTAGGTACTATAGCAGCAACGCTCATAGCAGTTCCTCTGGGGCGAATGCACATAAGAATACTTCAATGGTTACTCTTCGCCCAGTGGTCTTACCAACAACTTCCGATGTCATTCTTGCTAATGATTACAGATTCATGCAGAAAGGATCTTCAGTGGTGGTTGACCAGCCATCATGTAGCAGTAGGTCACCCTTTTGTTCTTCCCCTGCCATCAGCCAAGTTGACCATGGACACTTCTCTGATAGAGTGGGGGGGTGCTTTTTCAGGGAAGAACACCCAAGGCAGCTGGTCAGAGACAGAATCACAGTTGCACATCAATGTCCTGGAGTTGAGAGTGGTACTTTTGGCATTGCATTATTTCCACGACTCTCTACCTCTGGGGACGATTGCGATCCAGACCAACAACATGTCTGTGGTCTGGTATGTCAACAAGCAAGGGGGATCCAAGTCTTACTCCTTATGTCAAGAGGCCCTGAGAGTTTGTCAGTGGGCTGTATCCACCAGGTGCTTTCTGATAGCAACACACATCCCGCGGAAATCCAACGTGATTGTGGACAAACTGAGCAGAGCCATTCTGATGCCTCACGAGTGGTCCCTCAAAGATGAGGTAGCGGAGATGATTTTCCACAGATGGGGCCAGCCTTGCTGTGACCTGTTTGCATCCCTGTGAAAGCCAAATGCAGAAGCTACTTTGCCCTGAATTACTCAGCAGGGGACAGCCCAAGGGATTTGCTAGTACAGGATTGGCCCCTGGGACTCCTATATGCCTTTCCACCAATTCTCCTAATTCCGAAATTCTTGCAGAAAGCCAAAGCCCTGGGGAGGACTGTAATTTTAATAGTCCCTTTTTGGCCTCAACAGCTTTGGTTCCCCTTCCTTCGACTCTACCAACTGGAGGAACCTTGGATTTTGGACCCAGTTCCAGATCTACTGACACATTCATCAGGGGTTCTTCATCCTTCTCTTCATTCCCTCAGATTAACAGTTTGGCTGCTCCAATTCCCAACTTAGCCAGGTCACACTATTTCTCCTCAGAGGTGTACAGCATATCCTTGTATCTTCTCATAAAGCTTCCACCAGAATGTTGTATGCTAGCAAATGGAAGTGATTTGCTTTTTGGGCTTCCCAAAATAATATTGACCCTTACGTCGCCCCAGTTGCTAGCATTTTGGAATTCCTGACTAAGCTTTTTAATGAAGGTGCTGCAGCTGCCACTATAAGAGTTCAATTAGCTGCAATTCTGAATTTTCACCTCGGATCTGAAGGTTCTAACCTAATGTCTCACAGACTATGTAGGGCTTTCTTAAAAGGTACCATACATCTTAGACCGCCTGTTAGACAACCTTTTACTCCCTGGAATCTGAATTGTATTTTATCAAGGATTATTCTTCCTCCCATTGAGCCTGCATCATCCTGCCATTTAAAATTTCTCTCTTGGAAAACTATCTTCTTGGTAGCCATTACCTCAGCACGTAGAGTGTCTGAACTTCAGGCCCTATCTATCAAACCCCCATATTTGGTGTTTCACCCCGACAGAATGTCACTGAAGACTAACCCTTCCTTCCTTCCAAAGGTATGTTCGGAGGCGAACCTGAATCAAACTATTGAACTCCCAACTTTCTTCAGTAACCATTCTAACAAGTTGGAGTATATGTTGCATAAGCTTGATGTTCACAGGCAATTAAGATTTTATTTGGACAGAGCAAAACAATTTAGAAAATCAGAACAACTCTTTATTTCCCATGCTGACACAAAGAAAGGGCTACCAGTATCCAAAGTTACTCTTTCCAAATGGTTAACTGATTGCATAAAATTCACATATTCATCAGTGAATCAACCATTAGAACATAGAGTGAAAGCGCATTCCACTAGGGCTGTTTCTACTTCCTCAGCTTATGTGGCTAGGCTGCCTTTGGACACTATATGTGCAGCTGCCACTTGGTCTAAGCCGCATACCTTCATCACGCATTACAAAGTAGATAGGGCCTCCAGGGACAGGGCTTCCTTTGGTTCTACTGTCCCCAGGAATATACTCCCGTGAGCCACCCAGGATTAGGGTGCTTGGGACTCTTCCCATGTGTAAGAATGAATGGTGAGATTGAACAACTTCACATAAAGAAATTATGTACTTACCATAATGTTCCATGTGAGTTGTTCATCTTGCCTTCATTCTTACATTCCCACCTGCCTTCCCCCTCCAGGCTTCTCGAAGAACGAGTAAGACTTTGCGGTCTGGTGGGTCTTGTTCTAGGATTTCTTACTCCGGCTGGAGTACCATTTATGTGTTATCATGTTATACATGCTGGGATCAGCAAGCTAGATCTGAGGTGAGAGAGAGAGCATCATGGGATATAGGGTCTTTGCCTTGAGCTACTCTAAAACCTTGAGCTTGTGAAAGTGGCTGACTCGGAGCCAATGGATCGGCTCCAAACCCATGTGCAAGAATGAAGGCGAGATGAACAACTCACATGGAATGTTATGGTAAGTACATAACTTCTTTTTCATATCCATGAAGTCCGTCCACAAGGTCTCATCCCTCCTCTCATACCTGGGCTTCAAAGTGAATCTTCAAAAGTCCTTCCTCACACCATCTTAACAAATTGTTTTTCTGGGATGTTTAACAGAAGCAGTAAAAAGGATGGTCTTCCTGCCAGAAGACAAATTCTGACTTATAAGGGTATGTTCTTGGATTTCTCTCTCCTAGTCATGGCCTCAGCAAGAGAGTTCCTCAAAACTCTAAGCCTCATGGTATTGCTAATCCTCATATTTTCAGTAGTCAGACTGAACATGAGAACAATTCAGTGGTACTTGAAGAATTGTTGAACCCAGCACCTTCATCCCTTGGATATTCAGGTAGCAGTACTGGGATTTGTGAAACAGGAGCTGTAGTGATGAGGGATCAGCTGTGTCTGAATCCAGGACTCCCTTTCTATATTCAGACCTCAGACTAATCTGTCCAGATGGGCTCTTCAGATTTTGCCTGAGGAACAGTGTCCATTGGAGTTCAAGTGTAAGGCTTGTGGTGTCCTCAGTCTCAATTTCCATCAAAGCAAAACACAGTGGCAGACATACTAAGCATATCCTGGACAGACCCTCACAAGTGGAAGCTCCATGTAGAGGTCTTCCAGGACTTGATCCAGATGTAGGAAATACCTCAAGTAGATGCTTATCTCCCTTCAAACCAAATCAAACAGCTAAAAAAATTCTGTTCAAGACATCCTTGTACTCTTGCATGTAGGACAGCTGTTGTATCACTCCCATGGACTGGCATGTTCCTGTATGTGTTTCCACCCTTTTTAAGGATTCTCAAGGTACTTCTAAAGATTCAGAAAGAATTATCAAAGGTCATTGTAGTAATCCCCTTTTGGCACAGGAAAAGTTGTTTCTCTGTCTTTTAATGGAATTGCCCAAGAGCTTTCTCACAGACTGGATCTGTTCACAAAGCATTGGGGCAAATGGCACACCCCAACTTGGAGCAACTGCATCTGACAGCCTGAATAATTTTGTTTTGATAACTTTTAGGCACATGTTCCATAAGAATGTGCAGCAGACATTTAAAGAGGCTCGAAAACCTGCAATAAGAACATCTTAAATTTACAAATGAAAGATGTTTCCTTTGTGGTGCCTAGCCAATAACAGAGGTCCTAAAAAGGTGTTGGCTCCACATGTTTTTTTTTTTAATGAATGCTGCCTTGACCTTGTTTATTATATGCTTTTTTCAAATACATCTTGCAGCCATCTCAGATTGCCTGTCTATGAATCCCTCTCTTTCAACTCTTTGTGGTCAGTTTATGAAAGGACCCCCCCCCCCTCAAAAGTCAATTCTTCCTTCCTGGGATAGCAACTTTGTCCTTGAAAAATTTACCTTACCTGCTTTTGAACCTGCCTCTCAGGCTAATTTATGATGTATTACTTGGAAGATTGTTTTACTCATTGCTCTGACATCTGCAAGGCAAGTTACAACCTCTCATGGTAGATCAACCCTATTTGATTTTTCACAAGGGCAGTGTTGTGCTACACACTAAACCATCATGCCTAAAGTTGCTTCTGAATTTACCTTGAATCAAGCCATCAGTCTCCCCAGTGTTGTATCCTGAACCAAAAAACAAGGGAGAAAAAATTCTACATACCTTGGATGTGCACAGGCAGCTCAGCTACTGTCTATGTATAGAATAAAGTCCTTTAGGAAGGCTGAGCAGCTGTTTGCCTCCTATACAGGGGTTAAAAAAGGTCAACCTGTCTCTAAGCAAACTATTGCACAATGATTGTCCTCTGCTATTTTTTTCTGTTACTCCTAACATGGTAAATCTCTTTCAGGCAAGGCTAAGGTTCACTTGCCTAGGGTCTTGTCTCTTAGATGGCATAGTGGAAAGAGGTGGACTCCAGAAGTGTTCCAGAGCACTCAACCTGGTGCTCTGTTCAGACCTCCACAGAGCACTGGAAATTGGATTTGGCTCCTGAATCCTTTTCTTTCACTTCCCAGGTATGGAAAGCTTTGGGAATCTAGCCAAAACTCTACCGAGGTAATGGGAATAATGAGTGTAGTACAGTTATGTAAGTTCTGCTTACATGTAACAGGAGATATTCAAATTTCTCGCTGTTTCAGTGGCGGCACACACCCACCATAGTTGAAGTGGTTTTCAACTTCTTTAAGTCTATTATTCAATTTTTTAATATGGAATTGTGATTGGTTGAGAATTTGCTCCTAGATGATTCTGGCATCAGGTACTTTCCTCTTTTTTTACAGAAATAAAAAAATGCCTGAACACTCACTTCCTGTGACAGCAGTAGGCTTGTCTCTCAACCAGTCATAGGTAGATACTAGGCTATTGGCTCTAGGGCCTATATAAGCCTAGCCAAAAAGGTACCCTGGCTTTCACCACCCAAGAAAATTAAGTACCTGTGCTCTTGTCAAGCAGAGCCACAGAAGTGATCCTTGGGGTGAATTTCCTATTTCCCATCCAATCATCAAGATTGTTCTTAATGAGGAGCTTTGTTTGATATAGATAGGTAGTTTGTTCCAGAGTATGGGAAGTCTCTGGGACAGGAATCTATCCCTCCAGCATGTTCTGTTTATTGTGGTGATAAAGTGTAGGTCCCTAGAGCGTGAAGCCCATAGGGATTGGGATTTCTTTAAGTGGAGCTTGTCCAACAGCTCTGGGTTTGACATAGCTTTGTATGTTAGGCAGAGATCGTCTCCGAGTAGGTGATATGAGATGGAGTAAAGCTGGAGTTTTTTGAGACAGTCTGTGTAGGGCATCTGTTTGAGGCTGGTAATCCTCTTTGTGAGGTATTTCTGCTCCCTTTCCAGTTGTTGTAGATGTCTTGTGAGGTACATACCAAAAGGGGCATTGTACTCTATAATGGGTCTAATGAGTGATGAGTAGAGGGGAACAATGACCTCTTTTCCTGGATGAGAAACCTTTTTTGATGAGGAGTGCCACGTAGAAGGATTTCTTGACTACTGTGGTGATGTGATTACCAAAGGAGAGACTACTGTCCACCTGTGTCCCAAGGTGTCTCATCACACTTTCAGTGTTAAGTAGACTACCGACTATGTGGTAGTTCATGGGTACAGAGTTTTTACCAAAAAGGGTGACCATGCACTTTTTGGCATTGAGCTTGAGGGCATGGTTTGACACCAGGCATCTGTCTCAGTGAGGCCCTTTTGTAGGATGTCCACATTGTTAGGAGTTTTGATTTATGGTTCCTGGTTTGCAGTCATCTGTGAACTTTGTTAGCCAAAGTCCTTCTGTGTTAGCCTGTACTTCGGAGAAGTAGATACCAAACAGGGGAGGACCCAGGACTGATCAGCTATCTCAGGAAGACAAAGGGAAGGGAGTCTGAAGTTTTGAATGCTGGCCAGTACTGAATTACCTTGGCTGATGACCCATAATGCCACTGAGGCAGTGAGGAATCTGAACATCTTCTGTTACAGGTAAGTAGGGCTGACACAACTGTATTGTACTTTGGGGGAAAAGGATTGAAAAAGTTATGCAAATTGTTTTTACTTTTGGTCATGTGTCAGACTTATGCCCTTACCAAAGGGAGAAGTCTATCAGAGGGATGTCCACAAAATAGGTTAGAAAGGTAAAGTCCCACTTTCATCTGATTCCCATGGATAACTCAAACTGCAGTGGTGATGGTGTTAATCTGTCAGGGTGAGTTACTTGCACAACTGCACTTTCTCCTCCATTCTTAATCCTTCCGACATCTGTCTGTTCAGACATCATGATAGTACTGTTGTGTATGAACAAGCAGAACACTCATTCATAACTTCTTTCAAGAGACAGCATGAAGGTGTACCTAAGAGTGAGTTGGGCACATTGAAGAGTGGATGACCCAAGGGCAGCAGTCCTTTCAGGCATGTCATTTGCACATTATTTTGGAGATGAAAGCTGCCCTGCCTCCTCTATATATAAAACACTTTACAGCCAGGCATTTAGAAATGCTGATCCTTCAGGTCCTGTGTGATGGAAGTAGGAAGGAAGGGTGTCATATCAGACAGACTGGAATACAGGGATCTATTATTATGGTGAGTGCATAACTTTCATATCCTCTTTATTCAGTCTGTCTGATGTGCTGTATGGGTCAGAATCCTCATTATGTTTATCCCAAGGTGGTATCATGACATGAGACCCTTTAGAATGGAATCACAGAAGGACACACTAGCACTGGAAAAAGCAATCCAGTTTGTAGTGCTTAATAAAAGCATGCATAGAGGGCCACATTGCAGCTTCACAAATGTCATTTAGAGAATGAGTTTTGAAAAAGGCAATAGAAGTAGCCATCGCTGTCATAGAATGAGTTCTGGCTTTGTGTGGTAATGCTTTGTTATGAGATTCATAGACAAAGGAAGTACAATTGTACAACCACCTAGACGGAGCAACCTTTGATACATTCTTACCCAATTTATTTTGAGCAAAAGAGATAGAGTTATTCATTTTGTACAAAAGGAAGCAGTTCTATGGAGGTAAAGGTATAACTGTCTGTGTACATCTAGGGTGCAACAAATATTCTTCTTTATTTTGATAAGAAAAGGAGTGGGTTGAGAAATGTTATATTTTTTGCAACCTTGGAAATTAAAGAAAGATTTGTCCTTAAAGTACCCTTTTTCTAAGAAAAATGCAGTAAGGCAAAACCACTGAAATTGTGTGTAGCTCTGAAATTCTACTGCCCGATTTTAAAGCCACAAGAAAAATAGTTTTCCACAGTAAGAACTTGATATTTATCATCAATGAAGGCTCAAATGGGGTTTTATTAGTGCTTCTAAAATTGGACTGGGTGTTAAATAGGTCACAGCAGGGTTTGCTCAAATAACTGAATATCTTCTTGGCAATCTCTGAATGGATGGGCCATTTGTATGGCACCAGATGTTTGCTGAGCCTGTCCGACAGAACATTGGTTGAGCCAGGAATGTGTGTTGTAGTCAGAAAATTGAGAGCGCCCATTGCTACAGCCTCATAGCTTAGTGATATGAAGGACAGAATCTGGTTCCCCTTGTTTGCTGATATACCAAATAACCTACTTGTTGATCATCTGGATGGTAATCACATCCTGGGGAAGGTAAGTGTGCAGTTCCTTCACCACAAGGAGGCGCACCCTCAACTTCAAGACATTTAGCTCTGGCCTCATTTGCTGTCCAAAGACTTTGGACCATCCTTTCTGTGTAATACCCCCTCCATTCTATGAAGGAGCTGTCCATGGTCACTGCTGCTGACTGTAATAGTGGCTAAAGGGGCTTGTTTTTATATTGAAGAGGTGAAGTGAGCCACCATTGGATGTGTTTCCTTTGACTGAGTTAGTAATATGGTCTTTGAATTGGGGTGGTAAAATTGGGAAAACAGAGTTTGAAGAAGCCACTGGATTCTTATGTTATATCAGGCAAATTGAACTATCCGTATGGAGGATGCTATGAGGCCAAAGGCCATGAGAACTAGACTCATAATAGGGTGATCACTCAGCACGGCTTCTATTGAGTAGAGTTTGAACCATGTGCAGAGGAAGAGAGAGAGCTGACAAAGTGGTGACCAGGTGGCACATCAAGAAAACTAGACTCTATGAAGGATGTAAGTTTGTTTTTTGTAGAGTAACTATGTAACCCCCTGGACATTTGTCAAAACAGAACATCTCTTTACTCAAAGATAAGCTGAAAGCCATACATTTGGTGAAGACCCTGGGGGCTGTGGTGAAGCTAGATAATAAGGTTTTGAATTGATATTGACTGGCACAAATTCAGAAATGCAAGTAAATTCTGGACTCCCCCTTATCTTTTCATGCAGTTAAGCATCCTGGAGATCTGTTGAGCATATCTATTTGTTCTCCTGCAAACAAGAGAGAATTGATTGCATCGTGAACATTCTGAATGCGGTCTTTTTCACAAAGGTGCTGAGGTCCAGGACGAGCCTGAGGTCCTTGTTTTTCTTTGGAACTAAAAAGAATTTGGAGAAAAAATTGACCTTCTCTGATCCTTTGGGACCTTGTAGATGGCTCTTTTCTTGAAGAGAGTGATTATCTCTTTTGATGTATCCTTTGCCTGATTGGGTGTAACATCCAGTAATGGAATAGTTATTTGGCAGGTGATTCCAAAAACAGAATTTGATGGCCTCTGGATATAATTCCTCTTACCCAATTGTCTCATAGGATGATGAATCACAAATCTGGGTAGAGGGAGATTTGTCTCCTAACTGCCTCCAGATGAGAGCAGTCAGGCAGACTTTCAGGGATTCATTGGTCTGCAATCTGTAAAAGATCCACTATGTCCATGATTTTTAGGATTATTAGAGCCTCTAGGGCTGCATCTGTTATAGGGGCCACCTCTGCCTTGGTCTCACCTGTCAGAAGGTGAGTTGAACTGGCTTTTTGACCTGGGAAACAGAGAACAAGGTCCTTTTTGGTTCCTGTTAAGGGAGCAGACTCTGACAGCAGATGGTGTATTTCTGTCTTGATCAATCTTCTGCATTTTCTCTTCAATGGAGGATCCAAATGAGTTTGATCCATTAAAAGATGCATTCATAATGTATGCTTTAAAGTTAACCACACCAGTGGTAAAATCAAGCCTTACTTTTAATGAAATACAGTAGCAATGACTGAGCGCTTTCACCCTACACATAAAACGGCATATTCAGAGTCACTAACTTGTTATAAAACACTTCCTTAAATACAACGATGAATTAATTATGCCATTAAAACTATACCTTCTAATTCTTTCACTATTTAATACCAGAATCATAACCAACATTCTTACAACTTTATTTACTGAACCCTGTCAAATGTGAAAGAAATTCTTTACTTAGCAAACCAGAGCATAAAAACATTTATATAGCTTTTACAGTATTTTTAAACCTTCATAGCCCTCTGCTGAAGCAATGCTGCAACTGGACCCTTGGCAGCATACATTGACAAGTATGCAAAATCAGCTTTAATAAATGTAACCCACATACTAAGACACTCATGTCATTGTTTAGAAGTATTAAGGCTATTAAATGTGATGATTTATATGTTTTTGTTACGGTGAATGTAGTACATTTATTTTCTGTCATTCCCCATGAGACTGAATTGGAGTATTTTTAGAAAGGTTTAAGAAGTGGGGCCACCTTGATGAATAGTAGGGTCAACCTTTTGGTTGATCTTATGGAATTAGTATTGAACAACAATTTTCTGTTTTTTGAGGGGGAATATTTTCGCCAAGTAGCAGGGGTGGCAAGTGTGCCCCAGTTTTTGCCAATTTAGTTTTGTTTGAGGGGGAGAAACCTTTTATGTTCACATCCCCCTATATGTCTAGGATTAGATTATAATCAAGAGTTTTGGATGAAATTCTAATTTTGTGGTAAGGAAGAGGAAATTGGTGAATTTATGGATTTTATGAATAACACTACTCCTTTTTTCATTCATCCATAGATATCACGATGAGCAGATAGATTTTTTAGACATTTTATTAAAGAGAAATGTAGGGTATGGTAGGTTAATATCTACCATTTTCAGAAAAGAAACCTACTCTAATATGCTGTTACATTATGACAGTTGTCATCCTCTGCATCAAAAAAAGAGTGTCGTCAAAGGTCAGATGGTTAGGTTATCGAGACTAACCAGTGAAAAAGAAGATTTTAAAAAAGAGATGTCTATATTAATTGGAATGTTTAAAAACAGAGATTATCCTACAAAAATGCTGCTAAAAATTAGGCAAGAAATATATAGAAAGAGGCCAACAGTCTTTGCCCCCATCCTGAGTAAAGAAGAGGATTTATGCTCAGGGAGAACAAGTGATTTATTTGGCAGTGATATTATAATTATAGTATAATAAAGATGTGCCCCACATAGTAGCTAAGCTGCATAAAATCTTGGACCAGAGTTTTGACAGTGAGCTTAGTGAAATTAGAGGTGAAGGCTAAGGTTGGATATAATGGGGGAAAAAACATAAAAAAATGTTTTTGAGTCCCGTGAGAGGAGAAGTTTACTATTATTATAAGTCTAGAATGTACAAATGTGGGGCTTGCAGTTATTGCAAGTTTATAAATGATGGATCTTATGTATCCATGGAAGGTTATAAAAGGACCCTTCAATGTCCAGGACACTAACTGTAACACCAAAAATGTGGTTTATTTGGCTACTTGTACAGCATGTCCAGGATTTTATGTGGGGAAAATCACATGGAGACTAAGAGGATAGCAGAACATATTAGGGACATCAAAAACAGAAAATGTTGTAGTGCCTTGTACACACATAGCACTTTATGTACTAATTTTAAGGCATTTCTATTTTTTATAATTGACAAGGTGGAATTTAATGAGATGGATGGTAATATTAAGTTAGAAGTTAAAGCTAGAGAGACCAAGTGGTAACTGAGATTAAATGCTAAACAAGTGCCAGGAATGATGGAATTTCTATTGCAGCATTGCTTAAGCCGAGGGCTCTGAAGGTTTAAAAATACTGTAAAGGCTATACAAATGTTTTTATGCTCTGGTTTAAGTAAAGACACTTTTTCACATTTAACAGGGTTCAGTAAATAAAGTTTTAAGAATGTTTGTTATGATTCTGGTATTAAATAGTGAAACAAAATTAGAAGGTAAAGTTTTTAATGACATAATTAATTGATGGTCAATTATTTAATTTACCATTATATTTAAGGAAGTGTTTTTAACAAACTGGTGATGCTGAAGATGCCCTTTTGTGTGTAGGGCGAAAGAGCTCAGTCATTACTATTGTATTTCATTAAAAGTGAGGCTGGGTTTTACCACTGGCGTGGTTTATTTTATTTGTTTTAGTGCTTTTAGTGCCTTTGGCTGCTTTTTCTTTTGTTTATGCTTTAAAGTTGTCTTCAAAGTCAGACAACCTCAGCCAAGCACAATGCCTAATTGCTTTGCTTGTGCCAGCTGCCCTTGCTGTTCCATCACCCGCCTTGTGCATCAGGTGCAGGGAAAGGTTTGCAATAGTCAACATAATCATGAGGGTAGCTTGTAACTGCTTCTGAGAGTCTGTGGTCACTGAATTCTTCAGAACAGATAGGGCCTGCTGTGCCAAATCTCTCTGGAATGTATTCATATGGGTGGTGTAGTTCAAGGCAAGGAGGGCAATGGGATCCCAAGCATATATTTACTTCCCAAATCTATCCATCAACCTCAATTCTATATTAGGGTTGTTAGAAGGAGAGTCCTCTGACAACTCCTGTTTAGTCACTGCCACCACAATGATGGAATTCACTGGGAGAGTTTTTGATCAAAAAGGTTTATCTTTCAGGCGCATAAAACTTTGTCAGGCTTCCTGGAGAATGCCTCACATAAGTCAAGCTCCTGTCAAGATCTTCTGACCTTCAGTTTAATTAGCTTGTTGGCCAGGGGAATCACCAGGGCATAGATGGTGTCATCCCATGCACCTCAAGCAATTTCTCTTCATACTGAGAAGATGGTCTGTTGGCCATGACTCCCTTTGGTGCATCAACTCCAGGATGTTGCCAAAGGAAGCATCCTCTGAGAGTGACCGTGTGGAGCCCTGTCTAACTTCCAGGTCAGTGTCTGACATCAGTGACTGCAAAGGGGAGTCAATGTGCTTCCTCTTACACACCATGTTCTTTGGAATTTAGATGATAAGTCTCCTAAATAATTGGAGGGAAGCGTCTGCTCCTGGGCAGATAGGTTGAGGCTAGCTAAATAGCTCTGACCCATGGATGCCAAAACAAAACAAGCCAAGAATGATATGGGGGTCCAAGGGAAGAACCATGATCAGTGGAACATGTGTACATACTCTCTTGGGAGTTCATAAGATCCTCCCCAACACCTGGAAGGCTAAGCCAACCTCCAGCAGATCTGATGAAACCCACTCCTGCAGATGGATCCATTTCTCCCTTGGAAGAGATCAGAGACACCTGCAGAGGAATCTCCAAATCCCTGGAAGGAATCCCATTCTTAATTAGGGTATCAGAGCTGAGGATTCAAAGGCCAACATCTCTAATGCCACCAACAGAACTAAAAGTCTCAGTGACAATCGTGGACTAGAGGGAATTTACCCAATACTCTGGATCTGAGATTTAGATGGACCTGACTAGGTCAGAGTCAAAATCAGATCCACAGATCCCAGAGCCAATGGTACATCAACCTCTGGGGCACATGATCCAGGAGGTACAAAGGTGCTGAAGAGACTGGAGCCAAGGATCTGACCAGTGAGGGAGCCTGGGTAAGTGTGAAGTGTACAGATCCAACTCTCTTTGGATATGAATGGTAAGGAATGATCCCCATAAGGCAATCCAGGTCTGCTTCTGAGGTGCTTCTATAGGACCTGAAGGATTGCATGCATATTGTTGTAGGAGGTCTTGAAGGAAGATGTTCCACCTTTTCAGGAGCTTCTTTCTTGGGAGAGTCTTGAAATGTAATTACTTGCATGACTCTTGAATCCGGGAGAATATAGGTGGGTGGTGTCCTATGCTTCTCAAATATTGGGTCTTTAAAACCAAGGTCAGAGCCATACATTTGACTGGCTTCCTCTTCAGATCCAAATCCTTACTTTTAGACTGCACTTTTGCCTTTTCAGTCTTTTTGTACTTCTGGATCCTGTGGGAGAATTCCTTTGATGATCATTTTGTTACATTGGTCTTGCAGTGCTCTGGCCTCAAAGGAAGAACAAATGTCACAAGAAGCAGGTAATTGTGAAGTATCAAGACAAGAAACACAAAGGTCATGAGGATCTTGGGAAGGATCTTGTGACTCCATTTTGAAGATTTTTTGAAACTAACCTGTTTTTCCATTATTTAAGACCAAGTCGCTCCAAAGGAACTCTAACAGTCTTAAGGGAGAAAACCAGTACAAAATAAAACTGTTCCAATAACAATTACAACAATAACTAGGTCAAGTTATTTCCTAAGCTATTTCTTAATGAATATGAGTATAACTGCAACTCACTAACAATCGTACGACTAAACTGAGGAAGACAGCGGCAAGGACTCTGAGGCAGAAATTACAGAAAAAGAGAAAGAGGAACGATAACCAGAAATCCTAACTGACTTAAACTACAGCTATTAAAGTGTACACAAATCAGCAAAAACTGAATACATTTGAATATCAGGTGGAGTACAGCTTGCTACCAAGATTGCACCACTTTCACAAAGGTGGCAATTTAGATCTGAGGTAGCTAGGAGGACAGAGGGATTATGGAAAGAAAGAATTCTTATGGGACTTGAGGCAACTCACTTTTAGAGGAACTTTCTTTTGGGAGACACTGTATTAAACATGATGCAGCACTTTGTTGGAAGAGAAAGTAGGTCTTTGACATGCAGGAAAGGTACTATGATTTGTTAAACATGCAAATCCCAAAAACATTTTGCAATTTCTTCAGTCCTTGAAGCTTTGCAGGATACTCTTCCATGTTATCTAAAGACTGAGTCACAACCCCAGCACCTAAGAAACCTGATAGATTTTACAAGGTTTCAGACACCCACAGATTCCTTTATAGCCATTCTTCTTCAGACTTTCAATGTTTTCTGTGGATTCAGACATAGATGACAAGTTATTTCCATCTGCTCTCCAGTGCTAAGCACAATAGGACTATGGACAGTTGTGAAAAACAGTGCACATCTCTTCTACACTTTCTTTCTGGGCCATAAAATATCAAATCCATATGCTTGGGTATCTTTTAGTAACGAATGAATAACTAACTAAAGCCTGAATCAGATTATGAAACATTTTTTTTTTTATCTTTGCTTAATTCTGCTACCCAAGTAGCTAGCCACTCTATCAAACGCAGTTATGATACTGCTAATTCATCATTCAAAGATGTTGCTACAGGGTCTGTTTTAAGGAGGTAGCCTTTGTTGAGACTCCAGTCCTTATCTGCAAATTATTAGATGCCACCACTACTCAGAGAAAGTCTGATTAGACCTCTGCTTTGGAAATATTTAAAAGCCTGCAGGAAAGATGCAAGATCCCCGTGGGGAGCAGGGCATCCTACTCAGGTACCTGTGACCGCTGTCAAGGGGAGAGGACACTGGTGTACAACCTTAGGGGTGACCTTGTACGGTTATAGGGGAGGGTGTAACATGCCCTTCCTGGATGGCATCATCTCCCCTCCTGTGCAGGGGGTCAATCACCTCTGGGGTGCATGGTGGACTGCACCACAGGTTGGGTGTCCCCTCCACAGCAGTCCCCTCAGGGTAGAGGAGGAGTGACTGTGCCTCCCACCACCACAAATAGGACCCCCCATACCCAGAGGTGAGGGGAAAAGATGCTACTCCGCTTCTCGCTCCCCTCCCCCCCGGGAGTCATGGGCTTGGTCCCGCCAGCCTCTGCCAGGGTGGTTGGAAAGAGAGAGGGAGAGAAAGACAGAGAGGGTTGGGGCAGCGGAGCGAGGAGAGGCTGTCCCCCAGGGATGGCACCATCCTGGGACCCTCTGCATTAGTGATCCTTCCACAGGTTCATCTATGGAAACCTTGTTACAACTTTTACTTCCAATAGATAGTCAAGTTTGATCATCTTCTCGGTGCACCACCTGGGTCATGACTGACTCCAGTGGGGCCGATCTGAAGACCTTACTAAACTATCCAATCTATCTCTCTTCCTATCTCTTGTACCCAAGTCCCAGTGGAATTGCCCTTCTAATGTTCACCTTTTTTTTTTTAAGAACAAAAACAATAGGAAAGGGGTAAGACATTTATCAAAAACAATTTAAGTCAGACTTCAAAGGAACAAAAGGTTCCTTTCTAGTCATATCTATTTGTTTGTGACTATCTGCTTTATCCCCTCCTTTCACCTCCCTCAACTCTGGCCTATCTCCTCTTTCACTATCAGACAAGTTGTATCATTCCCTCTCTGTGTACAGACTAACTTCAGATTAATGAGCCCCCGATAGAGCATCGAGAACACAAGCTAACTTGGCTTTTTTTTGGCCCATTTAGGTATTCCCCAAGTACCCTGAAACCAAGAAAACCTCATTTTCCCATTCTGAAAGAGTTCCATAAGGGTACTATAAATCCAATTCCCATCCATCAGCAGAAAAAAATGTTATTACTGAAGATTGTTCTTGTTTCCAAGAAAGGAGGGCACTTTGAGGCCTACAGTGGATCTAGGAGTCCTCAACATCTTCCTAAGGGTTCCAAAGTTCAAAATGCTTCCTTTTCAAACTTTGCTCTCTATGAATCTGCCTCTTTTACATTCTGTACCTCAAATACGGTTTTACTAGATTACCTCAGCTAGAGGAGTCTCAGAGTTACAATCTCTTATGGCATCTTCTCATTCTAGCTTTTCACAAGGACAGGTTATCCATTAGGACTAATCCTTCTTTCATTCCTAAGGTTGTCAATGAAATTTCTCTAAACCAGTCAATAAACTTGCCTGCTTTCTATTGCAGTCCACAAAATAAAGGTGAAAGAATTTTATATTCTTTACATGTTCACTGACAGCCAAGATTTTATCTTGACAAGACTAAAAATGTCAGAAAGACTGCCTAGCTATTTGTTACCTTTCAGGATGTGAAGCTTAGTCCTGCCTCAAAGCAAACAACTTCCTTAGCTATTTCTTTTTGTTATTCCTTCCATGGGAAATCCCTTCCACATCAACTTAAGCCAGTTTCATCAGAACAAAAAGATGTTTTTTTTTCCCCTCCAAGGATCTGGGCTTTAGATCCATTTTAGAAACGTTCACTTGGTCGACCATACACACTCCTACTAAGCACTATAAAACCGATGCTTTCTCCTGGTCCAGGATTGGTTTTGCCATATCTATCCTAAAAGGAATTTTGGATTCCAATTCCTCTGCTGTTTCTTCCTCCCAGACACAATAAAAGCTAGGGTGGCCTAATGATTAAGGTGTTTGCTTACAAACACAAGGTGCATGGTTTGAGTCTCACAAGGGATAATTGGCTAGTCTTAAAATGTCTCGCAAGGGCAGTTAGCTTAGTACTAACCTATGAACCTTTCCATATGTTGTGAATACTGCATCCATGTTCAATGAAGGACATAATATAGTTGTGTAAGACCTTACCATAACAGTAGATGTCCTAGATCAAACATACAATATGAACACCCTCCATCCCCATTTCTCTTTATATATTCCTTTCCCTTTTTCTGTTCGAGGTAGACTCCTTTTTCCTTGTTCCCCCCTTTCTAAATTGGCAGACAAAACTCTGTCTTTTGCCTCTACCTTTTTTACCTAGGGTAATAAAACCCAGAAGATGTCCCTTATGTGCTGTTTTGCAATTACATGCTTAGAGCATACTTTATATATAGTGGCAGTGTAAGATGCCCAAGCTTTGGTATGTTGGAGGGAAGTATGGTGTCCTCGGCAGGATACTTCCCATATGTAGTTAATACTGCAACAGGGATCTAATTGGACAGCTACTGTTATGGTAAGATCTTGCACAACTGTATTTTCATTTTCTATTCATTATTAGATCATTTATTTAATAAGTTATTCTACTGTCTTCTCAGGCTTTCTACCCAAAATGCTGTAATAATTTCTTTATATGGGCAGAACACACGCAATATCCTTCTTGACTTTGACACAATATGTGTGCAAAATCTGCATACTTCAAAGTTTGTCCTGGGAGACTATTTCTTGACTGTCATACCTGCATTAAGATTTCTAAGTTGCAAACCCATCACTCTGACCTCTCCATGTTTTCTTTATTGAAAGAATGGCAGTTTGAAGAGTGATATTTTCTTTTGTATGCATGCCCAAGGCAATTACTGAAGCTAACATAAATCTTTTCCTATACACTATCTTTCTATTCCACACACTGTACTCAAGGAAAGTATCTTTTACCACTCTATGGATATCTGTAGATAGCTTGGATATTGTGCAAATCAGATTCAAGTCAAGCCATCTTCAAAGGTGATAATTTTGATTTATTTTTAAAAGTTTAAGAGATTTGAAAAGTTAAACAGTGGTTTTGACACACATGCACACACTCTCTCTCTCTCTCTCCAATTGTATTTACTTTAGTTAGCTTAGGAACATTTTACTAAATCTGTATTTGTTTCTACAGCTTTATTTAGAAATTCTACTGCAAATAATCTGTTGTGTAACTATTTTACCATATTTTAAGTATGCAAATCAGTACAAGCTAATACAATTTCCAGGTCCATGTCTTTCTTTTGTGCCCCAATAATTAATGATTTGTTTCTGTAGGTCAACCAGGCAGGATACAAAGCTGAGCACTCAGTCCTAGCATTTCCTGCAGACATACTTGTAAGGTATTGGATATAAAAATTATGGTTATTTCCTATGATGCTTAATGTGTGAGAAGATGTTCATCTGCAGGAATAAACCCACCCTGCCTAGGCATGTGTATATGGCGTCTATATTACGCAAATGCTCTTTTATCGGACACTGAAAGGTGAAACCACTAAATATCAAAGACACGGAAAACTGATTTTTTTTCACGGGGAAAAAAAATCT
Organism: Protopterus annectens; assembly: GCF_019279795.1. Lineage (NCBI taxonomy): Eukaryota > Metazoa > Chordata > Ceratodontiformes > Protopteridae > Protopterus > Protopterus annectens. The sequence goes on from NC_056730.1 coordinate 801,850,052, forward strand.
CTGCGCCACAAAAAAAAAAACCCTGCTTAAATATATCAACTCCAAGATCGCACCACAGTGGAGCACATGGCAAAGTCATGAAAATGGCCCTGTGATTTTTTTTTCCCCTGGGAAAAAAATCGCTGATGTTCTTCATGTTTCACTGTTGCAGTCCTCACATATGGGTTATCCGGCTCCCAGTAGCCCTCAGATGGCCCGAATGCCAGAGTCCTTGGTATATGATGTCTGCTGCCGCCGATTGTAAAACTGATGTCAGTACGTCCGTTATAAAGGGAGGCAGCCAATGCCATTTCCTCAGTCTTTCTTGCCGCAGAGCCTGAAGCAGAATCAATTCACACTAGTGCCGGTCGGCTGTTTACCTTCGTTTCGCTTTCCGACTACCAAGTTGAAGACACCTTCAGATAAGTACCCCATTGGGGATCCTCTTTTCTTGCTTTAACAAATGTCAGATAAAGTTAATAACTGTCTTGCCTGTGGAAAACAGATTCCACACCGTGATTTCCATTCCTATTTTATAACTTTGGGCCTTGAGCATGATTTCTCTAACTACGATCTCTGTGCTTCCTTTAACCCGCGTACCATACGCCGTAGAGCTAAGATTTTGTATAAGCATTTCGGAGTCTGGCCTAAGTTCGTCGGTATGGCATCGTCTGGTCTCCTGTCTTTGGATATTCCTGGGAAACGCAAAGACAAGGATTGCAACAGGCCTAGGGTTAAATCTGCTGATGACACACCGGTGAAATTGGTTGTCAGCACAGCGGTAGTTAGTGAGGCGCTTTCGCAGCCCCTGCAGTCCATGGATTTTCAGCTGCAAGCCTCTGCCAAGACCTTTATGGAGTCCTCCATGCCACAGGCTGCTATTTTGTCTTCAGACCCTCCACCTGTCACCACCTCAGATGGGTCTGGAGCCACTTTGCAGGCACCGGCTTCTGACGCCTCTTCTTTTCGACATGAGACCAGAACCAGACTGACTACCTTAGCTCAGACTTCTGCAGTTGCTAGGTCTCCCAAGTCCCTCGGATTGCTTGTAAACCTTCCAGCTGCAAACCTACTCACAAGCAGGCATTGGCATCCCCTCCTGTACCTCAGTCCCAGTTGGTAAAGATGGCTGGTGATCTTTCCCTGATTAGGGGCTCTCACCCCCCCCCCCTCAAAGAGGGCTAGGGAATTATCTCCTGATGTTTTGTCCGTCTCAGATTCAGAGATTTCCAGTATGTCTGCTGGTGAAGAAGGAAATTCTTGACTTGTTTCTGGCTTTGAGGATTCTGATGCTGAGGATTCTATCCCTTCTGCCTCCCCTCCAGAAAATTTTTCCTTTGGGGATACTTTGAATACTCTTAGGGAGCATTTTAAATGGGAATGTCAGGATTTTCCACAGTAAGAAAAGAATCAGGGAATTTTTAGATTTGCCACAGCATAAGCCTCTGGCTATACCTCCAGTTTTGGAAGTTGTGGATGATGTTTTCATGGAAAATTCTTTAACTCCTAATTCTGTTCCTCCTGCCCCCAGAAAACAGGATAGATATTACAGGGTTCCTGGATCTCATTGATTCCTTTTTAGAAACCCTACTGCTGATCCAGAAATTATTTCTCAAGGCCCCAAGGATGTTAAGGCTACTATTGCTAGAAACTCTGTGCATTCTGATAAGGAATCTAGGGCCTTGGACAGGTGAGGTAAAAAAGTCTATACTTTTGCAACTCTTGCCATTAGATCAATGAATTTTTTTTCACATGCTTAAGTATCAGCAGCATACGTTTGAGGTGATTAAGGCCAAACATGGAGATATTCCTTCCATGACAGAAAACAAAGATTTACAAGACTTACTGAATTCTGCCACTTTAGTTAATAAGCGTTCACTTCATTGTGGTTTTGATACTTTGGAGGCTTCCTGCAGAGCAGCAGCCACTAGTTCCATGATTAGAAGGCATGCTTGTCTCAGGGAGCAGCCTCTTTCTGAGCCAGTTAAGTCTAAATTGCTGGATGTTCCTTTGCACAAGGATAATCTTTTTGGTAATAAGACTGAGGAAGTACTGAAAAAGTTGGAGGATAAGGCAAAATCTATTCAAGCTGTAAAAGATTTCCTTCAGGTTCAGCCTCCTCGGTTTAGTAGCCATTATCCTTCCAAGAATTGGTCTTTCCCTGATCCTGGCAAGCAGAGTTGCTCTAGGCCTAGGGGTTTCAGATCTTCAAGAGGGCAGGCTTCTGCCCCTCAAAGGGCTAAACAATGGCATTCTTCTGCTAAATCAGGGAATTCTAAGCCAGCTTCCCAAAGCAAGCATTCTCAATGACTCCGGCCTTCTTTTGCCTACCTCTGCAGACCCTGGGTTTCCTTTGGGGGGAAGGTTAGCCAGGTTTGCAGAGGTATGGTCTACCATCACAGATGACAAATGGGTGCTCAATATAGTAAATCAAGGTTACAAGTTTTACTTTCACACCTTCCCTGTTTTGCAAGGGTACCCAGACATTCCCAAAACTCATAAGGCAGAGGTAGAAACTCACATTTCTTCTCTACTGACTATGGGGGCCATAGAGCCAGTTCTTGCAAATCAGGCAGGCCTAGGTTTTTATTCATTTTTCTGGTAACCAAGAAAGGGGGCAACTGGTGCCCTATTCTGGATCTGTTCATTCTAAACACTTTTCTGGTGGTTCCCAAATTCAAGTTGCTCACCCTTCAACAATTACTACCAATGCTGGGCAAGGATTCATGGCTGGTAACTTTGGATCTCAAGGAGGCTTATCTGCACATCCCAATAAGGGAAAGTTGCAGGCAGTTCCTTTGCTTTAGGGCAGGGAGCAACACTTTCTATTCTCTGCATTGCCCTTCAGCTTATCTACTGCTCCCAGAGTTTTTACAAAGTGCCTGGCTCCAGCCATTGCTTTTTGCAGGCAGAGAAACATTCAGATTTATCCTTACCTGGATGACTGTCTCATTCAAGCAAACTCCCCAGAACAACTAGAAAAGGAATTGGATTTTGTGAAGAATTCTCACCTCTGAGTTACACTCTCAACGAAAAGAAGTCAAAGTTGATTCCTTCAAGGGAGATTGTTTTCCTGGGAGCGAGTCTAAATACAGCCACCCAGATGGTATTCCTCCCTCAACAGAAGCAAGATCTTTACGCTTACATCATGAACTTGGCAAGCATGACTCAGCTCTTGCAAGGCAATTCCTGCAAGAACTGGGTTTCATGGCTTCATGTATTTTCATGATCCCATATGCAAGGCTGCACATAAGAAAACTTCAATGGTACCTCAAGAATCTTTGGTATCAACACACAGAGGACTTAGACTTGATTTTTCCCCTGATTCCCTGTCTACAAATGGAGTTCCTCTGGTGGGCGACAGCCTGTTCTCAGAACAAGGGTCTGCCTTTCCGCCCACTGCCTGCCAGTCAGACTCTCACCACAGATGCCTCAGATGTTGCATGGGCTAGGGGACTTGGAGCACCCAGCAGATTCATCTGCACATAAACTTAAAAGAATTGATGGCAGTGCAGCAGGCCTTGCTGGCTTTCAAGGACCTACTCTACCCTGGGACTCTGCTAATCAGAACAGACAATACCACAGTCGTGTGGTACATCAACAAGCAAGGGGGGACTCACTCTTACCCCTTGTGCAGACAAAGCATGAGACTATGGTCCATAGCAGCATCCATGAGCTTACATCTAATAGCCCACTATCTTCCAGGGAGGCTAAACTCCTTGGCAGATCATTTGAGCAGACATGTTCTGGATCCTCACGAATGGCAACTGAACAGGGACATTTTCCATCGCATCACTCATCATTGGGGCACCCCACAAGTGGATCTTTTCTCCTCTCACATCAATCATCTCCTTCCAACCTTCTGCACCAGGGAGTTTCACAACAAAGCTTGGTGGGAGGATGCATTGTCCTTCCCATGGACACATCTCTCAGTTTATGCATTCCCTCCTCTGCCTCTTCTTCCCAGAGTGCTGCTAAAGATAAGGGATTAAAAACCAAAGGCTATTCTGATAGCTCCAGATTGGCCCAGGCAGCATTGATATCCCCTCCTTCGCAGCCTTTCCCAGGCTCAGCCTTGGCATCTTCCCCTGGTACCAGATCTGTTGGTTCAGGGAGGGGAAAATTTCCTTCATCCTCATCTTCAAACTCTGCATTTAACTGCCTGGCTAATACCTTAAATCTTTCCCAACAGGTGGTTGAAGTTCTTCATGAGGCCAGGAGGCCTAGCACAAGAAAGTGCTATGCAGATAAATGGAAGACATTTTGCTCTTGGATGTTAGCTAAAGGAGAAGACTCTTCTCATCCTTCTCTTTCACTCATTCTTTTTTCACTAAATATTTTTTTATTATTTCAAATAAGATGTCTTAAACATTACATGAAATAAAGATAAATAACATATTTACAATTCTAAAACATTACTAACTTCAAACCATTATATAACTATTTACATTGGTGTCTATGCAAATAACATTGAAATTCTATATTATGTAAACTTAGAAACATAAGATGATATATCTTCTTCGATATTTTCAAGTATTTCCAGTACTTTCATCCAAGAGTAATAGTAAGAAGTAGATCTTTTAGTTCTGTTCTTCACTGTTAATATTTCCATGTGAGCAACTGTTGTTGTTAAAGTCTCAAATTCCTTGAACGTAGGCGAAGCCTCATTTTTCCAGTGTATAGTTATGATTTTACGTGAAATAGCCAATAGTGACCATAGAATTTTAGTGTCTTTTTGGTACACAGTTTGGAATAGGAGAGTTGAATAAAATTAAAGACTTTGTTAATTGAAAATTATCATTATAAACAGTCTGAAAAAAATAATTAATGGATTTCCAGTACATATTGAGACATATACATTCATAAAAAACATGCTGCCAATCTGCTTTTATCTTGGTATGGCATCTTTCACTCATTCTTGACTACCTAGCAGGACTGCTTAATGGTGGACTTTTTTTCTTCGATCAAAATTCACGCATCAGCAATTTTGGCTAATTGTTCTTTTGAGCAACCCATTTTTTCTCACCCCTCGATGAAACAATTCCTGAAGGGAGCTAGTAATCTTAGACCTCCCAGAAGGGCTCCTACTCCTGCTTGGGATCTTAATGTTGTCCTGGAAAAATTACTCTGCCTCCCTTTGAACTAGCTGCCTCTGCAGATTTGAAGTTTCTATCCTGGAAGACTGCTTTCCTTTTAGCTATTACTTCAGCCAGAAGGTTATCTGAGCTGCAAGCCTTAATGGCAGTAGAACCTTTCATTATTTTTCACTCAGATCGGGTTTCTCTGAGAACCAATCCCTCCTTTATGCCTAAGGTAGTTTCCAGTTTAACCCTTAACCAGTCTATTCACCTGCCACATTTTTCAACAATCTCCAGAATAAAGGGGAAAGGATTCTGCACTCTCTTGATGTGCATAGACAGCTGAGATTTTACTTAGGACTAAATCCTTTCAAAAATATGAACAGTTGTTGGTTAGTTTTGCTCCTGGGGCTCAGGGTAAAGCTATTTCAAAACAAACCATCTCCAAATGGATTGCTCATTGTATTCACTTTTGTTACCTGCAGCATGGGAAGGTTCCCCCTCAGGGTATTAGGACCCATTCTACTAGAGCAGCCTCTACTTCTGCAGCTTTTCTGAGAGGTGTGCCTACTAAGGACATTCTAGAAGCAGCTACTTGGTCTACTATCCATACTTTCACAAAGCATTACAGTCTGCCTTTGTTTTCTAAATCCAGGGCTGGTTTTGCCTCTGCAGTTTTGCAGGGCCTCCTTGCCAACCCTTAATTTATGAGCCTTCCTCCACTCTTTGTCTTCTTACTGGGCGTTGGGAATCAACCCATATGTGAGGACTGCAACAGTGAAACATGAAGAGCATAGTACAGTTGTGTACACTTCATAAATGTAGATGTTCGAGTGTATTCACTGTTGCAGTCATGGTTTCCCACCCTCCATTCCCTCTTTTTTCCTAAGGCACAGACTATGGATTTTTATTTTTTGTATGACATGTGCCCAGGGTGCTACCATTCCTGGATTAGCCTTCTTTAAGGGCTCCTGACAGTTAAGACAAGAAAAACTGAGGAAATGGTGTCAGCTGCCTCCCTTTATACCTGACGTACTGACATCAGTTTTACATCTGGCGGCAGCCGACGTCATATACCAAGGACTCTGGTATTTGGGTCGACTGAGGGCTACCAGGAGCCGGATAACCCATATGGGAGGACTGCAACAATGAATACACTTGAATATCTACATTTATGGTAAGTGTACACAACTGTACTTTCTGTGTCTTCGATATTTAGTGGTTTCACCTTTCAGTGTTCGATACAAGTGTTCTCTCTTTTTACCTTTCAACCACGTAATATAGACCCTGTATATGTGTGGAATTCTTTCACTTGGCTGGCTTAGAAGTGGGGTTGCAAGAGACAGAGAGCAGTGCACTTTGAGCTGTACTGACACCCAGTGATATTAGACCTGAATTGTTTTTGCAAATCAGGTAGGTGAACTTGTCTGAGAATCCTGTTCAGCCATCATCTGGATTTGCGCAGTGTGATGTAGTTGACAGTACTATGCATTTTCATTAATAGGTTCATAAAAACAGCATGGTAGTAGAGTGATATAAAACAGGATACTTGTTAGAATAACAGCAGTATGTATTAAATAAGAAAGATCACTTGCGGTTTTAGTCACAGTATGTCCAAGACTGTAAACATTTTTCAGGAATAAATACTTCTAAAGATAAACATAACACAGAACAGTGAAACTGCGCAGTGCATTAAGTGTAAGGCTAATAAATTGTTATGAGCAATTATGTGATTATCCATTTTTGCAAAACAATTCCACCATCACACGTCTTGGCAAGACACTGTTTTTAAATTCAGATCTAAAGATTGAACATTTGTGTAACTCTAGTGAAAGCACATTCCATTTGGCTGGAGAATGTTCTTTTTTTTTGCCCCACTGCCTGTGAGTCATCAGCACCGTCTTGGCCAGTTTGTTCCCCTTTGCCAGTGTAAAGGACAACTGGAAAGGGTCATCATTAATCAGTTGTCAGGGGTCGTTATTTCCTTTATGACCTATCTCCATATACACACACTGATAAACAGGGGATGGGGGCTATGCAATATGGTTATCGCAGTGGTTACCCCTCATTTTCTCAAGGAATGTTGCCACTAAGCAGCCCAGCCCCAATCTGAAGCATGGGAAGTGGTTTCCACACTTAACACAGAATTCACACTTTCCCATTTGCTTTTGAGGACCTGCAATCCTCCCATACCATTAGCAGAGGTGGCAAGATACTTAACTTAATTTCTCTCCTTCCCAACCTGGCATCACCTGTGCCAGAGTCATTAATCAAATCTTGGCTGCCTGGGTTATACTAAAATCCTCCATTTCCCTGTGCCATGGAGCTAGGAATTTGGCTGGAGCAATTTTGCTAAACTATATTTTACCAATGGCTAACCTAAAGGCTAATCCTAAAAAAATTCAGGGCATCTCGTTATTGAGACTGGTGCAGTCATTTGCATGATTTGAAGAGTCCTTGTACTAGCCCACCTGTGTACATAAATAGTAAGTACCTATAACTTTTGTTTCTGCATGTAGTACTTCGACAGAGATGTACTTCATTCTTATAGCAGGTAGAATTATGTGCTGTTAGTTGAAAAATTACAGGTGTGCCAGTTTTAAGACTCCATATTTGTGGGAGTGTGAATTTGCTGCTGTACAGCATTGTATTAGGGCCCCCTTAGTTTCTGGAAATGAAAAAGTACAATAAATGGCATTTTAGATGGTGGTGTATACCTGATGCTAATCATTTCAGTTGGGGAAATCTTGGTTTAGCGTCAGGAGCCCTTAGCAGTGGGATGACTTATTTTCTCTACAGTTGATAACCCTTTTTAGGTGATTCCAAATTGATAAACCTATCAGCATAGCAAAATCAACTCAACAGAATGTCAAGTTGTTAGGACTCAATGCCAGGTGCCTAAATAAAATTCTACACTCCCTCCAAGCCATCTTCACACTCGAATATAGATGTTTGTGCAGTTACTGAGATCACCCTTCAGGAAGGTCTAACACAAATTCTTGGTGCCAAAACCATGGCTTAAAATTCAATATCAAGAAATACAATATAGTATCCTTTGGGAAGTCAGTCACCCCAGGTACCTGTCATTAATAAAACACCTCTCATAAATAAAACGCCCCTAAAAGTTAATTCATTAGTCAGGGATCTGGGAACTCATGTAAATAGTATCCCAGCCTTCAACCGTGTGCCCACACAAATACATGTGAGAGATGCAACTATATAGCCAAACTGGAGGCTGAGCTCTCTCAACTCAGGACTGGCAAGACCAGACAGGAGGAGAAGGAAACCACGCACACCACAAACCCAGTTTCACATAGAACGATCACAACTGCAAAACAAACACATAAACACACAAAGACATACTCGGAGGCACTGATCAAAAATCTACCAAAACTACAGAGGCCTCCAAAGCAGACACCCAAGCAACTGCCACCTCAAGACATAAGACATGCAACACATAGTTCTCAAAGTCAGTGTGCTAAACAGTCACAGCCCTTAAGGCCAAACACAATGCCAGACACACTTGTTATAGGTGACTCCATAGTCAGACACACTAACGTCCCACTCACCAGACTGAACAAGGAAAAGATCACAGTAAGCTGCCTGTCAGGCGCTAGAATCCGCCACATAACACAAGCACTCAGGTCACTCCACAGCAAGTACAAGTATGACTCAGTCATTGTCCATGCCGGTGTGAACGACCTGAGACGTACCTCCCTGGACTACATGAAAAGAGACATAGAGGAGCTCTCAGATTATGTAGCCCAGGCCGGTATGACCCTGACCCTGAGCAGTATCCTACCCTCACCAAGAATGATGCCACAATACAGAGACAAAATGATCAGCTTTAATAATTGGCTTAATTACTGGTGTCATTCTAAGGGGATCAATGTCTGTCTGCCTGGGATGACATGCTTGACAAGCCACGCTGCTCCAAGGGACGGCTTGCACCTGTCACCCTGGGCTTCGGATATTGGCAAAGGCTCTTGCCACCCCATAGTGCCTTTTTTAGGCAAGGCTCAAATGATAAACCGACCGCCCTAGAAAACAAAAATGGAGAAAAACTAAGGGTAATACTGCTCAATGCCAGAAGTCTAAACCTCAAGATGCATCCTCGAAGCCCTCCTCAGTATGGAGAACATCGATGTCTGTGCTGTGACTGAAACCTGGTTCAAGGCTCCTGAGAGCACCCCAGCATTATCAGGTTATACCTCATATCATGCGTTCCGGCCCCAAAATCCGGACCGAACCACAAAAGGAGGGGGAGTATCCATATTCATAAAGGATACCCACACCTCCAGGTTAGTGGCAACGCAGGAAGCATCGGAGACCATCCAGGTGCACTTAACCATAGGTAAAACTGCCCTACAGTTTGTAACATGCTACAGACCACCTTCTCAAACTCAGGAAACCCACACAGCCTTCCTGAAGACACTGGAGAGTATGAATGTCTCTCCAAACACCATCATATTGGGTGACTTCAACTACCCAAACATAGACTGGGAACATTACTCAAGCCCCAACACCCTAGCCCAAAGGTTCCTTGAGTTCATAAACTCAAATGCTATGGAACAACTAGTCACCATTCCCACAAGAGGAGAAAATATACTAGACCTGATCATCACAAACATGGGGACAAAATGCTCCACACCAGAAGTATATCCCTCATTGGTGAGATCAGACCATAAATTAATCTCACTGGAGATCCACATCCGGTCCCCACCCCCAGGCAAAAAGACCACAATGAAGAACTTCTCAAAAGCAAACTTCACACTTCTTAAGACTGGAGTGGTATCCTTCAAGGCCCCGAGCCAGTGGAAATCACAACCCACGCTGCTGAAACCCTTACAAATGCCTTCTACGAGCACCTCCAGGAATGTATGGATCAAGCAATCCCTAATAAAATCAAGACCCTTTCCACCAAAGGCAGGCCGGTCTGGTGGACTCCAGCCATAAACAAACTCTACAACAAGAGGAGAAAGCTACTACATGACAGAGCAAAATCCCTAAATGGGAAGGCATCTCTGATCAATACTAGCAAAAACTACGATCACTCATAAAATCATCCAAGGCCAACTTTGAGAGAAAAATCGCTAATGACACAAAAGACAATCATAAAGCCTTCTTTAGCTATGTTAGAAACCTGGGTGGAAACTCCCAGATATGCTCAGAATTAGTCCAAAATGATAAAAATCACTGAACCCACAGACATTGCCAACATACTGGCAGACAGGTTCAGTGCAAATCCCAAAGGAGAAATATCTATCCCACCAGAGTCTAGCCTCCCAAACATCTCAGATGCCCAGGTGAGAGCTGCTCTCTCTAAAGCAAAAACACAGCATCAATGGGACCGGACGGTGTCCCCGGCTGTGTGCTACGAACTCAATGAGGAACTAAACCCACACATAAGGCTGCTGTTTAATCTTAGCCTTACTACAGGATCGTACTCCAAAGAATGGCGTACGGCAACTGTGGTCCCACTCCACAAAGGCGGTGCTTCTACGGACCCTGGAAATTACCGCCCCATAAGCTTGACGAGACTTGTCTGCAAAGCTATGGAGAGGATCATAATGGAACCCATAAATAAAGACATTGGGGACCTACAGACACTGGATCCTACCCAATTTGGCTTTGTCAAGGGCAGATCCTGCCTCTTGAACTTGGTCGACTTTTTCAAAACAGTCACTAAGGCCATTGATGAGGGTAAGGCAGTTCACACAGCCTACCTTGACCTAGCAAAAGCGTTTGACACAATACCCCACTCGGGCATCATAGAAAAGCTCACCAGCTTAGATGTAAACCCATATGTCACAAGATGGGTTGCAAACTGGCTCAAGGACAGAACACACAGGGTAAGAGTTGCTGGTGCCATGTCAGACTCTAAGCTGGTCACGAGCGGTGTCCCACAGGGCTCAGTCCTGGGCCCCCTCTTGTTCGGCATTTATTTTTCTGAAGTGCAGGCAAACATAGAGGGATTGTGGCTGACAAAATTTGCAGATGACTGCAAACTGGGCACCATAATTGACACTCCATCAGACACAGACATCCTCCAGAAAGGTCTCATAGAAATGGATAACTGGTGCCAGAGCCATGGCCTTAATCTAAATGCCAAAAAATGTATAGTCATACCCTTTGGGAAAAACAAGGTAACCCCTAATTACCACATAGGTGGTAATCCATTAAACACGGAAGAAGTTATCAGGGACCTGGGGACCCAAGTTGACAATAACCTCTCTTTTGACACTCACATTGCCAAAGTGGTTTGGAAGACCTTCTACATTGCCCACCTGATCATGAAGGGATTCACATCCAGATCAGGAGAGGTCATTGTACCCCTGTACTCTTCACTTATCAGACCAATGATTGAGTACAACGCCCCATTCGGAATGTACCTTACCCGACACCTGCAGCAGTTGGAAAGACCCCAAAAGTTCCTCACCAAAAGGATAAAGGGGTTCAAACATATGTCATACGATGCCCGACTGAAGAAACTCCAGCTCTATTCAGTCGCATACCGTCTGCTCAGAGGTGATCTGTGCCTGACATACAAGGCCATGTCCAACCCGGAATTAATGGACATGCTCCACCTCAAAAAATCCAAATCCACCAGAGCCACGAGAGCAAGAGACTTAAACCTCAACACGGATATAAATAGGACGTGCTGGAGGGACAGATTCATCACCCAGAGACTCCCTACACTATGGAACAGAATCCCAGTCCATGTGAGGCAGAGCCCCTCACTGACTCTGTTCAAGAGAAATCTTGACGAGTGGATGGGAGATCGTAGGTTTACCCGGGAATCATCTCTGTATCACTGCTGGACAGAGGCACAGCAAACTAATGGGTATAGTATTCTCATCCTAAGGGGTGGTGAAAGCCACACACACTCTGGCTAGGCTTATAAATGCCCTAGGGCAGATAGCCTAGTATGAACCTATAAGAAAATCCTTCTATGTTGTTCAAAGTATAAGTAAGGGCATAAAATCTAAGTCCAGAGAGGTCACCATACCACTGTACTCTAGTAGCTGCTTCATGCAATCTTGGGCGATTTAAGGAGCACAGTGACTGAAAGATATAGAAGGGTAGTATGGTCAATTCATCTTGTAGTTCTGTTCTTGAGATGTCCTTAGATGTCACCTGCTGATCTTAGGTTGGTGAGGGCTGAAAGTCCACATATATTTTATCTCTGCAGTTGGGGGTCCCATAAGTGGTACATTGCTACCAGCCATATTTGGCATGCATCCTGTGGAGTTTGTATACAGTCTGTCTCTGGTAAAGTTGCTGAAACCCCCCCCCCAAAACCAGCTTGCACCCAGGAAGTGGTCTCTTACATCCATTAGCAGGTGCCTTGTGATCACACAGAACTGAGACTTTTCTCTCTTGACACTATCTCTGTGCTTCAAGATCCATGTGGTCTTATGCTGCAGGTAGTCCACCAGGCTGTTGACACTGTGTATTTAGTGGGATCAGTCCTTAACGTAGCATGATTTTGAGAAGCATCAACTGATAGGCCTCGTATTGATTTTCCTATATGTTTATCATAGGAATTATGGCTGCAGTATGAGTAATTATCCATGTGAATTAGTTGAAGTTGGGTGTTTACTCTTGTGGTCTTTCCTATAAGAACTTCTAAAACATCCCCAGTCAGCTGAGTTCATCCTTCTGCCATGCTGGATCTGTTGCATGGCTAAAAGTGGATGCAGCTTGAACCACTTTTTTTCCTTAATTAGAATACCATCTGCCATATGTCTCTTGAGTTGGAGAGTAGCATCAGGTTTAACACCATATTGTTAAAACAAAAAACACTTCTTAGGCAGGAGCAAATGTAAAGCCTACTCAGAGCATAAAAAGCTTTTTTTAGTGTGGAAGACATCTCCTTAAATTTGTAGAGATCTTTCCACCAATACTTTAAGACACAAGTCTCTCAAAGAATCACAGAGATATAGATGAAGCAGTAGAAAAACATGGTGGTAAAAGAACCTGTATTCAAGGAACAAGAAGCCTTTCTGAATTCACCAATTTTATTGAGGCTTGAAGACACTGCAGTCTGTGTGGTTTTGTTTTGGCACCCCCTGTATCCAAACCTGTTTTCCCCTTTCTCTGTCTATTCTGGACCTTGAGAGAAGGAGTGGAATACCGAATCATGTTATTTCTCTGGCCTCCAGGCCAGGTGCTGTTTCCTAGTCACCCACAATGGATGTGCATTTTCTAGAATTTCAGACGTGGCTCAAGTTATGAGAGACTAGGGACCTGCCTACCATTTTATCTTTAGTATATGAAATTTAGGAGACCAGGTAATGGAAAACATGCCAGAGAAAGCTTCAGTCAAGGTGAGAGGGATAGTCATCCTCCCTTAAGTTAAGCCTGGTACACAAGGGCTGGATGTCAACTCAGTGGAAATCTGCCTTTTGTCGTCTTTGATTATAAGAGGCTGGCTGAGCCCTCTATCAGAGGAAAAAGAGAATCATCTCTCAAGATGCCACAGATTTTGACCTAGACAAAGAAATCCAGACTAACCATCATACCCCCTTGAAAGGCCTAAATCTAATATGCAACATTAATAAAACCTGCTGGAGAGACAGGTTTGTCTCCCAGAGGGTGTCCCATCTCTGTAATAGACTTCCCATACACATCAGAGTACCTCGCTAACCCTCTTCAAGCGCAACCTTTATGAGTGGATGGGAAACCACAGATTTGTCCCATGGTGTCCACGTGTCCCTCATTGACAAGAGTGATAGGTTCTGACTGAGGTTTCTTATTTGGGGATAAACTCTTGGTTAGGCTTGTAAGGGCCCCAGGGCCATTAGCCTAGTAACCTCCTATGATCCTTTGGGCTATGATACTGATGACAAAGAATATCAACTTGCACCTAACCTGAGAAAATTTGTTTTGAGAAAAATTAAATGTGCAAGAATATTTCAAATGGGCATCCAAAGAAGTTTGTGTCCAAGTACTTGGATCTACTGCACATGAAGAAAAACAAGGAAACCTGGCAGTTCCACAGTGCTTCAGCTCTTTCAATACACATATCTGGAATCTGTTTATCAGTTACCTGCCCTTTAAACACATTTTATAGTGACTGATGCTTTTAAATTCCCATGAACAGGGATGTTCCTGTATGCCTTTCCATCATTTCTTATGATGATCAGCATTCTTCTAAAGATTCAGAATGACTCTCAAAAGACAATACTGGTAACTCCATTTTGGCCCAGGCAAGATACGCTTCCTCACAGGATGGATTACTCACACAGGACAGAGATTGTTTGATGCACCCCCAGTCTTCAATTTCTTCATCTCACTGATTGGATGATAGAATTTTAATACCTTTTAGACATGTTTTCTGAGGACGTGCATCACTCATTAAAGGAGGCTAAGAAATCTGCTACAAGAAAATCATATTTGGCTTTGTGGAAAAGATTTTCTAGTTGCTTCCAAAGCAAGTACCAAGATCCTTTTAAGGCCCATATGCCTCCCTTTCTACCCTGCCTCAAGCAGAACAGTTTTTGAAAGGGTTTTTCATATTCATCCACCCAGAATACAGGTGGCTTCTTCTTGGGATCTTAATTTTGTGCTGGATAAATGTATACTTTTTTCCTTTTGAACCTGCTCATGGAGCTGATTTGATGTTTTTATTTTGGAAACCATTGATACTCATTGCTCTGACTTCTGCAAGAAGAATAGCTGAGTTACAAGCTCTTATGGAGATTAACCCTACAAGCACGCATTATTATTCAACCTCATCCTTTCTTTCATAAAAATAGGTTAATTTTGTGAACAGATCATTCTTTTGTGTCAAAAGTAATTTCATATTTGATTTTGATCCAGGTTGTATATCTCTTGCTTTCTATCTAGAACCAAAAATAGGAGAGAAGGAATTCTACACACTCTGGATATCCATAGGCAACTAAGATACTATACTGATAATTAGAATTCTTGAAAGTTTTTGTACTAACTGCTTATTTCCTATGAAGGTCAGAAAAATGAAGTAACAATGTAACAGATAAATGTCCTTCTGTTCTTATGCTGCAGTATTCATAATATGAGGGCGTTTGCTTCCGTCTGACTCTTACGTCCGACCACTATACAAAAGTCTATCGCTACTGTGAGGTATGTGCAACATCACTCACAATCCAAAATGTACATTAGTCATAAACTGACGTGGGGTATAAAACAGACGTCAGCACGTACCAGACCTCAGAACGTTTCTGCTGCCTATATGATCGTCTGCTCTGGTCATCACTCATCAGACACGTTGTGAACCTTGGTTCAGATAAGTACCCCATTGGTGTTTTTTATTACTCCTATAGTGACGTGTTGAGTGTTGGACTTTAGTGCAGATGGTCAAGGGTTCTACTCCAGGGTATGCAAACTTCAGCCCCTCAGGAACATCCTCTGGATTAGCAGGCCTTCTCCCAAAGCCTGTTTAATGCCTTTATGGCTTTGAGGCAGTCCTCATCTCTGTCTCTCCCTTCTCCTTCCATTCCTACCTCTACTTCTCAAAAGAGGAATTCTGAAGAGTTTTCCTCAGATGATGAGGAATCCTCAGGGAATGAATCTTTGACTTATTCAGCCCAAATTTCTTCCCCTTTAGGTTATGTCTCCCCAGAAGAGGAATTTAATGGCACTGATTCCTCAGGAGAAGATATCTCATTTGGAAAAACAATTCTTAAGATGAGGGAGTTTTTTCAAGTGGGATTGTTGTCAGGTATCAGACAACCAAAAAATGTACTATGATCTACTACAGATGGACTCCCCTTCCCCATCTGCCATACCTGCGGTTCTGCCAACATTTCTAGATGTCTTTGCTGCTGCTTCTAAATGCCCAGACTCTCAACCTCCAGGACCCAAAAAGGCCAGATAGATTTTAAAGTGCCATAGGACTCCAAATTCCAATTTAAATGCCCCTCTGCAGACCCTGCTACCATTTCAAACCTTCCACTTCCATGCTCCCCTCAGATAAGGAGAGCAAGATCATGGAGAGAATAGGAAAAAAGGTTTATTCTTCAGCTACTCTGTCCTTCAGGGCCATTAACTATCAGACCCATATAGTCAACTATTCTTTGGCTCTTCTTTCGTATGCTGGCAAATTATTATCTGGGCTTCCTGACTCTCTCTAATGCTAAGCTTTCCTCCATCCTTAACTCCTCAGCTCAGATTACACAGCATTTCATAAAGTGTAGCTATGATGCTGTGGAGGCATCAGCTAGGGCAGCTGCATTTGGGTCGGTCCTGAGGAGGTATTCTTGGCTCAGGCTCCAACCTTTGCCTGATGATATTAAGGCAAAAATCATGGATTCCCCCCTGGACAATAAGGCCTTGTTTGGTACCTCTGCTGCAGAACTTTTCAAATCTCTTCCAGAGAAGGGCAAAGATCTGCAAGGCCTGAAGCATATCTTTGTTTTCCCAGGGCCCAGGTTGTTAGAAAGTCTGTAAGGGTCCAATCTTCCAAAGGTAAGAGGAATTTCAGGAAAGAACTTTCTTCTAAATTTACCTCTTCTACTCCCACACCAAAACAGCCCTTTTAGGCTACGCCAGGTAGTCTGTGACTACCCACCTCCCGAGCCATCAACACCTCTGTCCCTTCACCTCTCTGTTTCTCTCCCTGCTTGGAAACAGATAACTCAGGACTCTTAGGTCCCATCCATCATCCTGCAAGGATACTTTATGGTGTGGAAAACTCCTCCCACATTCAGTGGTTTTCCACAACCTCCAAAAGAACAACGAGAACTCTTTCCCCAAGTTATTTTCAACCTTTTTTTCTCAGGGCACTATTCAGGTGGTGCTTCCCTCCCAAGTAGGAAAAGGGTTCTACTCCAGGATGTTCCTGGTACCCAGGAAGGATGGTCCTTGGAGACCCATTCTAAACCTTTTCCATCTGAATATCTTTCTGTAAGTTCCCACCTTTCGTATGTTAACCTTACCTACCCTTCTTCCTCTTATCCTTCCTCAGGCCTTCATGGTGTCACTGGACATCAAGGATGCCTATCTTCGTATTCCCATTCATCTGTGGCTCAGGAAGCTTCTTTGCTTTCTATTGCTTCATCATATTTTCAATTCTGTGCCTTTCCCTTTGGATTGTCTTCGGCCCCGAGGGTGTTCACAAAATGCTTGGCTCCTGTCATAGCCTTCTGCAGGCTACAGAGCATACAGATCTTTCCATACCTAGATGACCTTCTCCTTCAGGCTCGGACTCCAGGCATCCTTCAGGAGAACCCTTTCCTTCACAGTGTCACTGTTAGAGAGTCTAGGATTCACAATCAGTTACCAGAAATCTTCTCTGGTCGCTTCTCAAGATCACATCTTTCTTGGCTGCAGGATCCAATCAGACAGGATGTTGGCTTCCTTACCCCCATAAAAGGTCCTTTCCCTCACCTCCTACTTCCAGGACCTTTTGTTCCCACAGTCCCTGACTGTCAGGGAGTTTCTTCACCTCTTGGGTTTCATGGCTTTCACAATTCCTATGCCCCTTTTAGCAAGTTGCATATGAGGAAATTCCAGTGTTTTTTGAGAACAGTATGGGAACAACACTCCCACCCTCTGGAGTTTTTTATCCCACTCTTGCCTTGCCTGAAAAAGGAATTACACTGGTGGATCCAACAGTTGGCAAGGAATCCAAGTTTACCCTTACAACCACATCCTCCCACTCAGGAACTCTACACGGATGCATCAGACATGGGATGGGGAGAAGCTCTGAATTCATGGATGGTCAGAGATGTCTGGTCTCCAGCCTAGAAAAAGGAGCACATCAGTATAAAGCAGATGAGGGTCCTGATCTTCACCCTACAAATCTTCAAACCTCATCTTTCCCTGTGGGTTTTAAGATGGTTTACAGACAATACCGTGGTTCTATGATATGTCAACAAACAGGGATGGACAAAGTCCTACCTCCTGTGCAGACTGGCCTTGCAGGCCTGGGAATTAGCTGTCCAAAGTCAACTTTCCCTCTAAGCGATTTACATTCTGCCTTACTCAGAATGTGGTGGCAGACACACCGAGCAGGTCCATGACTCAATCCCATGAATGGATGCTACACAGGGATGTGTTTCTGGACATGGTCCATCAGTGGGGTATACCTCAGGTAGATCTCTTTGCCTCCCCATGAACAGGCAACTTCCCAAGTTTTGTACCAGGGTTCCTTGGCATGGAAGTTAGACACCTTATCTCTATCTTTGAAAAGGATGTTTCTTTATGCATTCCCCCTTCCCACTTCTTCAAAAGGTCCTGTTGAAAATCCAACAGGAGCAACCAGAAATCTTGCTATTGACTCCCTTTTGACCAAGACAGCATTGATTTCCCCTTCTTCTGCATTTAGCCAAGGACAATCACCATGAGTTACCCCACAGAATGGTCAAAGAAGAAAACACCACGTACAGTGGATCCAGCCAAATAATCCTTAAAAAACTTTTATTCGATGCCAAACATAATATTTAAAACACAATAGATCTATTGTGTTTTAAATATTATGTTTGGCATCGAATAAAAGTTTTTTAAGGATTATTTGGCTGGATCCACTGTACGTGGTGTTTTCTTCTTTGAACGTTTGGAACTCAGTTTATGTTTTTGTGTTTTTGTTTGTACCCCACAGAATGGACCTACTCACACAGGACAAGAGAACTTTAGTTCATCCACAGATGTCAACCCTACAATTAACTCTGTGGGTGATAGGGTTTTGATTCCCTTCAAACACCTTTTTTTCTGAGGATGTGCTACAAGTTCTCCAGGAGGCCAGAAAACCCACAATTAGGAAATCTTACGTTTCCAAATAGAAAAGGTTTTCCATCTGGTGTGTTAAAAAGGATTTGCAACCACTGTTAGTGGCTCTACTAGTGGTCCTTGTCCTACCTGTGTGAATTACTGAAGAGTGGGATGTCATACTCCTGAGTAAAAGCTCATTTTTCTGCTATCTCAGCATGTCTCCTATGTCTCCACTTTTACTTCCAAGTTGGAAGTTAAACTCTTCTTAAAAGGCATCCTTCACATTATACCAGCAAGGAAACCAGTCCCCCCCCCCATCATGGGATCTGAACTTTGTCTTAGAACAACTTACCCTGGCCCCTTTTGAGCCAGCAAGTTCTGCTTCCCTGCAAGACTGCACTTGGAAAACAGTCCTTCTTATGGCCATTACTTCTGTCAAAAAGTGGTGTTTGAGTTACAGACTCTCATGTCCTCTTCCCCTTCACAGTTTTCCACAGAGGTAGAGTCTCCCTTTGCACTAACCCCTCTTTTATGCCCAAGGGGGTTAATGAGTTATCCCTCAATCAGTCCATCAATCTTCCAACCTTTTTTCCTTCTCCTCAATCCTTTAGCAAGAGGATTCTGCACACTTTAGATGTGCATAGGCAACTCGGATATTATTTGGATAAAACCAAACCAATTTGGAAATCTGAACTCTTGTTTGTTTCCTATCATCCAAGGGCTCTGGACCAGCCTGTTTCTAAGCAGACTATTTCCACTTGGATTTCCAAAATTATTTCCTTCCGTTATGTGGCTCATGGAAAGAATCTACCCTCACTTATTGGGGCACATTCCACTAGAGCAGTATCTTCCTCTGGTGCCTTTAAAAGCCTGGGCACTTCCTCTATCCTGGAAGCAGCTACTTGGTCTTCTGTTCATACTTTCATGAAACATTATACATTTGATGGCATTTCCAGGTCCAGAGCTGGTTTTATCATGGCTATTTTGCATGGGTTTGTGGAGGATGTTTCTATTCCTCCCCCAAATTCCTCTTCTGCATGAGATTTGGTACCTTCTCTCATTTTCTGAATACTGCAGCATATGAATAAAAGGACATAGAATAGTTTTGTAAAATCTTACCATAACCATAGATGCCGTTCTCTTCTATATGCTGCAGTATTACCCCCTCACCTTCCCCTGATGCTTGCCTGTCTTCTGGTGGTATGTTTTCCTCACCTTAGATCAGGCTGGTACTTTTGACGGCATTCAGTTCTGAGGTTTGGAACATGCCAACATCCACTTTATACCCAACATCACTTTATGATTGACGTGCGTTTTGGATTCCATGCGTAGAGAGAAACTTATGTATACTGGCTGGGCATATGAGTCAGCTGGAGGTGAACTCCCTCATGTTATAAATACTGCAGCATATAGAAGAGAAGGGCATCTATGATTATGGTAAGATTTTACACAACTATTCTTTTTTAAATGTTTGCCTCATACTGTTGATTTTTGTTAGTGTCACCGTAAAAGGGCACTTTCAAGAGGCTACAAGCTTCAGACCATGTCCATTGGGCACACAGATCATCATTCATCACAAATATGCGGTCACTGTAACATGGAAGTGGTGAAAGTTCTTAATAAAAACACCTCTGGTTAAAGTTGGACTAGTCCAGGCTTAAATCTCTATAAATCCACAAAACGAAGCCAGCAAGTGAGGAAGGTGTAAGCAATAATTTATTTAACCCAAAGGAAAAATCCAATGGGTTACAAAAGTTGAGACAAAATAAATCCAAACCGGTTTCGGCTCAACAGAGCCTTCTTCAGTGGACACAAGTAAAAACCAAAAGCAGCTCAATATATATATATATATATATATATATGTATGTATACACCTGGTAATTAACATCACCAATCACAATAGTGACACAATAAATGATGATAGTTAGTCATTAAATTAGAATTGGTCAATAAGACCAGGTGGAAACAGGGCTCCCAGTTTTACTATCCATTTCTTTTCTTTGAAATTAAGCAACTCATGCCAACTGTCTTTATCTTTGCAAATCCCATTAATATGGTCAATAATCACAAATTTAAAGGAAGCAGTTGTATGTTTCAAAGTATGTTTAAATAAGGCGTTGTTGGGACGTTTATTTTTGATACCACTAAGATGTTCACAAATTCTCAAGCGAAAGGCTCGAGAAGTCTGCCCCACATAAAATGCGGAACAAGTACAGGTCACCAAATAGATGACCCACTTGGTACTACAGTTGGCCCACATCTTTATTTCAAAAACCTCAGAAGTATTTTTACTGGTGAATTCACGGGTATTGGAAACCCGCGTGCAGTATGCACAGTGACCACATGAGAAACACCCTAGTACAGGACCCCCTGTCAAGGAGATTTGATTGAAAACTATAGGACTTTGGACAGACTTCTTCTAATGACTAAGCCTGGAACCTATGGTGCGTCCCCTTCTAAAAGAGAAAAAACATCTCTCCTCAAGAAAGGGATGAAGTCTCTCTTCGGCCAACAAAACATTCCAATGTCTCTGAATAATGTTAACAAAACCTTGAGTATTACGTCCATAAGTGGTAACCAAACGCAGAGGCTGTGTGGCCCCATTATTATTGTGATGTTTATAACGCAATAGATCTTGCCTGTTAAAGTTAGAGGCCCATTGTTTAGCCTGATTAATGGTCCCTGGACGATAGCCCCTCTCTAAAAATCTACAGGCAAGATCATCACGTGTTTTAACATAAGATGATTGGTTAGAACAGATCCTCTTTGCTCTTAAAAATTGGGATTTGGGTATATTTTGGATGATATGTTGTGGGTGGAGGCTGGAGGCATATAATAAAGAGTTATATTCAGGAAATTTTCTGAAAATGGTGGTAGACAATGTATTGTCAGGATTTCTAGTAATTTCCACATCCAAAAAGAACATTTTGGATCTGTGGAAAGACATTTTAAATTCAATGCCCCATACATTGTTATTAAGATAGTTAAGAAACTCCTTGAGATAGTCCTCATCAGCCCTCCACACCAACCAACAATCATCCAAATAATGACGCCAAATGTCCATTTCGCACATGTAAATATTGTGATTAGGATCATATATAATGATCTCCTCAATGTATGCCATGAAGAGATCAGCATAGATGGGTGCAAAAGATGCACCCATCGCTGTCCCTTTCTTTTGCCAAAAACAGTGATTTTGAAAGTAAAAAACATTACTCGTAAGCGCATATTCTGTTAGGCATATCAAAAAGGTATTGAATCCAGATCTATAAAGCCCCGATCTGTTCAACCAATAATCCAAAGCCTGTAGACCTGCCCAATGTGGAATATTGGTGTATAGAGAGGTGATATCTAGAGTGCATAATAACCAACTAGATTCAAGTTGTGTATCATTGATTAGGTCCAAGAATTGGGTAGTGTCTTGGATTCTAGATCTAATGTGTGAAAGCAAAGGTTTAAGATGATAAGTCAAATATTCTGAAAGAGGTTCAGTAATGGACCCATGTCCCGAAACAATGGGTCGACCTGGTGGGTTAGTGGCATGTTTGTGTATCTTTGGCAAGAGATAAAGATATTGTTTTTTGGGGGATATAACCGTGAGTTGTTCTTTAATATATGTTGTAATAATCCCCTCCTCAACTGCTTGCGTCAAAAACTGTCCTATTTTATGATGAAATTGGGGAGATGGATCCAAGGACATATGCATATAATAATCTTTATCTCCCAGTTGTCTCATAGCCTCATTGTTGTAAGCCACCTCATCTAAAACCACCACAGCTCCCCCTTTATCAGCTGGAATAATGACCAGATTCTTATTGTTAACAAGTTCTTCAAGACTAAGTACCTCATCCTTAGACAAATTATTGTACAGTGTGGAAAAATCCTTAAGATGACAATGCAAATCATTTAACACATTTTTTCAAAAAAACACCCACCAAATGGACCATAGGTGGATTAAGGCTAGATTTTTTAAACTTAAATTGACCAACAGTATCATCAGTATTATCAGCAAAAAACACTTTGAGATTTAACATCCGACAAAAATTGGCCACATCCTGGGCTAAAACATATTCAGAGACAAAAAAGCCCGGAACAAAGTTGAGTCCTTTATTTAACAACTTAATCTGTGTGTTAGTAAGCTCAACAGAAGAGATATTGTGTACATTGCATGGACTATTCAATGTTCTATCATCATCTTCAAAAGATTTTCGAGACCCTGTTTGGGTCTGTCTTTTTTTGTGTTTGCGCCCCCCTCGTCTAAATCTATGCCCAAAGGGTGCGGACAATTAGTCTTTTTGGCATTAGGTAACATATCTGTGAGGTTAGCTTCTGAATCACCTTCAGTATTAGATGAAGTGTCCTCCCCAGAAGTGCAACTGGAAGAATTCACACTTTTCTTTAGAATCGATTTCGGTCTCTTTCTTTTGGGAGTAGAGAATCTCTTGTCATTATTAAAATTATCCATAGGTAATTTAAATGACACATTTTTTGAGGTATCAAACGGTTTACCTCTTTCATAATCACCTACATCTCTGAAGAATTTTTTGAGTTTCCTTTCTTTCAAACTAAATTCTAACTTAGATAAATCCGTCGTTAATTTTTTAACTTGTGACGGAAAAGAATCACATTTTTCAAAATTGCTAGCCTCAATACAGACAGTTTCTAATTCTTTAATCCCTGTATGAACCTTACGTTCATAAAAATCAGCCAGGGCATCAACAAATTTTGATGAAGCTAATTGTTGGATCTGGCCCCAATCGTCCAACAATTTCTCATCAATATTAGATACCAGGGGTTGTACTCTCACCCTTAATCCACGTGGGGTTATCTTTTTTTGTTGATATGCCCTAAAAAGACGTAAATGCCAAACATTGGTACGAACCATCCTCATATGTTTAAGTAAGTTGAAAAACATATCACATTCTGTATTCACATCCAAAACCTTCATGTTGCTAGTTTGTCCAGAAGAACTAGCCCCTAGACCAAATACAGATAAATCATCAAGATCTGATGAAATCCCCTTAATAAGAGGTGATAATGCCATATTTTTACTGGTAAGACCAAGTCCTAGGTGTACAAAAATCTATATTATCCTAATATACCAAACAAAAGACAGAACAACAATCTAAAATGCGACAGTTATGAAGAGAATTTTTGTAGCTAAAAGATTTTTTTGCTATGGATAAACCATATACAGAATGGTACACAAAACCAATGGTTAATGCCAAAGAAAAAATTAAATACAAAAGCTGAAAAAAGACCAATATACAATAAACGGATCAGGTATACTATATACCTGTATACTGTGTATATGTCTTCAGCATGAAAGTCCTAATCAGGTTAACAAATACAATAAGCAGTCTCAATATTATGGAAAATATCCAATACTCATACTGCGTATTTGTACCCGTCCTAATATGCAATGGTATTAATCAGATGTCAAAAAATGTTTTGTAAAGAAACAACACAAAAATGGCCACAACCAACATATAAAAATGTATAGGCACTAAAGAACATAAATATATCTGTGAATACCAAATCTGTACACTAAAGACCACAAATGATATAACTGTCAACAAAAAGATGCTGTTGATATAAATATATATAGATAACCATACATAGCATAGGAAATGGTCTTAGAGAAAAAATACAGCCATAAATGTACCTGTAAATAAACAGATAAAGTTTTGGATGTAAACAATTGAAACAAAGCAACAATAGTTGCTAAAATATATGAGAGTAATTCAAATACTACAAAAAATAGTCCTATAACCACAAGCCATAGATATAGACTCCCAAGAAAATGTAGAACACTGTCAGCACACAGTCCCTAAATATGGCCCTATAAACCTCTAAGGTATCAAGAACAAATCTGATGTACATGTATCAAAACTTGGGTATCAAAAGCATACAAAGCATAAACATAAATAAAACATAGCATAAAGATATGACACAAAAATTCGAACAATAATATATATCAGAGAATCATACAGGTCTGACAAGACCAATTGTAATAACAAAAAGTATGTCTAACCAGTGTCCAAAAAAGTCCAACAGACAAGTTCCAAGATTCAGCAGTCTAAATATATCCAGCGACCACAAATGTATCCAGCGGCCACAACTGTGAAGCGTCGACAAGCTCGTGCATTAAAAATGCAAAATACCTTCCACCGATAAGCATGGACCAAAAAAACGCCAGTTCAGCACTCAAAAATGCAGAAATAATTCCGACAAGCGTGGATAGAAAAACGCCAGTTCCTTAGTGCCTGAAACTAAAAACCGCCAAGAGCTTCACCGGTAAGTAAAAACCCGGAACTGAAGCAGGTACGTTGGCGTAAGCAAGAGCAATCCAAATGGAAGCCAACCGGGAGCTAGTAACAGCTCGTACATGAACCTAATTCAAGGTAACTGAATTCAAAACACAAACTGAGTTGCCAAATACTTCAGATATAGAAGTAAAATATGTGATATATTATCACAAACATTAATTAAGCAATAAAACGAACACCGACCAACAGTGGTAAACAGCATCTGAAAAAAAAGTCATCAGTCAAGGAAAACAGATGCTCGTGAAACCTCTTGCACGGCAAGGAAAAAATTAATCCACAAAAAGAAGCCAGCAAGTGAGGAAGGTGTAAGCAATAATTTATTTAACCCAAAGGAAAAATCCAATCGGTTACAAAAGTTGAAACAAAATAAATCCAAACCGGTTTCGGCTCAACAGAGCCTTCTCTAAATCTCTATAAGTCAGACACTGTTAACTTGTAATGAAAAAAAAAAACATGCTTAGCATTGGCATTACAGTTACACATAAACCAAATACTTTCTTTGTTGGACTTGTATGTGCATTGTCATGCTTATCTAATGCCAAAGTTAGGGGCATTATGACCCACCTCTTGTGGTTTAGAGAGGTAAAGGCTTGACTATAGCCCAGATAGCCTGATGAAAAATAGCATGGTCACTGAAAAAGCCAAATGGGGAGAGGATAGTAGTGTGTATCTGACAATAGCTCTCCCATCTTGTAGGAAGGGAAGTGTGGCTGTGGGCAGCCAATCACCATTATGGAAATGGAGGTTAACACAGCACCAAAATTGCTTTGTCCAGTGATGTGGGCTTGGCAATCCTAAGCCAAATATGGCAGCCTTTATAGCATATGGGTGGAAGCATGCACGTACAAGGGTTAGGGTATAGGATACCTTGTAGTGATGCAAGTGCTCACATCAGCTAGCCGGTTATGATCATGGCCTCATTATTAATAACAATTGCTGTAGTGCTAGTGAGGACACAGATAACTTCCATGGCTACCTGTGTACTGCCCCTTCTGGTCAGCTTTCAACTTCATGATTGGGATACCCAGCACAAGTGGCACAAATGGGCTGAAGACTGACAGAAGAGACTTCATGATCATCAAGCATGGAAGGAAAAGTACGCAGAAAAATGTTAAAGACACTGTAATATATTTCAAATGAAATGAGGGAAATTATGGCATAGTTATTAGTGGTTTCATAGGTGTATACTAGGCTAATGACCACTGGGGCCTTTATAAGCCTAGCCAAGCATCCTAAGTGTATCCAACAAGTTTATATTCCCTATATGTTACTTTAAGGGGTATATTAAGTTGAGGCAAGATTTACAGGTGCCCAGAGTCCATTAGAGACATAGGTGGAAGACTAAGGGTGTATTTCCAGTTTCCCGTCCACGGGTTCAAGTTTCTGTTAAATAGGGTTGGGGAAGAGCTATGCTTCACATGGCTGGGATGCCTGTACCAGCAAAGGGGAATTCTCCGAGACTTGCCTTTCCATCCAACATATCCTACTTATGTTGCAAGAAAAGTTTGAAAACCTAGATCAAGTAATTCTGATTCTATTTGTTTTGCAGATATAAGGTCCATCAGAGTGGGATCCAAGGATGCCTTGTATGCCAGGCATAGATCACATCTCACCAATCTGTAGGAAGTAGACTGCAGAGACAGGGCTTTGAGTCTGTTTATATCCTGCATGCTTTTTTTGAAGAACCTCTGTGGATGTTCCAGTTGTTCTATGTGTTTGGTCAAGTACATACCGAAGAGGGGTTGTACTCATGAGGGCCGAGTACAGTGGAACAATGATTCCCTTGGATCCTTTGCTTATAAGTTGTGCAATATAGCATGGTTTCCTTACTACCTTGGGCATTTGCTTGTTGAAAGACAGGTTGCTATCTACATACATACTCAAATCCCTGACTACTGGTTCTACTCTTAGTGGTGTATTATCAATGAGGTAATTTCTTAGGGTGGCTGACTTCCCAAAGGGTAATATTATGCATTTCTTGGCACTGAGTTTCAAGCCATGGCTTTGGCATCAGTCATTTATCTGTGTTAGTCCTTCCTGTATGTTAACATCTTAGGAAGATTGTATAACTGTTCCTAGTTTGCACTCCTCTGCAAACTTGGTCATATAGAGGCCCTGGACATTGGCCTTGACTTCCGAGAAGTAGATGCCAAAAGGACCAGACCCACCACAGAGGCATGAGGGGACGCCTCTAGAGGGTGGTCTCTTAGTGAAGGTGCTCTGTCCTATATTAACTTCCTGTGTCCTGTCTGACAGCTAGCAGGCTATCCAGCATGTAACATAGAGACTTATGCTTATATCCATGAGTCTGTTTACAATACCTGAGTGGGGTATTATATCAAATGTTTTAGCCAGCTCAAGGTAGGCAGTATGCATCATTTTGCCCTCATCCATTGCCTTTGTGACATTCTCAAAAAAGGTCTGCCAGTTTGAGTAAGCATGACTTGCCCTTAAAAACCAAACTGGATTGGTTCCAGTGTTTGAAGGCTTTCTATGTCTTTAATAATTATTTCTGCAATAGTTATTTCCATTGTTTTTGCCTATCAGACTAGTCAGATGTCTATCTGTATTTACTGAGGTCTGTTGATGGGGCTATCCTTATGCAAAGGGATGACCACTGCAATTCTCCATTTACATAATACAAAGCCTGTCTGGAGACTATGGTTAAATAGTGACTCCAGTTGTACTGATAGGCCATGTTTCTGGCTTAGGATGCATCCTGGGATGTTGTCAGGGATTATTGATGCATTTTTGAGTTTAGAGAATTAATCTAGGACCTGCTCCACTGAGATAGTTAAGGGGGATTGTTTGATGGTATTTCATGAGCGGTGGTCTGGAAGAGAGAGGGGGTAAAACTGGAGCTACATTTGATAGCCAGCAGCTTTGTTCTATCTTCCAGCTTATTGTCATTGGTTTCATTTACATTCACTTCTGCACACTGCTGTGTGTTGCCTTTGAGGTTTAAATATAGCTAAACAAAGCTACCCCATTGAGTTTTGCCTGGAAGGCTATCTTTACCTCGTTTGGCTTTAGTAGACTTAATTTTCCCTCTTAGTTGTTTGTTTAGATTAAGTATTTTTATCATGATGTGGTGTGTAACACTTCATAATCTTGGTTGTGACTTTTATTTTGTACAACCTGTTTGTTTGGATTCCATCGGGGTGGTTTGATTTTTTGAGTTAGTTCTGTGCTTATTTCTAGTAGGTACAGCTGTCTATACATTTATTGATATGACTGCAGTTTCTGTGGACAATTCTGCTTAAGCAGCTGAGTTCTCAGGGTTTGGGGAGGCTTGAAATGTTGATAGAGTATCACTTAGTAGTAGGAAGTTTGGCTTAGAATATTTCCTAAATGTTAAAGGGTTAGCCAATTAATTTTTATTACGAGGAGACATCTTTGTGGTCTGACCTTACCAGAGAGGACACTATATATGGGGATGGGGTGGGGTGAGTACAGCTATCTCCCATGTTTGAGTACCAGTCCAAGTATGTTTGCACCCCTAGTGGGCATATGGACTATCTAGTCCAAGGTATTTGCGTTTTGAATTGAACTTTTTAAGGAAATGTAATCTTGAAGCGGTAGTGTCAGAATATCTAAAAGCTAGAAGCCAAATAAATAAAAAACGCAATGTGTGACTAGGACTTGCTCATACAACATTTAGTATCAGTGCTTGACTGTAATATTTCTGGAACTTATTGTACATTATCTATGCCCATGTGTCTGTAAAAGAGCATGAGGGTTCTCTGACAAAAGATAAATACAGTCCTTAACAAGAGGGGGCTTGCCTACTAATCACTTGAGTGAATTAAACTTACTGTAAGTATAATATTCTTCTAAGCTATTGTTGATAAGTCATGCAGTAAATGATGCACCTGAATGATATGCTGTCAGCACTGGTATTCTTTTAACAAGTTGTATGATATTAACGTTTGCATGAATGAACACATACCAGTAAGACACATATATACAAGCAAATTTAACAAGAAAAATAATTGGTTGAATAATAAAAAGTATGTAAAACAAAAATGCAGTTTAGCTTCACAAACTGTTTGCTTAAAATCTAGTCTTAAAGTGCAGAAAGCACTTGCCTTATCTTCCAGTTCTAGCTATAAATTCAGTTTAATCTCAAAAGTTGAAAGCACATTTTAATTAGAAAATGAAGGGAAACTTGTGGATGCAAAATGTTAGTAAAAAACTTTGAAGTGATCATCCAGTTGCAGGTCATAGTAAGTGAGATTGCATAAGCATTTTTATTTACTTCACAATGAGTAAAGCTATGATTGTGATGTAGAGTTAAGGGGAAAATTCCTTATATATAGCCATGTATGGAAATGCCTGTGACATATAAAATTAAACTCAAGGTTCTTATGCCACACGACATATTTTGCAGTTCCATATTCAGATTCCAAGAAGTCCAAAATGGATACCTGGCATATCACTGGTGCCTGCTGATATGCCATAGTGTGTAACCATTTACAAAATTTGGGGAAGGGTTAGGTCACATAATACTTAAGCAGTTTTCAATCCATCAGCCTGACCACTAACCAGCATTCCATATAAAATCATGGAATGTGAGCATTCCTGGCTGTGTGGTGTAGAAGGAGTCCGCCTTAACTATAGCCAGGCCAACTCAAATCTGAATAGTGACAGGATACTAGAAGACCTGACCATGGGATGGTGGATGCACTTGGCAAGTGCCGAGTTGCTCATTCTGAGATGACAGAGTGCTGGTCTTTGGCATCCAGTCACCATCATGCAAACCGAGGCTTGCATGCCACTGAAAAGACCTGCAGTTAGGGTATGGGCTTGATGAACTGAAGCCATTGTTGATGGCCCTCATTACCGTGTCAGTGGAAGTACGTATATTTATGGGGATGTCATATGACAACCTATAGTGGTGTAAGTACTCAGGTCTGCCAGAAGAGTTTGGATCAGGGCCTTAAATGAAAAGCAGTCATTGCTAGGATGCTGTTGAGGACGCACTATTCTTCAATGGCCACCTGGGAGATGGTATTCCTATGCAGCTTTCACCTCTTTGTTAATCTCTATTTTGTCCCATACTGCAGGACAAATGGACCCATAACCATTAAGGAGCGGCTTGATGGCTGGAAGGCATAGAGGCAAACAGCACATACTAGACAGAATCATGGAAAGGAAGAGATATATAGACAGAGATGTAATGCAACTTTGATATAGGGTCTTTGTGACACTGTGTGTGTTATGGGGAGATCTTTCTTTCCTATCTTGTATTTGTTAGACCTAACTGCAGCTTTTAAAGAATTTGTTGTGCATGGTTATTTCTTTATTTTTTAACCATGATAATAGACTAATCCCAAGTTGACCCATTTCAGCTGCTGTCCAGAAGAAGCATTACTTATATAGTAATAAAATTAAATGTGCAATATGCATATTTGTGCAGTCAGGCAGATGTGTTACAGTGTACAGAGCTTAGAAGAGCATCTGTGCTCATAGATTCAAGAAGATGTAAATTAATGAATATCTGCACATTTAATTTTGTATAATAATACTGACAAGGTACATTTGGATGCCTGGAGGTATATAAGTGAAGTACAACAGTAGTGTAGTGCAAGGTGCCTCCTTTCTACACTGTATAATGAGCTGGAAATGGAGGAGTGCCTTGTGTCAAGGGTGCATGGTTCAAATCCTTTTACACACCTTGTAGCTCAGGGATTAAAATACTTGTCTAGTAAAGTAGGGGTCATGGTCTTACATCTCATCAAGGTCTCTGCTTATTCTTTAAGGAGGCCTGTGTTAGTTTAGTGGTTACAATTTGGCACTCTCACTGCCACTGCCAAGGTCCAGTTCTGAGTCAGGGAATTTCAATGGATTTTAATCAATGGATGGGGAATCAAAAATATGTTCCTTAAATGGCACCTGTACCCCTGTTTGGCAGGTGCAGAGTATAAATGCTCTGCCACTTAAACCCAACTAAATGTCCCTGGGTAATTTATCTTGTTTACAAATGGGAAAACATGGCTAGGCTTAAATGATCTCCTAGGGATGTTAGCATAGTAATCACCTATGAACAAGAATACATTTAATGTGTCAATTTATGTGGTATGAGGCTATTATTCTATACAATGTTTGAGTTAACAAACTATTCTATAGACATCAGCAGATAAATAATAGTCTTACTAGTAGTATTGACCTTGTTAAGGCATGAAACGCCACCCCTCCATAACAGAATAATTAACAAATTAAATGTCAGTCCATAAGTATAGCAGTGTGCAAGAAATAATGGTTAAAGTAACCAGATATATTGTCTGTTTGAGGGATATCTGTCTAGCCTGATGAAGGATTTCACTGTTTCCACAGAGGCTCTGCATTGTGACCACTTTATTCTCAGATTTTGAAGTGTGAAACTTGATCTGAATAGCTACATATACAAATACTTGCAAATTAGGAATGTATTTAAATCAGTAAAGATGCTCTGTAGTAAATAAAATTAATATCCTGGTACATTAGTAGTGACCTTGCCACTTAATGTAAGGTGTTTCATCATGAGACTGCAAAATGGATATAAATTACGATTACAAAATAAATAGTCAAACAGTGACACTATTGTTAAAGAGCTAGAGATATGCATTTTACCTGTCCAGATCTCCGTAGTCCTTAGTGGATCAGGCTCTTGAAAAGACTCTGGAGAAGGAAAGACTGATGAGATTCCTACTAGCTTTTACAATGAGCTTTAATGGTAGATGCAACAACTTTAACTGCTCTATTGTTATGACTGGGTAGTCTCTGAGAAGTTCCTATGATGAATGGTGAGGTTGGGGCCCTCCTTTAAGGAAAAGGTCAAGCAGGCTATTGACTTGCTTTCTCCTGAGGGATGTAATCTTCTGCAGGTTTCTCAAGATTTGGTTGAGGATCTGTAGAAAAAGAAACAGACCCTTAACACACAAGATGTCTCTGTGACCTATATCCAGAGCTCTAGTCATGCCATCTCTCAAAACGACTCACTCTTACAGACTGAGATAGGTACCCAGTTGCTACCCATTTTCTTGTACCATTCATATTTCCAGGGAGGAACACTCAGTTGAGCTTCTGGTAGTTGCACTGCTAACTACAGTGTACTGGTGTCCACAGATGGAGATATTTATTAGAGTTTACTTAGGAATGGACAATCAGCAGAAAAGTAGCAGTGGGTTTTTGATGTAGTCGCATGCTGTCATGTCTTGGGGCTCCTAGGTGTTGATGTAGTTGCATGCTGCCATGTCTTGGGGCTCCTACATCCTCTACCATATTTCTGTTCAAAGGCCCTTTGCTGATTTTGTGGAACAGGTCCAGACTCTACTTCTCAAATGCCCTTGTGGCAACTTGCTTTGGAGTGAGGCCAGGATTTTTGCACCCACCACTTAGCACAGAAAACGATGATAGATTTCCCTCCCATTTTGGGCTTCAACAGTTTTGAATGCCTATGGTACATCAGTTTTTGGACTGCGGTTCACAATGCATTTAGATTTCAGTACTGTTGGATGGCTAGCCATTATCAGTCTATATAGGTGTCTTCTGGCTCATCACTATTTGGTGATCAATACAGGAGGTTGTTTCAATTCACAACAAGCAGATGGCACTTTTATTATACAGCTACTACCATTTGAACTCTTCTGATTTTATTGTGTTTACTGCATATTGTGACGAAGGCCTTTGTAGGAAAAGTACCTTCCCTATCCTGCATGATTGGCTCCTCAGAGCTCCAGTAAGTGTCTCACTGATAGTATCCTTGGTGTGGACACTCCTGTAGGTGCATACTTAGGGGATAGATTGGGACAAGTTCTCCCTGATCCCTTGCTAAAAGATTGCCTTCATTGAGGGTACCTGGGCCAAAAGATCATATCCTTTACAGCCTTGGTGAGGATAGTCAAACTCCAGTCTTTCATGCTTCCCCTACTCTTTATTTGGACATGGTTTTCATGGAGGGTTTGCACATTGTATTAGTGTTACAGTAAAATTAGAAGTTTCTGGATGTGTACAATTGTCATATCACACAGATTCAATTGTCATTGTGCTGTTGAATGGTGATGACCCTCACTAGACTTGGATGTAAGTCTAGCCTTCCGTTAGCTAAATTAATTACATGTTTTCTGTTGGTAGTGTGGAGGCTTACAGAGTTCTCTGTGGTCCATGAGAAATGAACCCCATAAAAAAGGATTCCGTATAACTCAGCTGAAACTATAAGGGGTGTTTCCTATTCTAAAGGCTGTAGAAGTGGACTGCAGACTAGAGCACCTTCTGACTTGTTTGACACCCAGTCTGTGGTGTAGTACTTAAACAAGTACTGTAGCATGTACTAATACTACCTGCACAAAAGTATGAGTTAGCAATGGGCTTAGAGGTATCATCAGAACTGGATCATGGTCAAATGGGGCCCTGGGCAGGGTAATGGATCAGGGCCCCCCTACAAACACACACAGCAGACCCCTCCCTGTAGCCATCACAGTACCCCATTGCTTGGCTATTTCACCCCAGTTAACATAAACACTGTTCAAACCTGTCACTGCAAGTACTACTTTCTTCTTTACTTTTTCAATGATTACAGATATTTGCATTTAATTTAAAACTTTTATTTAAATGTTATAGCACAAGCACTCAAGACTTTTGCTAAACAAAACAATAACAGTTTCACAATGAGAACAGATTTAGCACTAACAGTAAACTTCTCTGCCCGTGAAACACACATTCATTAAAATGTCATTGAGACCCACATTCAAAGAAAATGCACCTGGCCAATGGTGAATAAAATTTACCTTTGGGTTATTTTCAAACCATAGGCCCCTTGCACACATTTTAGGACCATGTAGACATGCATGTATTCTTTGATTCACCTTCACGATTATATTAAATCATATTCGTTGTATAATACAGCACCACTTGTTAGACTGTGTTTTAAATTTGTAGTTTTGAAAGTTTTTCCCGTAAGCAATGAAACAAACCATATGAACCAATTATGACAAAGCTGCCCATTTCAGAAAATTCCAATCATAAAAGGTCACTCAATATCAGTCAATATGCACAATCTCTGCAGAAGTAAAATTCATCCAAATAATTGCACATTAAAGAGATCTGTATCTAATGAAGAGGTTGCTGCTAGCAAACATCTTTATATTTCCTTATTTCATCTACAAATTCAGTGCCTGCTGCCCTTGAAGAACAAATTGTCTAGGTTATATTAAAAAAAAATGGTAGGCTGGTAAAATTGCAATAGGGAATGGATGGCAAACTGACAAGTTCATAGTTACTATGCATTTCATCCAAAGGAGGATACACTCAGAACTGCAGCACGCCCACCCCACCCCCCTTAAAATACAACACAGTATCAGCCATCCATCTACATTGTGTGGGAGTAGAGCTCACAGCCTTCTGCATCAAAATCAAGTATGTGACTTGTGTTACCAACACTGTTTTCAAATTCTATAGCACAAACATTGACAACCATTTCCTAAACAAAACAGTTACACACTGATAATAGAACTAGCATGAGCTGCAATAATCTTTTCTTCTCTTGAAGCTCACAATTCCTTGAAAATGCACTGAAACTCAATTCCTTGATAAATATCACACAGAGATGCACTTTGAGGAGGCTGATAGTTGATGTAGAGGATTCAAGCTCTTGTCTCCTGTAACTAAGGTACAGGGTTTGAGCCTGAGCAAATTGACTAACCTGCCATCCCTAAATAAGGCATTTTATATACATACAAACATCTTCAATTGTAATTATGCGGGGCAAAAGAAGGCATAAATTATATGTCCAGAATAAACATTTGTTATGCTTCACATTTAAATTCCAGATACGGAATAGAAGAAGCAATAGGTGTGTGTGTCTGTCTGTCACAGTCACCTCATATCCAGTGGAAGTGAACATACTACTAGACTTTCCAAACTGCTTCTCCAAACACCTATTATAGCTGCGGATGTGGGGAGTCCCATCTGGTCAGCCATGCTGAGTGGGGTACTCGAGATTTACCTGTGAGCCAGCCTATAGCCTCTGGTACTCTCCTGACTCATCTTAGTTCTGCAAGGCAAAAGATCATGGTGGTTATTGTTACACTGCTGACTCCTGTTTATCTTTCTCCATTTCCTCTCATTCCACATTTAATTTCAGATGATAGATAAGATCAAAGTTCATCCTTGTTGCCTCTTGGTGGTCAAGAATTGTGGTTTGGTATCACTCATTTAGGACACTGGTGCACTAAAATGTCTTACTGTAAGCAAAGATCTTTGCCCACTCCTGTCCTACTGTTGAGAGTCTTTGTCTTGGGGTGTAACCTTGTGGTCTAGGTCCTTTACTCCCACTGGACCTTCTAGCTCAGTGTTAAGCAGATAATTTAAGGGTTCTGCATCTTTTCCCTATTTTTAGAGCTATTCTTCTTTGAACTTATATTGAATGAGGTACTATGTCTATGGTCTCTGCAGTAATTTACACTGTGTGGTTCTTACATGCCCTGTGATTTACTGTTAGGTCAGATTTCATCTGACGCTGCATCTTGTGTGACTTTAAGAACAGCAGAAAGTAGGAGTTTTCTTCATAATTTACTAGCAAGCTGGTGTAGTGGTTCCCATTTGTCAAAAGGGGACGAGATGGCGTTAGTTCCAGTAAAAAGGGATTTGTCTACTCAGTTTTGCAGAGACAGAGTTCATACATATTCAAGCCTTTGATTCCATAGGAGCAAGGTAGATTATGTCTTGACAGTAGATCTACTCTGTTTTTGCAAGGAAACTGGAGGGGTCACGGGAGTTTGTAATTGTTCTCCACATATTTTGCACATTTGAAGACTGTACATGACCACATGCCCTAGACCTTTTGCATGTGCTACAACAGTACAAGATTCTGGGAGGTGGAGGAGTACTGTTGCCTGCTATTCTGTCACTGTTATTTTTAGAGGAAAAATTGTGACTGCATTCAAAGCATTAAGTTTAATATATTCAGGGTGGATGTAGGACTTCACATGTGGTGTGTTTCACTTCTGTCTTGTCTGCAATTTTCATGGACAGAATATCAAGATGCTGCCAAGTTTTGGAAAATATCTAGTTTGTACAACTCAACCTCATAATGCAAGAAATCTGGTCAAAACCAAAAGTAGTGGTGGGACAAATTCTCAAAAATAGGGACAAATTTTAAGTATTGCTCTTATAAATTTAGAAAGTTGCTGGAATAATAGGTTATGTGTCAGCATGCATTTTCTGAAGGATATGAAATTTAAAATCAAAAGTCTGTCATCATTTAATGACTTCAATCTTCAGAGATTTGCCAGAAAACCACAACTTTTATAAGGAACAAATATATAAGGCAAAAATTGGGACAGCTGAGAGATGATTCCAGTTTGAGGATGTGAGTGTTGAATCTCTACTCTTCACAGATTATGTTGTTCTCTTGCCCTTAAGCTACTGTGATCTTTGGCACACATTTCAGTGGCTATTTCCAGAGGTACAAAGTGGATGTACCTCCAGATTAGACATTATGGACTTTCAAAAAAATAAGAGATTCCTGTATGCAGGAGGGGGACTTGCTACTTCAAGTGGGGTCTTGTTCATGAGTGAAGATAAAGGATGTTTGGAGCAGTGGGATTACTACAGTCATTGTATATTATGCTGCTGAGCCAGACACTGAATCATAGGATGACATTTTGACTTTATTGGTCAGTCTGTATCCCGTGTTGTCTTATAGCCATGAACTTTGCATAGTGACAGAAAGGAAGATATTGCAGATACAAGTGGTGCAAAGAAGTGTTGTTCACATTTTATGAGCTCTTTTTTATTTATTTATTATTTATTTTTTACAGTAGATGCGCTGCTTCTCTAAGTTGAAAGCAATCAGTTATGGTGGTTTGGAAATTTGGTGAGAATCATTTATAGACTCCTCCCGTGAGAGGTATAGGCAGGCATAGCCCACTGGGAAGAGAGCCAGTGGAAGGCCAACAACATGCTGGGGAGATTATATTATCTTATATTGCCTGGGAATGTCTATCAAATCCAATGGGGTGAACAAGCTGGAAAATGTTGATTGGGTTCTGTATGGCCATCACCTCCAGCTCTTCATGCAACAGGGAAAGCAAAACACAAAACACAAAAAAACAAAGATCCTTTCAATTCAGTATTTCAGACATCATGTTAGTGGTTCTGGAACTTTTGTTATCTTTAACTTAACACAGACAGTAAACTACTGCTTTAAATTTGATCAGGAAGGTGAATAGCTATGTGCTACTGAAATCAAGACACCAGGCCAGCCTTCCATAAATCTCGGGCTACCAGATGCTGTTTTAGGTTTGCATAATGTCCTGGGTCTATATGAACTTTGACATCAAAGACAATGATATGTCAACGAAAAATCATCAGTGATACTGCCATTGCAAAGAATAATACCTTAACATTTATGACTATAGTACAGTTCTGGTGATGTTAGGTTACTATGCTGTTTTAATTGTGTTCAGTGTTACATTTTATTATAACTAAGGGGTTTTTTGCTTAGCTCTGCAGTCACTTTTGTGGGGCAGACACTCTGCTAGTCAGTTTGTAATACACTGTAGCTACTATTACAGTATGCTTTCTGACTTCTGTTGGTGTAGCCTAATGTTTTGTAATAACCACGGATTTGTTGGTTTTGGTCCTGTTTTCTTGTTTTGTAGTATCTGAAGCATGTCCGCAATCATTGTATGTTCTGGATTAACATATAACTGGAAAATATTTTTCTGAGCTATAAGGCAGGTGAATTGCTTAAGTGATGCTGCAATAGGCCTGAAGAATACAATTTCTGATTGGCTGGGGAGTTGATATGCATAGGATGTGGACAAATATGTTGATGGCTTGCATAACCCTTGGGTTGCAGTGCCTCATAGACATCACTTCTCTCTGAGCTGCAATAGTTTATAGAGCAAAATATTTCCTTTTCCCAACAAGTTCTGAGAGTAAAGCAGAGACGTATGCGTAACTGCTGACTAGTGAATATTTCAGAAAGTGGCAACTTTCAGCCAAAAACAAAAGTTTTTCTCCACAAAAAAGAAAAAAATTGCCAGCAGTACTTTATAGAGCAAAATAGGAGGATAGGAGATAGACAGCTGGTTGAATGTTTGGAATTCCAGCACAACTGGTCGAGGACATTTGACTGAAGAATGCCAGCATTAGTTCGTGCGAGATCATGATACAGTAGTGACAATTTTGGGCTTTTCCCTTTCCCCACTGTATTGTGATATCAGAGTTGAGTTTTATATATATATATATATATATATATATATATATATATATATATATATATATATGTAAAATTAGCAGGGGGTATGGTGGGGTGCAGGGGGAATTGCCCCTGCAAAAAAATTTTTTTTCTTTTTTTGTTTAATTTGCAATCAGCTGATTTTCAAACGTGTGCTCAATTATTGGCTGTTCAAAAATGTGTTTTTTGATTAGGTGTATGACACCCAGCAAAATATCTCCACTTCACCCCCAGATGCTTATACTAAAGAGATGTATTTTCAACTGTTGACTAGTGGATTTTTCACCCACAATCAGCTTTCATCCAAAAACAGAAGGGTATGCTAAAATAATTGGTGTGCTATTTCTATTCCCCTGGCAAAAGCAGAAAGTTCACTCACCAGAAAATAGGTGACTTCCAAACACTCTTCTGAACCCCTATGCTCTATTTCTCCATTCCTGTCACACTAATACATTTATTTACCCTGTTTCTCCGTTCCAGTCAGACTATGACTAGTATGTTTATTTATTCTTCTCCTACATTTTCTACTCCTCATTCATCCAAAACAGCTATAGTGGTGGAGGGTCCACTATGCTAAAGGCAACTTACTGTCTTGTTGTTGCTCATCTGGATTTTAATGAGTAGTCTGCATTTCTTTTACATAAGTTGAAATATTTACTGTCTTGCTACTGTTTTACTTGTACCAAAGTTGAAAGTACTCCCAATTTCACAGAATGTCCCTTTGCTTCACACTTTTGAGTTAGCATATAACTGCCGATTGCAGTCACTAAATGGGATGACTGGCATGTGTCTGAAGGCAAGTGACTATTATTTGCTCGATTTCATGTCTGACTTTGTAGGACTAGTATGTATTTGTACAGAGTGGGATCCAACACTAGGCAATCTAGACAGTTGCCTAGGACCTGTGTTGGCTTGGGAAGCCCAATGTTGGCTTGAAAGGTCAGTATACAAAAAGAAACTAAAACTTTGTTAAATAACCTTCATGCTGACTGACCAAATACAGCAAGCAAGTATTAGGAACTTGCAGAAGTTCTCTCAACATGGGACAACTTCTTTACACCCCAGAAGCCTCAGCATTAATGTCAAATCATGCAAGAAATTTAATGGAATGTCTTCTGTAAAGGGGGCTATACTAGCAAGCCTTGATTGAGCATGGATAGATTCTGTCAAACTG
The DNA here is from genome assembly GCF_019279795.1 of Protopterus annectens. Taxonomy (NCBI): domain Eukaryota; kingdom Metazoa; phylum Chordata; order Ceratodontiformes; family Protopteridae; genus Protopterus; species Protopterus annectens. The sequence continues at coordinate 801,889,532 of NC_056730.1, forward strand.
TGATTTGTTATGAAGCAAGCCCTGATTTATCTTGAAGAGCAAGTATGTGCCCCAGTTAAGGGCACTGTCTAGTAAGTGACTTTGCTCAGAGTCAAATCCCGAATCTTTATTTATTAAGAACAGGCAAGTGTCTTAAACCTAAATACCAACTGCCAGCTGCCAAGTCTCCTTTCATCTTTTTATTTATTTATTTTTATAGATCATTGAGGATTGCACTCTGTCGATGTCAGAGTTTCAGAAATGTGTTGAGTGTCAGTGGTACAACAGGCAGTATGTTTGCTTTTGGTGCAGAAGGCTGTACGGGGTGGGGGGTGCTGCACTCCTGTGTGTGCCCTTCTTTGGATGAGATGCCTATTAACTATGTGCCTGTTGTCTCTTTGCCAGCCATTCCCTATTACATATCACCCATGGGGTATGGGCAATTTATTCTTAAAGGGCAGAAGGCACTGAATTTGTAGATTAAACACTGAAATGCAAAGTTGTTTGCCAGCAGCAACCTCTTCATTAATTACAGTTCTATTTAATGTGAGATTATTCAGGTGGCTTTTACTTTTCCAGAGATTGTATATATTTACTGATATTGGTGGATTTATAATGACAGCTGTTTGAGTGGCCTTTTATGGCTGAAATGTTCTGAAATAGATACTTTTGTCATTATTGGTTCATATGTTTTGTTTTATTGCTTATTGAAAACATTTAAAACTACAAATGGGAAAACATTTTCTAACAAGTACTGTTGTATGGAATGTATTTTAATACTATCAGGAAGGTGATTCAAAGAACACATGCATTTTTGCATCATCCTAAAAATATGTGCAAGGGGCCTGTGGTTTGAAAACCGCTCAAAGGTACACTTAATTTGCCACTGGCCAGATGCATTTTCTATGAATGAAGGTTTCAATTAATGTGAGTTTCAGGGACAGATAACTTTATTGTTGCTCATACTGAGTCTGTTTTCATTGTGAAACTGTATTGTTTTGTTTAGCAATTGGTATCAGTGTTTGTGCTATAAAATTTGAAATAAAATGTTTAAATTAAATCTAAATATCTGTAATCATTATAGAAGTAAGAAGAAAATAGTATGCACACTGTCAGGTTTGAACAGTGTTTATTGTAACTGGGGAGAGATGGCCAAGTAATAGGACACTAGAATGGCTGGGGGGTGCTGGTTAGGGAGTGGAGGCTGATTCATTACCCAGCCTAAGGCCCCATTTGACTATAATCCAGCTCTGCATTTCACAAAATGTCCCTGACTTTGCTTCAAACTTTTGGCCTGCAAATAATTGAGAATTGCAGTCATTAAATGGGGGTAGGGGGCTGACAACTCTGGCAGTAGGCAACTGACTCTATCGGCATTTGCTTGTCTTGTTTTAAAAGGACCCATCTGTATTTATATGAAATAAATTGGAATAATTATCTGGCTTCTGTTTTATATACATCAGCTTTGAAACTGCTCCCTATTTATTTTTGTCTGGCAAAGGAAGTGAAAACTACAGCCATCAAGTGTGTGTGTTGTGGGGGGTGCTGGCTTTGGCTGAAGGCAACTTACTGTTGTCTTTTACTAAATGAAATGTCTGGCTTTAGTGGAGTAGTGTAGACCCAAAACCAGCAGAACACCAAGCCATGCATGCAGGAATGTTCAAGTTTTATTTTAAATGTGGATTAAGTGATTTTGTCTCAACTTAAAAAAGACTTCTTGCAGAAATATTCAAGTTTAATTTTCAAAAAGGATTAAGTGCTTTTCTTTCGACATAAAAAAGGTTGCATCAGAGGTCTTTTTATGTTGAAAATGAATTAATAGCTTACCTCTGCTTATGTAAGTCCTAAGCAGGATTTTCTTTGGCTGTTGCTTTGATAGAAATTTGTAAGATGTTCAAGGGGAAGGGAGAAAGAGGATCTTAACAAGCTACTATTCAAACAGCATCATACTGTTCATAGTGTGCCTAGTAGAATCTTTAAGCAGCAAACTTTGCAACAGTGCACACATCTGTAGGGCAAGGGGCTAGCTCCATTTTAAGCTATAATACATTTATACAGTGTAAAATGTTGCTTTATACCATTTTATGGATTTTATTTCCCATATTAAATTTTAATGAAATGGCAAGTACAGTGCAACTGCTTTTCCTTTTATCCATGTACGTTTTCTTGCAATTTGATACAGCTCTAAAACAAATAGAGGGATTTTCATGCAATTTCAGTTTTGAAAAAAAAAAAAACAGTGATGTTCTCAGTTAAAGTTCTCCTCACAAGGATATTCCTCGTTTACTGAGAAGGAAAACAACTTTTTACAACTTTTCTCAGACTCTTAGATAGCCTAATAAATATCATTATGTTGATTGGCTAAAAGTAGTCTTAATATTCAGAAGTAAGACAGATACAAATAAGTTGGATACAATGTGACTTAAATGGGAAAATCACTAACTGAATGAGTAAAGCTGAAAAAATGGATAGTGGATGAGGGTTATTCAGAAAGGAGGATAATATGACTGCTACAGTAAATTGCATGGTGCAGATAGCACATCATGGTCTGATGGGAATTAGGTATGCATAACTGCTGACACATAATGGTCATGGAAAGTACTACCACATTATGATTCTTTACAATCTCAAAAATGGCAGTCACTGTGCAACTGAGCAATCCGTGCTTGAAATGATCATATAATGCAGGGACAGTTTGCCGGTGGCATATGTGCAGTCACAAATGCATTGAATCACCACATAGCTGCAGCACAGCAGGGCTCAGCAGCAAAGTGCCAGCTGAGTTTATTATGTAAATGGGAAGTAAATAAGGTGACAACAGTCTAAAAGGGAACTGGGGAAGAAAGGTATTTTTGGGACATGTACCCTTATATTTATTTAGTATTTTTTTAAGAGTAGATGGGGAAAGTAACACAGGGAAGGCATAGGTACGAAAGTGGGTATGCAGAAGGTAATAGGGGTAGGCAAACATGGAATACAGACAGAGACACTACAAGGCAGTAGTGACATGCAAGGGGGCAACAGTGAAGAGAGCAGACTGATAGCAAGGGGACAGGTAATGAGCAGAACTAAACTATAAACAGAGAAATGAGAATGATACTCAAGGGGGTGAAATACAGTGATGGAATAGGGTGGGGAAAGGAGGGTCTGTCAAGCTGACCCAGGGGGGAAACTATGCAGAAGCTAGTCACCTCTATGGCAGAAATCATTAGTGAGTTCTGCCACTGATGGAGTAATAGTCAGGGGTTGTTGACAACCTGACTATCAGCTGTATTATGCCATATTCCTGGGTGCCAATATGGCATGTAGCTGTTGATCCACCTCAGTACTCAGCAGACACTAGCCCTAGATCTGGGTATACCAGGGATAAGAAGTCTATGTCATCCACTAGAGAAGCAGCAACAAACTCCACCAGCAAGCCTGCCAGGTTGCTCTGCACCAAGAGACCTTCATCACCCTACAGTAAGGCAGGCATGGAGACTGTCGGGAACCCCGCATTTGACACAGTGAGTGGTGTACAGTGCAGCAGCAGTTGCTTCACCTCTGACTGCATCATAGCCAGTCTTTAAGAAAAAGAAAATAAATGGACAAAAGTGCAACAACAAAACAACGTAATAAAAAACATAGTAAAAAGCAAAACACAAGCAGAAATTGACAATGATTCATGTATGGTTTATTAAAAATTAGTAAAATGAATTTTATGTGTTAGATAGTGTTGTTACTTTAAGGATTTGAATGATTTATTATTAATAGTCATTATTTTTAACCAATGGGTGCAAATATCTGATTATTTAAAAATGCATTCTGTTTTTTGGGTGAATTATTCTGATGAAGTCATCAATGTGGGATAAAAGCACTAAATACATTGCACTTAGTTTTAGCTACTTGGAGTGTTTATATTTTTAATTTGCTGGTGGGTGTGAGTTGCCACTGCCAAGGCACCTTTTGGTTATTATTAAAACAGAAATCCACAAAACGAAGCCAGCAAGTGAGGAAGGTGTAAATAATTATTTATTAACCCAAGGAAAAATCCAGTGGGTTGAAAAATATCTCAATATGTCCAAACCGGTTTCGGCTCAGAAAAGTAGCCTTCTTCAGTGGATACAAACAAAGAAATGAAACAAACAACAGCAACTCAGTACATATAGATATACACCTGGTAATAAGCAACATGACCAATCACAACATAGAGACAATCAATGATAATAATTAATCCTTAAATTAGAATTGGTCATTGAGACCAGGTGGAAACAAAGCTCCCAGTTTTATTATCCATTTCTTTTCTTTGAAATTGAGCAACTCATGCCAACTGTCTTGGTCTTTGCAAATTCCATTAATATGGTCAATAATCACAAATTTAAAAGAAGCAGTGGTGTGTTTCAAAGTATGTTTAAATAGGGCATTATTGGGACGTTTATTTTTAATGCAACTCAGATGTTCACAAATTCTCAAGCGAAAAGCTCGAGAAGTCTGCCCCACATAGAATGCAGAACAAGTACAGGTCACCAAATAAATGACCCACTTTGTGCTGCAATTGTCCCACATCTTTATTTCAAAAACCTCAGAGGTGTTTTTGCTAGTAAATTCACGAGTATTGGAAATCCGCATGCAATAAGCACAGTGACCACATGAAAAACACCCCAATACAGGACCCCCTGTCAAGGAGATTTGATTATAGACTGGAGAACCATTAATAGGCCTTTTGTAATGACTAAGCCTAGAGCCTATGGTCCGTCCCTTTCTAAAGGAGAAAAAACATCTCTCCTCAAGAAAAGGATGAAGTCTCTCTTCAGCTAACAAAACATTCCAATGTTTCTGAATGATGTTTGCAAAACCTTGAGTGTTTCGTCCATAAGTGGTAACCAAACACAAAGGCTGTGTGACCCCCTTACTATTATGATTTTTATAACGCAATAAATCTTGCCTATTAAAGTTGGAGGCCCCTAGTTTAGCCTTGTTAATGGTCCCTGGACGATAACCCCTTTCAAGAAATCTGCAAGCAAGATCATCACGTGTATAAGATGATGGGTTGGAACAGATCCTCTTAGCTCTTAAAAATTGGGATTTGGGTATGTTCTGGATGATATGTTGTGGGTGGAGGCTAGAAGCATATAGTAAAGAGTTATATTCAGGAAATTTTCTGAAAATAGTGGTAGACAATGTATTATCAACATTTCTAGTAATTTCCACATCCAGAAAATACATCTTGGATCTGTGGAATGACATTTTAAATTCAATGCCCCATACATTGTTATTAAGATAGTTAAGAAACTCTTTAAGATAGTCCACATCAGCCCTCCACACCAACCAACAATCATCCAAATAACGACGCCAAATGTCCATTTCACACATGTAGATGTTATGACTCGGATCATAAATAATAATCTCCTCAATATATGCCATGAAGAGATCAGCATAAATGGGTGCAAAGGATGCACCCATTGCTGTCCCTTTCTTTTGCCAAAAGCACTGGTTATTAAAATAAAAAACATTGCTAGTAAGCACATATTCTGTTAGGCATATCAAAAAAGTATTAAATCCAGGTCTATAGAGCCCAGATCTGTTCAACCAATAACCCAAAGCTTGTAGACCTGCCCAATGTGGAATGTTGGTGTATAAAGAGGTGATATCTAAAGTGCATAATAACCAACTGGATTCAAGTTGTGTATCATTAATTATGTCCAGGAATTGGGTAGTGTCTTGAATTTGAGATCTAATATGTGAAAGCAAAGGTTTGAGATGATAGGTCAAGTATTCGGAGAGGGGTTCAGTAATAGACCCATGTCCAGAAACAATGGGTCAGCCCGGTGGATTAGTGGCATGTTTGTGTATCTTTGGCAAGAGATAAAGATATTGTTTTTTGGGGGATGTAACCGTAAGTTGTTCCTTAGTATGTGTTGTAATAATCCCCTCCTCTACTGCCTGCATCAAAAATTGTCCTATTTTGTGTTGAAATTGAGGAGACGGATCCAAGGACATATACATATAATAATCTTCATCCCCTAACTGTCTCATGGCCTCCCTGTTATAGGCCACCTTATCTAGGACTACCACAGCTCCCCCTTTGTCAGCTTGAATAATCACCAAATTCTTATTATTAATAAGTTCTTCAAGACTAAGTACCTCATCCTTTGACAAATTATTGTACCGTGTAGAAAAATCATTGAGATGACAATGCAAATCATTTAACACATTTTTCAAGAAAACACCCACTAAATGAACCATGGGTGGATTGAAAGTAGAGTTTTTAAATTTAAATTCCCCAGCAGTATCATCAGTATGGTCAGCAAAAAACACTTTTAGATTTAACATCCGACAAAAATTAGCCACATCTTGGGCTAACATAAATTCAGAGACAAAAAAAACGGGAACGAAGTTAAGTCCTTTATTAAGCAACTTAATCTGTGTGTTAGTAAGCTCAACAGAAGAAATGTTATGTACATTACATGGACCATTCAATGTTCTGTCATCATCTTCAGAAGATTTTCTAAACCCTGTTTGGGTTTGTCTTTTTTTGTGTTTCCGCCCCCCTCGTCTAAACCTATGCCCAAAGGGTGTGAATAGTTAGTTTTTTTAGGATTAGGTGACAAATCTGTGAGGTTAGCTTCTGAATCACCTTCAGTATTCAACAAAGTGTCCTCCCCCGAAGTACAACTGGAGGAATTGACACTTTTCTTAAGAATAGATTTTGGTCTCTTTCTTTTGGGAGTAGAAAATCGCTTGTCATTATTAAAATTATCCCTGGGTAATTTAAATGACACATTTTTTGAGGTATCAAAGGGTTTGCCTCTTTCATAATCCCCTACATCCCTGAAGAATTTTTTAAGTTTCCTTTCTTTCAAACTAGACTCTAACTTAGATAAATCAGTCGTTAATTTCTTAACTTGTGATGAAAAAGAATCACAGGTTTCAAAATTGCTAGCCTCCATACAGATAGTTTCTAAATCTTTAATTCCTGTATTGACCTTACGTTCATAAAAATCAGCCAGGGCATCAACAAATTTTGATGAAGCTAATTGTTGAATCTGGCCCCAATCATCTAATAGTTTCTCATCAATATTGGAAACCAGGGGTTGTACTCTAACAATTAATCCACGTGGAGTTATCTTTTTTTGTTGATATGCCCTGAAAAGACGTAAATGCCAAACATTGGTACGAACCATCCTCATATTTTTGTTCAATGAATTGAAAAACATGTCACATTCTGTATTTGCATCCAAAACCCTCATGTTGTTAATTTGTCCAGAGGAGCTCACCCCTAGACCAAATACAGATAAATCATCAAGATCTGATGAGATACCCTTAATAAGAGGTGATAGTGCCATATTTCAACCTGTAAGCCCAAATCCTAAATGTACAAAAAGATATTAATATTACCCTAATATCCAAAACCAAAAGACACAACAGCGATCCACAGTGCGACAGTTATAAAAATTACTTCTATAGCTGAAAATGTATAAGTAAACAATATACAGAATTGTGCACAGACCGTTTAAATAATGCCAAAAATGAATAACTTTCAAAGGCTGAATAAAGACCAATATACAATAGACAGATCAGGTATGCTATATACCTGTATACTGTGTATATGTCTTCAGCACAAAAATCTCAAACAGGTTAACAAATACAATAAGCAGTCTCAATATTATAATAAAATATCCAATTATCATACTGCATATTTGTACCCGTCCTGAAATATCATGATGTTAGTCAAATGTTGAAAAAAGTCATTTATAGTGCAAACACACAAAAAATGACAATCAACATATAGAAATGTTTGGCACTAAAAAACAGAAAAAGTCAGTGCAACCCAATCCATAAACAAGACACCAATCTATAAGCTAAAAAAGCAAATAATACAACTGTCAGCAAAAAGATGCTGATGAATATAAATATATATAAGTAACCATACATAACATAGGAAGAGGTATTAAAAGGGAAATACAGCCATCAAAGTCCCTATAAATGAACAAAAAAGGTTTTGGATGCAAATAACCAAAGTGAAAGAATGATTGCTAGTATAGATATATATATAAATATATGTGAATGATTCCAATACCCAAAAAAATTTCTAGTCCTAATACATAAATGCAAACTTCTTAGAAAAATGTGGAACACTATGAATCTACGGTCCCTAAATATAACTCAATAATATTCTGAGGTATCAAAAACAAATCTAATGTATATATATCAAAACTTAGATGTCAAAGGCTCATCTCATGTATATAAAACACATCATGTACATACACCTCAATAATATTCTAAGGTATCAAAAACAAATCTAATGTATATATATCAAAAATTAGATGTCAAAGGCTCATATCATATGTATAAAACACATCATGTGCATACAACACGACATGAAAATGTCACCAAGTCATAACGTGAACATTTAAACATAAATGTGTGCATCAAAAAAATACATTCTTTTCTTTTCTCATAAGACGGATAAGCCAACAATACTGACCAAAAGGATATAATGTCTAACCAATGTCCAAAAAGCACAAGTCCCAGGGTTCTGTAGTCCAAGTATATCCAGCGACCACAAATGTGAAGTATAAACGGATACACGCTTTAAAGCCAGTTCTCCACAGCACCTGAAAGTGAAGACCGCCCGATGTGAAACATCAACGGAAACGCACTGAAAGTGCAAAATGTATTTCACCGACAAGTGTGGACCAGAAAAACGCTACTATCGCACTGTAAATGCAAAAGTAAATCCACAGACAAGCATTGTTTGCAAAAACGCCACTTCTCCACAACCTCTGCAACTGAAGACCGCCAAAAGCTTCACCGGCAAGTGAGAAACCCGGAACTGAGGCCAGTACGTTGGCGTGGGTGTGCGCAAACAAAAGAACAGCCAACCAGAAGCTTATAATAGCTTGTACATAGAGCCAGTTCCATAATCCATCATCTTATGTTACAACACGTGATGATCTTGCTTGTAGATTTCTTGAAAGGGGTTATCGTCCAGGGACCATTAACAAGGCTAAACTATGGGCCTCCAACTTTAATAGGCAAGATTTATTGCGTTATAAAAATCATAATAGTAAGGGGGTCACACAGCCTTTGCGTTTGGTTACCACTTATGGACGAAACACTCAAGGTTTTGCAAACATCATTCAGAGACATTGGTATGTTTTGTTAGCTGAAGAGAGACTTCATCCTTTTCTTGAGGAGAGATGTTTTTTCTCCTTTAGAAAGGGACGGACCATAGGCTCTAGGCTTAGTCATTACAAAAGGCCTATTAATGGTTCTCCAGTCTATAATCAAATCTCCTTGACAGGGGGTCCTGTATTGGGGTGTTTTTCATGTGGTCACTGTGCTTATTGCATGCGGATTTCCAATACTCGTGAATTTACTAGCAAAAACACATCTGAGGTTTTTGAAATAAAGATGTGGGACAATTGCAGCACAAAGTGGGTCATTTATTTGGTGACCTGTACTTGTTCTGCATTCTATGTGGGGCAGACTTCTCGAGCTTTTCGCTTGAGAATTTGTGAACATCTGAGTTGCATTAAAAATAAACGTCCCAATAATGCCCTATTTAAACATACTTTGAAACACACCACTGCTTCTTTTAAATTTGTGATTATTGACCATATTAATGGAATTTGCAAAGACCAAGACAGTTGGCATGAGTTGCTCAATTTCAAAGAAAAGAAATGGATAATAAAACTGGGAGCTTTGTTTCCACCTGGTCTCAATGACCAATTCTAAATTAAGGATTAATCATTATCATTGATTGTCTCTATGTTGTGATTGGTCATGTTGCTTATTACCAGGTGTATATCTATATGTACTGAGTTGCTGTTGTTTGTTTCATTTCTTTGTTTGTATCCACTGAAGAAGGCTACTTTTGAGCCGAAACCGGTTTGGACATATTGAGATATTTTTCAACCCACTGGATTTTTCCTTGGGTTAATAAATAATTATTTACACCTTCCTCACTTGCTGGCTTCGTTTTGTGGATTTTTGCTTTCTTTGCCGTGCAAGAGGCTTCAAGAGCATCTGGTTGTTGGTGAATTATTAAAAGAGGACCTAAAATGGAGGGGGAAAGCAACATACTACAAAGGTAAGAATGCTGAATGTAATACAAATTATAACAAGTACAACACTTCAGATATATTTATTACTAGTTAGTACACTATCACGGTAAGTGGAGAAAAAAACAAATACCAATCAAATAAATAAGGAATGGATATATGTATATGTGTGTGTGTGTGTGTGTGTGTATATATATATATATATATATATATATATATCTATATATATGTATATGTATATATATATATATGTATATATATATATATATATATATATATATATATATATATACCTATGAACAGAAATGTATTTCTTACAGAAGAAGATACTTATGTTTAAGGCCGAAAGCTTTAAAGGGCAATACTTCACCTGTATGATCCTATACCTCATTGGCCTTCTTCAAACGCAATCTGGACGATTGGATGGGTAACCATAAATTCACCTCAGGGGTTCCACCTGTGTCCACTTGGACAGGGGCAATAGGTGCTGATAGTGGTAACAAGGGTAAATTTGGATAGGCTTGTAAAGGCCCTCAGACCATTAGCCAAGTAATTTCCTATGATATATATATATGTATATATATATATATATATATATATATATATATATATATATATATGTATATATATATATATATATATATATATATA
>NC_056730.1:801950461-801980461 GCF_019279795.1 Protopterus annectens
GGGTTTAACTACATTAGCTTCATCTTTTTTCTTTTCAGGCAAAAAATTAAACCTTGATGTCTGGGAACATTAAGGCACCTTGCTGACAAAGTATTCATTAATCTCTGCAGATTACCATAAATTTACAGTGGGTATTGATATCTTGTACTTCATTTTAGTTCACCAAGTTATTAATTCAGTTGCTAACATAATTTTTTAAGGAATCCAAAACATGAATTCTTGTGTCTTCAGTTCAATTTTATACATCTGCAACAAAACAGAATGTAGCAAAAACATTGACACTAGTCATCAACCTCTTCATCGTCATCAGCAATCCCATTTTCCCATTTTTACACAGGGTCTGGGTGCTTCATCAACTGTCAGCACTTGCCTCAGCTCAGATCCACTTTCCTGCCTCCTACAACAGTCATGCTTGATGTTTCAGTTTTTTTCTGAAACAGTCCATGCATGTTTTGGCTGGACATCCTCTTCTCTTGCCTTCTTTCAGTCTCTCCTAAATCTGCTTTACCAAATCATCTTCACCATTCCTGTACTTCTGACAAAACCAATGCAATCTGTTCCTCTTGACTTCTGTAACTAAGGCAGTTTGAATTCTTCTCTGATATCCACATCTCTTCCTCTGTCCCACAGTGTGCTTCTGTCTACCTGTCAGGCACTTCATCAACATCACCCTAGTGAACATCACCCTGAATTCCTCAATCTCCTGAGACACTGGAAAGCATAAAATAAACAGTAATGAGCACAACATATTCCTTACAGCAGAAGGTAATTGCAGAAAATGGTGACAGGTGTTCCATACAGTGAAACTGCAAAACCAGATTGCTTGCAATAAAATGGTCTCTCTCTCTCTCTCTCTCTCTCTCTCTCTCTAGTAGTGAAACTCTTGGTAGTGTCTGTCCAGGTCACTATACTTATTCTTGCACTGCTTATCAGAGGAAGGAATGCCATTGTCATCACTCACCTCCTTCACAAGTATATGCCAGGCATCAACTTTATAAGGAAGACCTTCACAATCCCCCAACAGATCTTCCTGATGATGTCTCTGTAGCAGATGTAAGAAGACCATATTCTTACTGCTGCACCAGCCAGGATCATTGACACAGAATGATCCTGCCGAAGCCACGTTCACTCATTGTGCAGGAGCTAAAATGGTGGCCAGGATGCATGATCATACATTGCATACATCACATGACATGCATCAGTGGGCAGCACAGTAGCACAATGCTCCCTGAAAAGTAGTGATCAATAGTGCAAAGAAGGGTGATATCAGTGTGGCTTGGCTCCACAAGTGCTTATAGACTATGTGATCTCAAAGCCCATGCCTGGGCATGATGGGCAGATAGGTAGTGCATTGTCATGATTATTAGCATGCTGTAAACTGTAATTAGCTGGGTCAGGATCCATAGCATATACACACATCATATGCAACCTCCCACCCCTTGTATGAGCAGGAACGCACCCCATAGCATTGAATAAGGGTGATAATGTTTCATGTTATTGGTGTGATTCATAGACAATTACACTAAATTACCTAATTTGCATAATAACTATACTATCAGCCCTGTTTTAGTGTGATAATTTAAGTTGTCACCATTTTGCTGGAGACTGAATTACAGTGAACAACACAGAGAATCCAGTACAAAAGGTGGATATCAGCGTGTTCTACAGCATAGGCCCAGCTGTATTTACAGTTTCCTATCTTGATTTAGGCAAGGCTTTTGACACAATCCCCCAGTCAGGCATCATTGAGAAAATCACCCAGCTGGAAATTAACCCATATGTCACTAGATGGGTAGCCAACTAGCTCACCGACAGAACACGTACAGTCAAATTGGGGGATTCCACCTCTACCAGCAGACCAGTTTCCAGTGGTATACCACAAGGATCTGTGCTGTGCCCTTCTCAGAAGTCCAGGTGAAAATAGATGGCCTGTGGCTTACCAAGTTCGCCAGTGACTGCAAACTGGGTGCAATCATTGAGTCCCCCAATGATGTTGACATATTACAAAAAGGGCTTACACAGACAAATGATCAGTGCCAAAGCCACAGACTTAAACTAAATGCAAAAAAAAAAAAAATGTGTGATCTCTTTCACCAAAGGGGAAGGTCCCTGCAAATTACAATATTAACAGTACCTCCTATTGCTAAAACCCTGCGGTGAGAGATATGGGAACACAGGTTGATAGCAACCTTAACTTCAGTCACCATGTGTCCACAGTGGTAAGGAAGGCCTTCTGTGTTGCACATCTCATACGTAAGGACATTGCATCAAGAGCTAAGGATGTTATAACTACCCTGTACTTATCCCTCATCAGACCACTAGTAGAGTACAATGCTCCTTTCTGTATGTACCTCCCCAGACACTTGCAGCAGCTAGAGAGACCTCAGAGGTTTCACGCGAAGAAAATTAAGGTCCTTCAACACATCACTTACATGACAGACTGAAGTTCCTGTCACTGTAGTCTGTATCTTATAGGCTGCTGAGAGGCAACTTGTGCCTGACCTACAGAGCAGTCTCGGACTTTACCCTAATGGAAATGCTGCACATCCACAAGTCAAATGGGACAAGATTCACTCACTCTAGGGATCTTAACCTAGCCTGCTGCATTAACAGGACATCCTGGAGACAGATATGTCTCCCAGAGATTGCCACTTCTTTGGAACACACTCTCAGTTCACATAAAACAGAGCTCCGCAATGACCCTATTTCAATGTAACTTAGACAATTGGATGGAGAGACTGCAAATTTACCCTGGGGTGTCACCTATGACTATCTTGGATAAGGGCAGTCAGTGCTGATCATAGACTTGTGCTGCAAATATAGAGCATACAACCTGGTCAATAATTGAACAAGCGTATAACATGGCCAGGCTTATAAAGGCCCTAGGGCCAATAGCCTAGTCACCTCCTATGAACTGGATAACTGGTAATGGATGTTAACATTCTAGTCACCAATAAAAGGGACATGACAATAAGAGACACTGTCACACAGTAGTGCAGTGTGTGTTTGGTAACACTGCACAGTCCATAACAGAGGACTGGCAGGCTAAAGTGGGGGTTCTCAACCTGACAGGGCACAGAGAACTATTAGAAGAGGGCAATTAATGTGTGTGGGGGGAAGATAGTTCAGTTCAGCATGACAGGCCACATAGGACAAGCATGGTAGGTTGCATTCCAATAGGGGGTAAATGGTTTACCCTAACAGGCACAGGGGATATGCAGGACAGGGTACAGACCAATGGGGGTAGTTATTCAGATAGGACATAGGGAAATGGCAGTGCAGGTTTCAGTCCTTTGGTGGGGTGGGTCCATCCAGACAGGGCACAGAGAACAAAGCCAGGATCAGTCACAGTTCTGACACTTAGCTGTCAACATATTGAGACAAATGCATACAGGTAGCATGACATAGTATAGGGGATAGCAGGCTATCAATACAGGTGTTAGGGACAGTAAGCATGGCTGACATGCCTAGAGTTGCCAATCTTTTGCACAAAGTCAGAAGAGTTACCCTATAGCAATGTGCATGGATGCTAGGGACAATTTGGAGGCAAGTATTGACTGCCGCGGGCTGTCATGTATACACAGACTGATACACATGTATAACTCACAGTTGTGCATGACCTAGCATGATGCAGAAGGAGTAGCAGTGGCTGGAGAAGTTCACCTCACAGGAGAAAGAGATGCTACTACAGGTCATATGTACACATAGCATGTGTATTTGTGAAAAGGGTAAAACAGGCAAGGCCTTCTGCGATTAGGTATGATAAGGACTGATGCAGGGCATCAGTGCAGTGAGAGAGCATAATAGGACAATTGTACAGGTGGATCATAGTATCACTGATATGTTACTGCATGCCAAGATATAGAGTCAGGAAATTACCAGAGAAAAAAAATGGCCACTGTGGAGTACCGCAGCACAGAGATGTCTATAGAGATGGAATAATTCTGGATATCTGTTAGTGGAGAAATTGAAAGAATCCTCAGACCTGGTGGATGGTTGTGGGAGCTGGGCTGGTGATGATGCCTGAATGCTTGCAAAGAATGTCTCAGGTGATTAGAGGCACATGCCATCCCTGTAGGAAATTAATTTGCATATATGCATTTATGTCATCGAGTCATTAGAGCTGCAACAGAAATAAACTGCACCACAAAGCAAGTATGTCTCAATAGGCTATGTGTAAGACTGGTATGTTGCAGTCTGTGTACCACTTGTTAGTGGGAGTCACAAACATGTAATAGCATTACCACAGCTGTGCTGTATGTGTATGCATTCAAAAGTTCCACTGGGAGGGAGTCAAGAATAATAGGTCGGAACATGCCTGATACCAGTGGATTTCTGGAGACTAATCATGATGACAACAAGCATATCTCCCAGTCTACTGACACAGTAGCACCACCGTCAATGTTAATGGAGGAGGTTATACTTCCTTTACCCACAGCTGATGGGAATGTGGACATCTAGGATGAGCCTCTTGTATCACCTCTGTGTAGTGCAGGTCATTGCATCCATATCAGACATAGCCCTAATACACAGTCAGCTCCACCAAAGACAGCATCAAAGGCACATACTGCCTTTGACATGTTCAAACATAGCATTGGGGAAAGGGGTGTAAATAACTGTTACTACCTTGACACCAGAACATTCCTTGACCTGAGATTTATCATTGGCATTAAACTACAAGTGTGCAGGCCAATGATCCAGACAGTACAGACAGACACTAATCAGGCCATGCCAAAGATAGCCGGTAGCTTGAAATTATTTCAGTTGTATTCTACCCCAGTAAATATATTTAAATAAATAAATTAATTAATACTGTGTGTGCTGCTTGGCCTGCATGAAGACCTGAAACCATTGCAGGGATGGTGCAATCTTCTGCAATGCATGCAGAGTAACATAGCATAGAGGAACCTGGAGCAAACAACCATGGTAAGGATGGTGGTGGCCCACTTGACATCCATTAGTGTATCCATGTAGATGTGGGAAACTGGCTGCCATGGTCATGCTAGGGGATGGACGCTGTGTAAGATTGCACATCAGGATGATGGCACATACCATTCTGGAGGTGGCTGGAACTGTCCACATTGTCCCTGGATGCATCTACCATTGGCTATGGATGCTTCCTTGGACATAGCTGATACTGTTTTGCTCCACTGTGGGCACACACTGCTAGGGAAGCCACACTGGGTCGCACAGTTTAACTTATGTAGCCTTACCTCATGTAACACCTATATGTGCCCATTCATGGGGATTTAGATGACATAATTCTGCCAGAATACTACAACAGAGGGCACAACAACTTTCCCACACAAGCATCTGATGCGCTGTGTAATGCCATAGGCAAGCTGCCTTCTGTTGTGACACTTACACTATAGGGCTCATATATACATCTAGCCAGTGTTCTATCCACAGAAGATCCAACCAACACTAAAAAAAATGACTCCTGATTCCCCCTGCTTTCTAGCCATGTGTGTGCAGCTACCACATTTACCACCTATTATCACTTCACTTATGCTAATATTCCTGTCCCCTGTCACTGTACTCCACTTGAACAAATTATGAAGGCCATGCCTTGTCCATCCCTCTGTCTTATGTGGAAATGTTTATATCCAATACACAGCATGGACAGTTTTAATCTATGTTTGTCTTCTCACAACCTATAGTTGTGGCCCAGATGCCACTTTCTTGCCAGTTTTATAACATATTGCACCTCGTTCTGCCTCACCTGATGGTCGGTCACAGTCACTATCTCTGTTATCTCCTCACCAACTCCTCCTCCTTCTCTGCTGCTTCAGATATATTAAGCAGTACTATGGTCTCCCCTTGTAACAGTTTTGTAGCATTATGTTTTGAAGCATGACACAAACCACAGATATCTAACTGCTAGTCTTAGGAGCATGCCGCAGTAAGCCACCAGAGATACTGATGCAGTGTAAATAGGTCTTCAGTGGCTTGAGCTCACTTTTTATGATGTTACATGTCTGTAGCATTGCAGTATTATATGCCATCTCTGTATGATCTAGTGCTGTGTTTGGATGTCATGAGCCATAACTACAAGACATGCCAAGTATCCACTACAATACACAACAGTGGACACTATAATGCCTAGTCAGCTACCTGCATTCATGGGACCTGACAATTGTGGCCTTTATGGATGGCAGTTTGTATAACTCCTAACTAGATGACCCTGTAGAAGGTCACCCGGTATGAGACACTAGTATAGGTCATATGTGTAAGATGTGGGTATCATGAGAACTGTATGGATGGCACACAGAGACATTGTATATAATACCCTGTGCTCTGCACACTACCTGGCAGTTGATAGAATAGAAATCCTTCTGGCAATGTACCAGACACCATGTGAGGCAGGCAGGTAGGTTTTGAGAGCAATGTGGGTGGAGTCTGTCACCCTGAGGACTTTAGAGAAGCAGACTATGTCATAGAATGCATACATAGTGGTGATTGTCTCCTCTGCTGTCCATAGAAGCCAAATATGCTCTTCCGCATGCTGCAGCATAATGGCAATGAACTGGTACGGGAATCATTTATTTTATTTTATTTTATTTTACATTTGTTGTTAAAATGAATTTACATTAAATAGTTATAAAGTGTAAAAGTAGAACATAAATGGTAAAATGACATTCTTGGAGAATACTAGCATAATGTACAGTAATTGAGGATAAAGGTAAGTGAATATATATAAAAACACACTTTTTTAATATATATCATACACACTTTTTTTTCCTTAATATATATAGATAGTAAGAAGGCTACAATACACAACAGTGGACACTAGTGTCTCATACTGGGTGACCTTCTACAGGGTCATCTAGTTAGGAGTTATACAAATCATGAGGCTGACACCTACGTAACTCCTAGCATCCCCACTATCAGACTCTGAAAGGTCCTCATAGCAAGGCTGGTGAATGTTATACAAACCTCTGTGCCCACTAGCATAGGCATTCCACACATCCCCCTTGATACCATGTGAGAATAGTACATGTCTACAAGCTCCAGTGTGACATCTCTTTCCACACAGTAGTGGTCGACTATGTCCCACTCATGGTGGTGATGGTATTTCAGCTGCTGATGGACTATTTCTGTAATGCAGGGGGCAATGATGATCAAAATCATGGACACTGGCTCATAAGGTAGTCACTAACACGTGCTAGCCAGCTGCATCTTAATTTGAGCATAACATCTGTACACCAAATGAAGATGGTGTTCATATGAGCTGATAACCATGGCTTATCATGCTTTTATCCATTTCTGAATCATGCCACAATGTTTGAATTCATTATTTGCATATGTGATGGCTCTGGTTAGTATACTGACAAATCATTTGCATGTCATTATGCAGCCATTTGCATGCAATGATTACTGTGCTATTTTCCTACTAGCAAGGTCATACTGTAAGTGTCTGACTCTCCTCTTCTATGCACACTTCTTTTATCACACTATTTCCCTTAGTGCAATGCATTATTTATTTCTAAATACCCTCTGAGATATCTGTGGGGTTCTCCCCATCCTGAAATTAAAGCACTGTGGGGATGATTGTATTAAATAGCTGCAGGCTGATTGGCATATCCTTCCCTAGGTAGGGTGATAGGAGCGGAGTGAAGCTTTCACAGAAATAAAATGACAAAACGTTTTCTAAATGTACATTTGGAATAATTTTGGCTTCTTTGTCTATTCAGAACATTTAATTTCAACTGTATGTTCTGTATGTTTTGTGGGAAATTGACTTGGATTTGTTTCAAGTTAAAGTTATACTAGTTTTTAAACTTAAAACCTTAAAACTAGGGATTCCTAGGTACTACATATAGTAATGGCTTCATACCATATTAGCTTTACTGCATTACTTTAAGAGTCTGTTAACAGAAAGGAGTTCATTAGATTTGCTCTTGATGTCTGGGAACATTAAGGCACCTTGCTGACAAAGTATTCATTAATCTCTGCAGATTACCATAAATTTACAGTGGGTATTGATATCTTGTACTTCATTTTAGTTCACCAAGTTATTAATTCAGTTGCTAACATCATTTTTTAAGGAATCCAAAACATGAATTCTTGTGTCTTCAGTTCAATTTTATACATCTGCAACAAAACAGAATGTAGCAAAAACATTGACACTAGTCATCAACCTCTTCATCGTCATCAGCAATCCCATTTTCCCATTTTTACACAGGGTCTGGGTGCTTCATCAACTGTCAGCACTTGCCTCAGCTCAGATCCACTTTCCTGCCTCCTACAACAGTCATGCTTGATGTCTCAGGTTTTTTCTGAAACAGTCCATGCATGTTTTGGCTGGGCATCCTCTTCTCTTGCCTTCTTTCAGTCTCTCCTAAATCTGCTTTGCCAAATCATCTTCACCATTCCTGCACTTCTGACAAAACCAATGCAATCTGTTCCTCTTGACTTCTGTAACTAAGGCAGTTTGAATTCTTCTGTGATATCCACATCTCTTCCTCTGTCCCACAGTGTACTTCTGTCTACCTGTCAGGCACTTCATCAACATCACCTCAATCTTCCTCAGCTGCTGTGCCCTCACTACCCAGATTTCTGTGCCATACACAAGCAGTGGTTGACTAACTGTTTTGTAAGCATTACTTTTCAACTTCATTGTCACATACTATCCCAGACATTTTGTACCATTTGGCTGCAGTGCTTCTAATTCTAGCTTTGACCTCCTCATTCAGACTTCCATTAACCACCACACCTCCCAGACCTATTCCACAGTTTTCCCTTCCATCTTAGTTTTAAGCTTCTTCTGATTCCCCTGTTCTGTTGCCAAGGCTACTGCCTTGTCTATACTCAGTTTCATCCCATGTGCATTCAGTTTTACATTAAAATCCCCTGTCATTTGTTGAAGTTTCTGTTCAGAGCCATGCCATATCATCTGCACACAGCAGCATCTGTTCTCTTTGATATGCATGGTCGCTAACATGGACAGAAAGTGGCTCAAAGCTGAGTCATGATGCAGTCACACCCACTGGAACCCCCCCCCCCAGTCCAATCACTGTTTATATTTTTTGTCACTGGTTCCCTGTACATAGCCTACACTAATTCTACCAGTATTTATCGGACTTTAAACCATGGACAAACCAGCTTTACTGAGAACTTGTTATACACTTTCTTCAAATCTAGAAATGTACAGTTGGACTATTTCATTACCATCTTCTTCTTCACTATCTGTCTCACTGCAAACATTAGGTTAGTTGTACTTCATCCTGATCAGAGTGCAGTCTGCTTATCTCTCATCTTATTTTCTGCTACTCTCTACATTCATTTATCCATCCCCCTCACCCACATTTTCTTGCAATGTGATAGCAGTTTGATACAGCTGTACTGCCTGCAATTACCCCTTTGATCTTTTACATTGGCACTCAAATGCATATTGCCTAGACATATGTGATGCATTTTCTTTAATTTAATTTTAATTTGATAATCATTAAATTGTAATTAAGACTTTTAAGCAGGTTAGGGCTCTAACTACCTGTATAAATGATTCTGCAGGCCAAAAGGCTGACTTCCTGTTTGTATAGCTACAGCTGTGCATGATGCCACTCCATAAGGTTGGCCCCACCACTGACCCTGGGAATTACTGGCCTATCAGCCATGCAACATATCATAAATGACCTAATTAACTTTGATATCAAATATCTTATCAGGTTTGACTCCCAGCAGTTTGGCTTTGTCAAAGGTTGATCCTGTCTGATGAATCTAGTGAACTTCTTTAAGAGGGTTACTGAGGCTGTAGGCAAGCTGTTCACACAGCATACCTTGACCTTGCCAAGGGATTTAATACCGTACCACAAGCAAATCTAATAAACAAGCTGAAAGATCTCAAAACTGACTCATATGTGGTTAGAGTGATAGTCAACTAGCTTAGGGAAAGGACTCACACAGGAAGATTAGGGGATGCATCCTCTGAAAGCTTGATGGTGACCACTGGAGTCCCTCAGGGATCAATGCTGGCACCCCTACTGTTCAACATCTACTTCTTAGATCTCCATATATCAAACCTTTGGTTAACAAAATTCACAGGTAATTGTAAACTAGGAGCTGTCGTCAATTCCCTCCGATGACATACAGGGACTCTAACAGGAACTCAAGCAAAAGCAGAGGGGTCTGAATGGAGAGATGAGAAGTCAGCAAGCGCAGAGGGGTCTGAATGGAGAGATGAGAAGTCAGCAAGCAAAGGAGAGTAGTATTGCTGAAATTGAAATCATCCTCAGGTCTTGGTGAGTACCTTCATGAGGTGGACCCTGTTTTTCACACAATCTCACCAAGATGGCACTTGTAGACTGTATTTTATATAGCATATATCATGGACAGAAGTAGGTCAAAAATAAAAAAAAGATAGCGGATGCACAAGACCCAGAATAAAAACGTTCCTAATCCTGGTAGGTGTACTGGTGCCAGGACTGGAAAACATGGCAGTGCAGAATCCTCAAAATATGGAAACATTCATACAATGGGGCTAGGCCAGGCCTGGGGGAAGGATGCCCCCTGTTGTAGAAGTAAGTAGCAGTCCAGATAAATCACAAAAACTGATAGGTCAAAGAAGAACCATAAAGACAATAGAGTGGACTACAGAGGAACCATAAAGACAATAGAGTGGACTACAGAGGATAAGAAATTATGTATTTTTACTATTATGCAAAAAGCCCAAAATTT
The DNA here is from genome assembly GCF_019279795.1 of Protopterus annectens. Taxonomy (NCBI): domain Eukaryota; kingdom Metazoa; phylum Chordata; order Ceratodontiformes; family Protopteridae; genus Protopterus; species Protopterus annectens. Next base: position 801,961,139 of record NC_056730.1, read on the forward strand.
TGAGACACAAGATATACAAAAAGATTGAGAGAAATTAGAGGAAAGAAAAATATTTCCACAAGAAAAACTCTCAGAAGTCTCAAATAAAAAATTATTAGTTAATATAACAGATTTGTGAAAAACTTTATATAGACCAAGAAACTTTGATCACTTTGGAAAAAGAAGCATCTGAGGAAGTGTAAAAATATAAATAACAAAACCTAGAGATTTTTGAAAAGTATAAAAAAGAAATATGAACATGGGAAAGAGAGAGATTGATTTGATATGGTACAATATTTATGTAAAGTATAAAGCCAAATTAATTAATATAAAAAGGCATCCCCAAAGATATTCAAAGAGAAATTCAGGCAAAGGCATCCAGATATGGAAAATTTCACAATAAAAAAAAATCACAAAGAGAAAATGTAGAAAAGAAGACTGGTGATGGAGAAGTTAAATAAATAGAAACTGAGTTATGGAGTTCTGAAATGTGAAGGATTCAGTGTAGAGAATCTAACTCACAAAAGCACCACAACAGGATAGAGCAATAGACATCCAAATTAAGGAGAAACCAGTGGAACAGGAAATAACTGGTCAGTTGCCATATGAAGATATTTTGGGGCCTTCCACAGGAAGCCAGTGTAAATGTTCATTTGCAGCTGGACAGCAAGGGAATAAACAGAAAACTGTGGCAACTCTGACACCGTCAATGTTGAGGAGTGATAGGTCAGTGAGTGACAGAGCAACAGATGACATGGGATGAAATTGACGAGAGTGTGCCACAGGAAGATGTTATAGTACTCTCTATAGAATTCCCACAGGAAGTGGAGAGCAAATAATGTGCCCTTAGTTTAGAAGAAAATGAGCTAAGAGAAGAGTTGCTTGATTTAATAGAGATAGAGAAACATATTACAATCAATAGGTTCATAGGAGTGTACTAGGCTAATGGCCCTGGAGCCTTTACAAGCCTAGCCCATAGGATGACCCTGGCATCGTGCCACCCGATCTTAGTTCCCAGTGTATCTCTCAAGTAGAGCTACTGGAGTGATCCCCGGCTGAATTTTCTATTTCCCATCCACTCATCAAGATTTCTCTTGAGGAGGGCCAGTGAGGTGCTCTGTTTGACATGTATGGGAAGTCTATTCCATAGCGTGGGCAGTCTCTGGGTTATGAACCTGTCTCTCCAGTGTGTTCTGTTGATTGTGGTAATGAGGCAGAGGTCCCTGGAGCATGTGGTGTTCAGGGATTGGGATTTCTTTAGATGTAGCATTTCTAACAGAGCTGGGTCAGACATGGCTTTGTAAGTCAAGCAGAGATCACATCTAAGTAGGCAATATGAGACAGAAAATAGTTGGAGTTTTTTGACTGCAGAAGGTCAATAAAATCGAAAAAGTCAGAAGTTTGATAAAACAAATGAACATAGTAATTAGGACTGTCCATGGAGATCCATGAGATATAACTAACAGAAGTAAACAGGATGTATTACTGTGCAGCTAAATTAGTAACAGATAAAATTCTACCACAAGAACACAGGGTAGTAAGGGAAAGGAAAGAGAGAAATTGAATACTGTCATGGAGGTATCGAATAGAGAAAACTATAAAACAGTTAGTGTCACTGTTAGAAGAGTATAGAAGGGGGAACATATCAACAAAAATACTCATAAAGATAGATGTGATAAAAGCAATGCACAGTATTATAATGGATCAGGATCTAACTTGCACTATTGCAATAATAAACTAAAAATCTCAACACAGGCAGAAAAACTTAGAAGATACACAGATGAATATAAAGGAAAAGTACAAAATAAGCAATTTATTGATGACCCTAAAAAGTTCTATAGAGAGTTGGGAAACAAGGCAAAAGAAATTGAAAGACCACTCAAAAAAGAAGAAATAGATACATTTTGTAGAATTATCTAGGAAGATCCTGTGGAACATCACAAAGATGCTAGATGTAAAAGAAAGAATAAGAAGCTCAAAGATAAAGGACATGAAATGGGATGAGTTAAAGACTGGAGAGACTGAGATAAAGAAAAGCATCCAACTGGAAAACCCCAGGCTCAGATGCAGTACTTAACTTCTGGCTGAAAGTATTAACATCTTTGCATGACGATTTAGCCATGAGTAAAAACTATTTATATGCACATCCCAAACAGACACCAACCTGGTTAATAACAGAAAAAAAATGCTTCTACTTGAGTAAACCTGCAAGTTATTCTAAATATTATAGACCAATAACTTGCCTTCCGATGATGTATAAACTGTATACTGGAAATGATGCTGACAGGGTTTATAGTCATTTAGAAAAAAAAATTCAGTCATGGCAATAGAACAAAAGGGAAATAAAAGAAAGTTATATGGAACAAAGGATCATCTGTTGCTAAACAAAATCATAATGGAGAACTGTAAATAGGGGAAGAATCTAAGTATGGCGTGGATTGATTACAAAAAGCATTTGATAGTATCCCACATTCATGGATAAAAGAGTGCTTAAAAATGTATAAGATACACCCTACACTGATCAGTTACATTACAGTGACCACAAAACAATGGCAGACCACTTTGCAATTAAGCCATGATAAAGGACAAATTATTATTCCAGGGATAAGAATTCAAAGGGGGATATTCCAGGGTGATTCTCTGTCACTGCTGGTATTCTGTCGTGCTCTTAAACCTTTAAGCTGTCTACTTAACATATTAGGCCATGGCTGTAATTTGGCTCCTAGAATACAACAAAGTATAAAGACTTCACATCTTCTCTTTGTCAATGATTTAAATTTGTATAGCTCTTCAGATGAGAAACTGAAAGCACAACTGCAAGTAGTCAAAACTTTTTCGGATGATATAATGTCATTTGGTCTTGATAAATGTGCAACCTTTAAAGCAGGAAAACTGCAGCACCAAGAAGACATCAGTTTGGGACAAGAATGTGATATAAAAGAAAATGAGCAAGTGGGAGTGTATAAATGTTTGGGAATTGATGAAGAAGCAATAATAAAACTTAAAAAAATGCAAATAAAACTTAGTAAGGAATATTTTAGAAAACTTAAATTAATCCTGAAAACAGCATTCAAGCTATAAACCAATTTGCTCTTCCTTTCCTAGCTTACAGTTTTGGAGTGATTGACTAGCCCCAAAATGTGGATAGATGAGACAGAAAAGCAGAAGGGATGCTTCATGCTCACCAAATGATTTATAAAAATCACTGTATACCAACATTATATATTTCCTGTTCTGAAGGTGGTATGGGCCTTTTTGAAATTGATTACATGTATAGATCAGCAATTGTTGGACTGCACACATATCCACTGATCTCACAAGACCCAAACATAGTGAAAGTTTTGAAACATGAAGAGAATAAATCAAATATGACTTCCCTGCTTAGTCTATCAGAAGCATATCGGCATCAAGCAGGAATGGAAGTCTAACCAACAGTAGATAAAAATCAGGCAGCAACTGAATGTGCCAAAAAAAAAAAAAATAAGATATAAGGTGAAGGATTAGATGAGAAGGCAAGAAATGTGGAAAATGCATAAATATAGTTGCAAGTGCAGAAAACTTCTGGAAGAACCTTATGTTGATTAGGATCGAATGCAGGAATGGTTAAGGAGAAGCAAATTCAAACCAAAAAATGAAAGGTAAATATTGGCAGCACAAGATAGTGGGCTTATGCACATGTTGACTTACAAAGTCCATTGAACAGGTCAGAGAAACATGTAGGTTTTGTAAAACAGAATTGGAAACGGTCACACACCTCATTGCTGGGTGTGACATACTAATGGCAGAAGGACTGTATACTGAAAGGTATAATAACATGGCAAGACTGTTGCACCTGGGATTGTGTAAACATTATAGTACTGAAGTAGCTGAAAAACACTGGAAACATGAGCTACACAGCATCATAGAAAATGATGGTCTATATCACATGGGATCACCCATTACCAAACATTCAAAAGATAGATGCAAGAAAACCAGATATAGTGGTCCACGAAAAGAAGACAAAAGTAGCATTGATCATTGAAATCATTACACCCAGTGACTACAGTGTCTTGCATGCAGAGAGACACAAAGTCATAAAATACCAGGATTTGCAGGCAGAAATGAGAGCCATGTGGAAGAAAGATACCCAGACAGTTCCAATAGTAGTAGGAGCATCGGGTCTTATAAAAAGGAATCTACAAACGTATTTAAATATGTTACCAATACATGTAAATCCATATGAATTACAGAAGGAGTCATTACTGGGCACATTGAGGGTGTTGTGAAGAGCACTTCTGGCTGACATCAAAGACTGAAACAATACTAATTTCATGAACTTTAATCGTACTTTGACTTAAGAATGGTTTCCACTCCCGTCAAGGTAATAGACATCCAAAAGACTTGGAGAAATTAAAAAGACAGAAACTTACACTGGTCAATGGTGTATAGAAAATTGTCTCAAACAACACCAAAAAGTACAATATTGTCTCATTTAATAAACAACTCCTAGCTCTAGTTAATTGGAAATACAACACTTCAAAATGAGAAGGTAGTGAGAGACCTGGTTTGTGAATAGATAGCTCCTTCATGTTTGACCACGGCATTACAACTGTGATAAGGAAATCACTGTACCTTACACAGCTCATAGGTAAAGGTATTTCATCTAGATCAAAATAAGTCCTTAACTTCTTATACTCTGCACTGATAAAACCCATTGTTGAGTGCAACACCCTCTTTGGTATGTACCCTACTAAACATATGAAGCAATTGTAAAGACCCCAGAGGCTCTTCACTAAAAAGATCATGAGCTTAAAAGACCTGAGCTACCAAGAGAAACTGGTAGTTATAGCTCTATATTCAGTATCATAGCCTTCCTTTAAGGCTACAAGGGGTCCAGTAGTCTAAGAACTCTTATATCTCCAAAAATCAAACAGTCTTGCCATCACTAGGGCCACATACCAAATCTACTCCAAACAAATAAATAAGACAAGGTGGAAAAATAGATTTGTCAGACTGTGCCTACCCCTTCTATTGAAAAAGCTTCCTCTCTAAGTTAAGCAGTGTGACACACTGTCTGCCTTTAAAATGGAGCTGGACATCTGGATGGATACTCAGAATTTCACCCCTAGTATGACTTGCCTGGCCTTCCTTGAAAAGGGAGACAAAGCCTAATGGTGGCTTCTAGATATCTGTAAATTACCTCATGGCTCAGTTGCCTTATAACTCCTTTGAATTATGTTGTAATTTTATTCTTTAAGTTGTGATTGCAACTAGGAGCCATGTGTGCAGCAGGTGTTATGACAATACCTGAAGTTCCTTTTGTGGGCAGGCTCTAATGCATTCAGCAGTCATCTCTCTGGAGGTAATGCTGTTAGTTATGTTATAGACGAATAGTTTGTATGTATGGCTGTGACTGTTCAATGATGATTGCATCTTATGAGAAGCTAAGTCCCGAACATGTGAGTGATACAACCAGAATATTTCAGAATATATACTTAAAGGAAAACTTCCTCTGTTAAATAAAAGCAGACTGTAGAGTCAATCCCTGTAATGCACCAGCCTAGCTGTATTCACTGTAGTGAATTAACATTTTCAGAAAACTTAAACATATGATGGTAGCCTTCTTAGCCAGACTTTGTAAGTGAAATACATAAACTATTTTCTCATTTCCTCAAATACAGCTATATGCAATGTCTATTTTTCTTATTCTGCAGACATACATTATTATACAGTTTGCTAATCCCTTTTTGAGTAGCAGCTGTTCTTTGTAATAGGACTTCACTAGTGTTTCCAGTCACATTTCAGAATAATGCTAGCTAAGCTTGTCACATCTTATTTTGCAATTGTTAAATTGCTGTCCTCTCATGATTCGCATACAGCAGGGAACACAGCTGAGTGTGTTCCCTTTGGAGGAAAGTAGCTTAACTGCTGCATTTATAAATATTAATGTGCAGTACCTGCTTTACATCGATTGCTAAATGAGGAGTTATGAAATCCTTAAATAATGTTTGCATTTCTATGACAACAGAATCCAACCATTGTATTGGAATTAGGCTCACTGGTAATGACGTTAAGTCCTATAGCAATTTTTTATAAAGTGAGGATTTTAATTTTTCTTCCAAAATTGCAGTTTTGCTTTGAAATATAATTGAAGGAATAGCATCACTTTACAGTTCAATATAATAAAAATGACAGTATATCTTAGTAAGAGCTGGTCTTTACAGTCACAGCACCACTTAATTTAGACCTCTCATGAAACAGAACCCCTGCTGAGTGGGCATAGTATATGAACTTATGTTTTAAATCATGTTTTTAAACAAAGAGTTTATCCATTGTTTTTTTTTTTTATATTTGTCCTTATTCATAATGTAACTGAGATAAATTTGGCAAGGAGACTCTTAATGATGCCTTGATGAGGACATTAAAATAAAATAATAAGCAACTTTTGAGTATGCATTATAATAATTTTATAAGTCTATGGTCTTTTTTCTTTAAGCCACTGAATCTGCATTAAAATGATTGCACTACTAAACAATTTATTACTTATAAAATTAATTTAAGTATTTTAATGTGTGAAGGAGACAAAATACAAAACCTACTTATTATCTATCTTTCGAGATATATATATATATATATATATATATATATATATATACACACACACACACACACACACACACAGATATGTTATATATATATATATATATATATATATATATATATATATATATATATATATATATATGTGGATGGATGTGTGGAGCATGAACGGGTAACATTGTTTATCCAATAATGTATACAATTATTTTAATTAGTGTTGTTTCGAAATTGTATAGTTGTATGCATATTATGAGTTCATATGTTTTCCCAGAATAAAAAAGGGACAGTAAAAGAATAAGTAAAGTTCAGAAAATAGTCATGTTATTTGAATTCTATAATAAACAGTTTTTTAATACAGCTACAGTGGATATAAAAAGTGTACACACCCCTGTTAAAATGCCAGGTTTTTGTGAAGTATAAAATGAGACCACAATAAATATTTCAAAACTTTCCCCACCTTTAATGTGACCTATAACCTGTACAATTCAATTGAAAAACAAATCTGTTAGGGGTAAAATATAACAAATAAAATATGTACAATAAGCTGGTTGCATAAATGTGCACACCCTTACACTAATTCTTTGTTGAAGCACCTTCTGATTTAATTACAGCATTTGGTCTTCTTGGGTAGGAGTCTATCAGCATGGTACATCTTGACTTGACAATATTTGCCCACTCTTCCTTGCAAAAGCCCTCCAAATCTGTCAGATTGTGAGGGCATCTCTTGTGCACAGCCCTCTTCAGGTCACCCCACAGATGTTTTATTGGATTTAGGTCTGGGCTGCGGCTGGGCCATTCCAAAACTTTAATTTTTTTCTGGTGAAGCCATTCCTTTGTTGATTTGGATATATGCTGCGGATCATTGTCATGTTGAAAGGTGAAATCCTCTTCATCTTCAGCTTTCTACTAGACATCTGAAGGTTTTGGGCCAAAAGTGACTGGTATTTGGGACTGTTCATAATTCCCACCACCTTGACTAAAGCCCCAGTTCCAGCTTATGAAAAGCAGCCACAAAGCATGACACTGCCACTACCAAGCTTCATCACGGGGATGGTATTCTTTTGGTGATGCAAAGTGTTGTTTTTGCGCCAAATGTACCTTTTGGAATTGTGGCCAAAAAGTTCAGCCTTGGTCTCATTAGACCATAACACATTTTCTCAAATGCTTTTGAGAGACTTGATGTATTGTTTTGCAGATTTTAGCCAGGCCTGGATGTTTTCTTGTGTGAGAAAAGGCTTCTATCTTCCAACCCTTCCCCATAGCCCAGACATATGGAAAATACAGGAGATTGTTGTCACATGTAGTACACAACCAGTACTTGCCAGACATTCCTGCAACTCCTTCATTGTTGCTGTAGGTCTCTTGGCACCCTCCCTGATCAGTTTTTGACTTGTCTTTTCATCAGTTATGGTTTCCTCCAGTTCTTTGCAATGTCACTGTTGTCCCATATTTTCTTCACTTTTTGATGACTGTCTTCACTGTGTTCCATGGTATATCTAATGCTGTGGACATGTTTTTCTACCCTTCTCCTGAGTGATACCTTTCAAAAATGCGATCCCTTTGATGCTTTGTAAGCACTCTGTGAACCATGGCTTTTGCTATAGCAGGCAACTGAATAAATGTCAGGAAAATTCTACTAGGACAGCTGAACATTATTTGGGGTTAATCAAAGTGTCTTTCACTGATGGCAGTTGTGTACCCAAGAAGATTGTTTGTTGTAATTAAATCAAAAGGTACTTCCACAAAGTATTAGTTCAAGGGTGTGTGCACTTATGCAACCAGTTTATTGTACGTTTTTTATTTTCCATATTTTTTCCCCTAAAACATTTGTTTGTTTTTCAATTGAATTGTACAGGTTATAGGTCACATTAAAGGTGGGAATAGTTTCATAATTATTTATTGTGATCTCATTTTTTTATCTCACAAAAACCTAGCATTTTAACAAGGGTGTGTATACTTTTTATATCCACTGTATTTATGTATATAGAATGTGATTCATTGAAGGATTCCTGCTTGAATGCCATTTGTTCCACAAAATTAGGTTAGATAGTACTTTCATGAAAATATGCTTGCTGTATATGTGTGTGTGTGTGTGTTTGCAACTGATGGTTTCATACTTGGGGATAATCTACCTCCACGTCATAAACAAGGTTTCACTTCCCACACCCTTCACCTCCTTTGCGAACCAACTCTGGTATTGCACAATCTTGGGGTAAGTTATATTTGCGGTTTAAAGACTATTTAATGGAATGGTGCCATAGGATTGTGGGCTTCTAAAAAAAAAAAAAAACTTTCAAATAGATACACTATCAAAGCCACATGAGCACATTCCCAAGATAGTTTTAAAAATTTTCAGAAATGTACAACAGCACAATAGCTAGACACATTCTCAAGTTTTAACACATCTGTTGTGTCTCATTTATAAGCATACAATGTTTTGACACTATTACACTGATTAGAATATTTTTATTTTGGTAAATGTAATTATTAGTCTCTTTAAAATGCATGACTTCAATCCCAACCCAAGTTATTTGTTTTAGTTACAATTGCAGCACAGGCATTCTTAAGGTGCAATCGTTCTTCTCCACCTCTCATTGCAAGAAATCTGGACATAGCTAAAAATAATTCAGGGACAAAGGTCCAAAATCAGGGGCACATTTTAGATATTGCTCTTATAAACTTAGAAAGTAGATAGAATAATAAGTTTTATGTTACTACGCATTTCCTGGGGGATATGAAGCCTGAAACTCAAATGTATCTCATTACTTAGTGACTTTAATCCTCAATAATTTGTCAGAAAGCCAGAACTTTTATCAGAACAGATCAAAAGAAAGTGACAAAAATCTGCACAATTGAAAGTATGGGTGCAATGCCTTAATGGGTCCTGATGGGCATACTGTTAAAACAAAAACAACTTCAGTTTTTCTAAGTGGCTTCATTTTTTTCTCATCCAGCTTTGCAATTTTAACCTCACATACGTCTGCTTACTACAGTTCATTTTTAAAACTAACTTCTATTAATTCTGAGCTTTCAAAACTGAAATGATAAACTCCAAGCTATGATACAAAGTAACTATTGTCACCATAGTCATTGCACAGGAACACAAAAGATTAGAATGGCTACAGTGTATTCCACCCCAAGGGTTAGAAATACAGGGAAACAATATTTCTTTATTTGGGTAGTTGTGAGTGTGTGAGCTGCATGCAGTTCATGGATACATAAAGACCTGCTGCCCCAGTTAGCCAGTTTTTCATTTTTTATTTATTTAGTAATATCTGATTTGCAGACCTTTCTTTTTACCTATTATTTTCTCATAGGATTCACTTATACTCACTCCATGCAGTCCAGACAATTATCACTGTTTCTCCTCTCTGACCTTGACTAGGAATTTATTATCCTTAGAATTCAGTAACAGTGCAGTGCACTGAGGCCAAGCTAACACTACTTGCCATCTTATCACAATGAGCAGCATCACTAATCACATATGTATGTGGCCAAGACACATAGCATGACAAGGAGCCTCTCCTCAAGTCCACAGCACAGGCTCATGGCCACATTGTGGTAAGTTGCTTCATGGACATATCTAAGTACATGATGTAAACAAACAAGTGTGCATAAGAAACTATATTGTCTGAAGCGAGTGTGCACACAGCTCTGTAGTGAAGATGTAATCAACATCATCAGATAAATAAAACAAGGGACTGTGAGCAATGGAGAGTCAAGCAGCAAATGGGCACTGAAGGCTGGAGTGGAGTTATTTAATCAAAGCCATGGAGAGGGTGGATAATAGTTGCAATGTGATTTGCATAACAAAACAGCCATGGAAAGGTACAGCATAAAAAATTTGAAAGATGATATGCTCATTTAAGACAGTTTTAGAGGTATTCCCATGTATAATTAAATCTCTCTACACAAGAATTCTAGATAAATCCACAAATAATGTGAAAATAAATGTACAAAATTAGGGACAACCTGTAAATATTGCTCTTATACATTGAGAAAGTGGCTAGAACAGTGTTTGCATTAGCATGCATTTTTCTGAAGGATATGAAGTCTGTAATCCTCAAGGATATGATAGAAAACTCCAAATGTTATGGGGGATAGACCAAAACCATGATGCAAAAGTCTAGACAAACTGTGAAACTCTGAACAGGTGAGAAGTGCTCTCAAAAGTAGGCCAATAATATGATGCAACAATTTGTACATACTTAGCAACAATGGGAAGTGTTAGCCATGCACCCATACCATACCATGAGAGTAGGTTAAAAATGAAAGGTGTTGTTCAGAGGTGGGCCAGTGCAGCACTGCAGTACACATGTCAGTATAGCCATGTTGAAATGTTAATGTAAGACATTGCATATGTCATAGTTTAAGAAGTCATAAAAAATACCTGTGAAAGGTTTCACATGTGCAAGCAGATTGCAATAAAACATAGCAAGTAACACACCTCAACAAAAGTGAACCCAAAACTCCTGCACTAGACTGTAGGATAAAAACACCTTAACAAGGGTAGGCAGTAAAGCGGTCATGCTGCAACCTCCCCCCGCAACACATTATACATCTGTGTAAAACTACATGGATCATGGAACTAGCCATTTATAACACATATTTCCTAACTGGCCATCCCAACACTAGCATATAAAACTTGATAAATAAATTATATTAACAGAATGCTAACATAACCCAGATATTGTACATAGTCATGAAAGGATAACTAACTGTCTGTGTAATGTAACAGATATGAGCACTAAAAGAGATAAACTTGGTGATTATATTAAACCCCTGCCCATACCATTAACATATCCCAGGCCACTGCAGAAGCAATGCATGCTATAGAAGCACTGGGAGAAAAGATGATTGGAATGACACATTTCTGGGTTACAGGACAGTTGATATCAGGCAAACAAAATGCATGTATCTAAGTTTGAATCCCTGACTTTTTTCAATGAGAGACTCACCAAAATAGGGGGTTAGCAAGACATGCTAAAAGAGTATTCAGGAAAGAGGTGGCTACAAAATGCATTTGAGGAGACCAGAGTAGTCGATATCACACAAACAAAATTCAGATACCTGGTTAACCCTTGTTGCTCTTCATATTGATAATGCAAGTTAATGGATCTAGCTGTAATATAACATAAAAGAGGGTTATCTGAAGAGATGTATAAGGCTATAGATAAGGGAAAGGAGGTACACACGGCTTACCTTGACCTTGCTAAAGCATTTGACACCATTCCCCATTCAGGTATTATTGATAAGCTCACAAGCCTGGGCATAAACCCTTACGTCAAAAGATGGATCGCAAACTGGCTCTCAGACAGATCCCATAAAGTAAGAGTAGCGGGATCTATGTCCGAATCCAGATCAGTAATGAGTGGTGTGCCTCAGGGCTCTGTCCTGGGATCCTTCCTGTTTGGCATATACTTCTCAGAAGTACAGGCAAGCACGGAAGGGCTGTGGCTGACTAAGTTTGCGGACGACTGCAAACTGGCTGCTATAATAGACTCTCCGGTCGATATGGAGATCCTCCAGAAGGGCCTAAATGAGACTAATGCATGGTGTCAAAGCCATGGTCTCAAGCTAAATGCAAAAAAATGCGTAGTAATCCCCTTTGGAAAAAGCAGAGTAACCGCAAACTACAACATAGAAGGTAATCCCCTGAAATCTGAAGAAGAAATAAGGGATCTAGGGACCCAAGTAGATAGTCAGCTTTCCTTTGAAAACCATGTTGCCAAAGTGGTTAGAAAATCCATCTATGTGACCCATCTGATCACGAAAGGGTTCGCATCAAGATCTAAGGATGTAATGGTGCCCCTCTACTCTTCCCTCATCAGACCCATTATTGAGTACAATGCACTAAATGGAATGTACCTGGCTAGACATCTCCAGCAGCTGGAAAGACCACAAAGGTACCTAACCAAGAGGATTACTGGCCTCAAACAGTTGCCCTATGCAGCACGATTGAAAAAGCTAAGACTGTTGTCTGTTGCATACCGCTTTCTCAGAGGCGATCTCTGTCTAACGTACAGAGCCATGTCCAACCCAGAATTGCTGAACATGCTCCATCTTAGCAAAACCAAATCTACTCAAGCTACACGCTCTAGGGTTATAAACCTCAACACAACAATGAATAGAACATGCTGGAGGGATAGATTCCCTTTGCAGAGACTTCCCTTACTATGGAACAGGGTCCCGATCTACATAAGACAGAGCCCCTCACTATCACTCTTCAAGAGGAACCTTGATGAGTGGATGGGTAACAGAAATTTCACACCAGGGATCACACCAACACTACTACTAGATAGGGGCCAAGGGTACTAGCTGCTAGTACAAGGGTCTAGGGAACTACTAAAGGGGCGGTGAATACCACACAACGTGGCTGGGCTAATATATGCCTTCGGGCAGATAGCCCAGTACCAACCTATGAACCTATGTGAATGCATGAAACATGTAAAACTGTTAATGTTGTGGAATATAAAATGCACAAAGAAAGATATATCACATGGGAGGAGTGAAAGACACCACTCATTGTATGAATCAATACATGATTTTAGTGAGGGATGAAATCTGTCAAAAATGAACATACCTTTTTACCACATTTTATGTGTACGTAGAATTATTACCATATGATAATTATAGTTAGTATTCCACAAGTTAGACCATTATGGATTTGAACACCACCTGCTTAAGTCATGGTCCCTTGAATTGTGTCCTAGCCAATGATGCTGAAAAGGAAGTTATACAACACTTGTCAGAAAAAAAACATTTGGAGGAATGTCAACAGTGGGTGTGAATGACTATGGTTAAAAGTGAATACATCACTTAATGCAGCAAAAACCTACCCTTGTGAAAGTGTCATGTCAACACAGACTATGTCACAACACATCTGTGCTGTAAGTCAGTACTGCTAACAACAACTGGTTTGCATACTGCTACAATGTACACCAGACTGGATTCAAACCACTAACTACTTAACTCACATGGCCTGTGTGTTAGATACTGATGACACAGAACTAGATGCACAGCACATTTGAAAGGAGTGTTGCAACATTATGGAAGACTGACAATGAGCATTGTGAAACAGACAACAGTAATCAGTAGCTCACAAGCCTCAATATATCTTACAGACAATTTGAACATTGCATCGCATCAGGGGTATGTTGAACTCTGGAAGCAGTTACAGTTGATATAATAAATATATAGTCATACCTGTATCACTGTTGTTTTCCTTTGCACATCAAATATGTGCTTCATAGTGCAACAGTCAGTATATCTGTGAGGCTGAAGGCAAATTCTCAGCAGTTTTTGCCACAGAAGGAGGAAAAATGACTGTACCAACCTATAATAGTAATGCTGCTCTTTGCAAACTATCATGCAAAGGAAGGTACAAACTGTACATTGTGAAACTGGGCATGCTTACAAGGAAGTATAGCACTTAAAAGATCAAAACCTCTATCTGTCAAATACCACTAAAATGTTTCCTATCACATCTGATTAGGAAGCCATCCTTGCACGTTATCAGTTGACATTTAGACACTGATACAATGTGCATCTCAATGGATTTGAACTCCTGCCTCATTGCATTCGTTTGACTTAAGTACCAGCTACCAACACCACAAAACAAGTAATATAGCAATTGTCAGGTAGCATACATTTGAAGGGTTAACATAACTATTGTGGGTTAATGAATATGGCCTTCCTTAAATAAGAATACAACACTTGGTGGAACAAATCCTTCAACTGTGAAAGTGTTATAACTAAGTTAGACTTCTCACATCACGTCTGAATACTGAGCCATCAACTGTCTGCACACTGGTACAATGCACACATCACTGAATTTGAACTTCTGTCTGCCTGACCCAGACTCTCAAGACTTATGCATTACCTACTGACACCACAGAACAGGTCAACCAGCATTTCTCAGAAAGTGTATATTTGAAGGGCTAATGTGACAAGTGTGTGTGAATGAATATGGCCTGCCTTAAAATGCAGTGCAACAACTGGGTGCTAAAACCCTCCCCTGTGAAAGTTTTCCAACCATACAAAAGTCTACATATTACCTTTGTTGAGCAAGGCCCTCTGGAATTTCATGTCATCATTTGCTTTTTTTTGCACATTGATATAGTCTATACCACACCAGGTTCAAACTCCTGCCTACCTAACTCATATTCTCATGACCTAGGCACCAACCATCAATGCCACAGAGCAACTTATACAACATTTGTCAGAAAACACACATTTGAAGGGATAACGTGACCAATGTGTGTGAATATGGTCTTCCTTAAAAGAGATACAGCACTGGGGGGATCAAAACCCTGCCCCTGTGAGGGCATTACAACTAAGAACAACTTCTCACATCTGATCACTAAGCCATGCTTGCATGCAATCAATTGCTTTTTACACATTAATACAAACTATACCTCATCAGATTCACATTTTCTTGATTTTGCACACTCTAATGATGCCACAAAAGAAGTCATACAGCAGTTGTCAGAAAGCACACATATGTGAGGGGATAACATTACCTTCTTCTGCTTCTTTCAGCTGTTCCTGTTAGGGGTTGCCACAGTGGATCATCTGTTTCTATTTCTTCCTGTCCTCTGCATCTTGCTGTGTCACACCAACTACCTCCATGTCCTCTCTCACCACATTCATAAACCTTATCTTAGGCCTTCCTCTTATTCTGTTATCTGGCAGCTCCATCTTTATCATCCTTCTCCTGATATACCGCCTCAGCACATGTCCAAACCAATGCAATCTTGCCTCTCTGGCTTTGTCTCCAAACCTTCCAACCTAAGCTGACCCTCTAATGTACTGATTTCTAATCCTGTCCATCCTCGTCACACCCAAAGCAAATCATAACATATTTAACTCTGCCATCTCCAGCTCTGACTCCTGTAGTTTCATCACTACCACTATCTCCAACCCATATAGCATAGCTGGTATCACTATACTCTTACAGTCCTTCCCCTTTCACTCTTACTGGTACCCATCTGTCAAACATTACTCCTGACACTTCTCCATGCGCTCCACCCTGCCTGTACTCTCTTCTTCACCTCTCTTCCACACACGCCATTACTCTGAACAGTTGATCACAAGTATTTAAATTCATTCACCTTCGCAAACTCTACTCCCTGCATCCTTCACATACATATATTCTGTCTTAGTCCTGCTGACCTTCATTCCTCTCCTCTAGAGAGCAGATCTCCACCTCTCCAGGGTCTCCTTAATCTGTTCCCTACTCTCACTACAGATCACAGTGTCATCTGCAAATATCATAGTCCATAGAGACTCCTGTCTGATCTCTTCTGTCAACCTGTCCATCACCATTGCAAATAAGAAAGGGCTCAGAGCTGACCCTTGATGTAATCCCACCTCAACTTGAATGCATCCGTCACTCCTACTGCAGACCTCAACACTGACACACTACCCTCGTACATATCTTGTACCACTCTTACATACTTCTCTGCCACTCCTGACTTTCTCATACAATACCACAACTCTTCTTTGACACCCTGTCGTATACTTTCTCTAAGTCCAGAAAGACACAATCCAACTCCTTCTGACCTTCTTTACACTTCTCCATCAACACCATCAGAGCATACATCACATCTGTAGTGCTCTTTACAGGCATGAAATCATACTGCTACCCACTAATCATCACCTCCCTTCTTAGCCTAGCTTCCACTACTATTTCATATGACTGTGCAGTGACTGATCAATTTTATCCCTTTGTAGTTACTACAATTCTGCATATCACCCTTATTCTTAAAAATCAGTACCAATATACTTCGTCTTCACTCCTCAGGCATCCTGTCACATTCCAAGATTTCATTAAACAATCTAGTTAAAAACTACACTGCCATTTCTCCTAAACACCTCCATGCTTCCACAGGTATGTCATCTGGACCAACAGCCTTTCTATTCTTCATCCTCTTCATAGCTGTCATCCTTCC
This sequence comes from Protopterus annectens, assembly GCF_019279795.1. NCBI lineage: Eukaryota > Metazoa > Chordata > Ceratodontiformes > Protopteridae > Protopterus > Protopterus annectens. Next base: position 801,977,650 of record NC_056730.1, read on the forward strand.
TAATCTGTTGCGCTTCCTGATTCACTGTAACCACATCATCCAACCTTCTCTCTCTCATTCTCTTCATTCATCAGCCCCTCAAAGTACTCTTTCCATCTGCTCAACACACTCTCTTCACTTGTGAGTACATTTCCCTCATTATCCTTTATCACCCTTACCTGCTGCACATCTTTCCCAGCTCGGTCCCTCTGTCTAGCCAGTCTGTACAGGTCCTTTTATCCCTCCTTAGTGCCAACCTTTCATACAACTCTCCGTACACCTTATCTTTAGTTTTTGCCACCTCCCTCTTCACCATATGCCTCATCTCCTTATACTCCTGTCTACCTTCTTCAAGGGATACATTACCACTGTGTGTTAATGAATATGGCCTTCCTTAAAAGGGAGCACAGCACTTGGAGAATCAAAGTACTCCACCTGTGCAAGTGTTATAACCAAGTGGGACTGCACATATCACATCTGTTGAGTAAATCATACCTGCATGTCACCAACTGCTTTTTTACACACTATTACAATGGACACCTCAGGGGATTCAAGTACCTGCCTGCCTAACTCACATTCTTTTGACTTATGTATTAGCTACTGATGCCACAGAAAAAGTCATACAACAGGTGTTAGAAAACACACATTTAAAAGGGTAAAATGATCAGTATATGTGAATGAATATGGCCTTCCTTAAAAAAGAGCACAACACAACATAATTACTGCATATATGTATGTGTGTGTGTGTGAGAGTGAATGAATATGACCTTTCTTAAAAAGGGGGAATCAAAGTACTTCTCCTGTGAAACTGTTACAACCAAGTAGAATTGCATACATCACATCTGTTGAGTAAGCCATTCCTGAAAATCACCAATTGCATTTTTATGCACTAATATAGCATACACCTCATCAGGTTTAAAAAACTGCCTGCCTTACTTGCATTCTCTTGATTTATCCACCAACCACCATCACCACAAAATAAGTTGCATAGCAGTTGTCAGATAGGACACATTTGAAAAGTTGACATGACCAATGTTTATGAATGTATGTGACCTTCCTTAACTCATTCACTCCAATGGAGTTCAGGAAGTTTGCACTGTAACGTCCAGTGGGTGGAGCCTAAGTCTTTTGAATCAAATTATGTGCTCACATTTCAAACATGTCCTTACATTTGAAACAAATGTTCATATTTCTGAAACCAAAGGGGTTATGAAAGAATTATAAATGGCAAACTCTTCCGCACAAAGTATTTTATAGTTTTAGTATTCTTTAGGTTCTTGGTCTTAAAGTGAATTTTATGTCACAGTAAACAAAGTAACTATTAAATTTATAATATTTTGTAAACAACTTACAATATCTCAGCAAGCACTCAAGTTGCATACATACTGTCAGCAACATTTTATTCATCTTGCTGACAGCTTTCATGTGAGGCTAAGGAGTTCAGCTTGTGTTACCTGGTTGTTGAGATATTTAGAAAAAATGTGAACATTATATCTATAAAAATTAATAGCATAAAAATAACAGTTCATAGGTTCATAGGTAGGTACTAGGCTATAAGTCCAAGGGCCTACTTAAGCCTAGCTAACAAGGTTCCCTGGCTGACGCCACCCAAGAAAGTTATTTTCCTGTGCCACTGTCGAGCAGAGACACAGAAGTGATCCCTGGGGTGTATTTCCTATCCACTCATCAAGATTTTTTTTGAAGAGTGCTAATGAAGAACTTTGTTGACATAGATGGGTAGCCTGTTCCAGAGTATGGGAAGTCTCTGGGACAGGAATCTATCCCTCCAGCATGTCCTGTTTATTGTGGTGATAAGGTTTAGGTCCCTAGAGCGTGTAGCTCAGAGGGAATGGGATTTCTTTAGGTGTAGCATGTCCAACAGCTCTTGGTTTGACATAGCTTTATATGTTAGGCAGAGATCACCTCGGTGTAGGTGATATGCTACGGAGTAAAGCTGGAGTTTTTTTGTTGTTTTCAGTTATCTATCCCACCTTCAGTTTTATATAGCAATCTACCAAGTGCAGTAGAATTGACTCCTCGTGTCATGTATACATTGAGACAATAAAGTGTATGTGCAACTATCAGAGGGAACTGACATTATTTTCATTCATTCATGATTACTTACTGAAGTGCAGTGGTGACATACTTGGTTACATTACCAATGGCAACGTCTTAGTGCCTACATAGGAATTTTGTCCATAGCATACAAACTATCAGTCAGCTTTACTGCTCGATGCAAAGTGTTGCATGAATGTTGAGTACATAAATAGAGATTTCTGGTTAGACGCCATTTATGGCTGTGTGTGGTGTGTACATCTGTTTTTTTTTATCAGATTACAGGTGTTAATAGGACAGTGATGAAAATGGGGAACAAGCAGAGGGTAGGACACTAGATGCATAATTCAGGAATGAGCAGGATTAAAGTGGGCTAGGACCATATCTCTCCACTTCTTCATGAACTAATAATGTACATGTAAAAGATCTAGACAATTTTGGATAATCACATCATAAATGATGTGTGGCAACAAATTAAGAATGCCTTGTGACCACTGTGACCATAGAGAGCTCTGATTGGGAATTCATTTATTTATTTCTTTTTGTGGAACAGATGGCCTTTTTACTTTTTTTCTGAGAGTGAGGAAAGTTGGGGAATGAAGTTAGGAATATCAGAGGTTGGTATTTAGGGTACATTAAATAACAGGGACAGATATACAAGACATATATGATATCAAGGCTGGTGATGAACACAAGACTGAGGGGAACACCATGATAGAGGATAGAAATGTATGTTCAGAGGTACATCCCCTTCTGGTTTGAACACATTGGGAAACTG
>NC_056730.1:801985461-802095712 GCF_019279795.1 Protopterus annectens
ACAAAGCACATGCAGCAGCTGGAGAGTTCACAGAGGTTCATCACCAGAAGAATCCAGGGCCTCAAATATCTACCCTACACAGATAGGCTAAAAGCCCTGTCCCTCTACTCAGTTTCTTACAGACTCCTCAGAGGTGACCTCTTGTCTGGCATACAAAGCAATCTCAAACCTCGCTTTGATGGGACTGCTGCATATCCGCAAGTCAAGCTCCACTTGAATAATTCACACGTGTGATCCCAATCTGGTCTGTGACATCAATAGGACTTGTTGGTGGGACAGATTTGTGGCCCAGAGTCTCCCCCATCTGTGGAATACACTCCCTCGCCACATCAAGCAGAGTACCTCATTATCCCTTTTTAAGCACAACCTGGATAACTGGATGGGAAACAGAAAATACACCCCTGGGATTTCTCCTGTGTCCCTGCTGGACAGGGGCTTTGGGTGCTGATTTGTCTAAACATGGGCTAAACTCTTGGTAGGCTTATAAGGGCCTCAGGGCCACTAGCCTAGTAACTTCCTATAACCCTATGATCCTAGGTATGCCCTTGCAGCTGTGACAGGAGCTGTATACCAAGCTATACATTACAATGTACTACATCTGTAGCCTGCCATGATACTTCGGGAGGAGATGTCTACCAACATATACATTACAATGTGCTACAGCTGTAGTCTGACATGATACTGTGACAGGAGATATGTACTAAGATATACATTACAATGCACTACATCTGTAGACTGACATGAATCTGTGAGAGGAGCTGTATACCAAGATATACATTACAATGTACTACAGCTGTTGACTGACATGATACTGTGGGAGGAGATGTATACCAGGACATACATTACAATGTACTACAGCTGTTGACTGACATGATACTGTGGGAGTAGATTTGCACCACGATATATATTACAATGTACTGTATCTGCAGACTAACATAATACTGTGGGAGGAGATGTGTATTGAAAATATCCATTACAATGTACTATAGCTGTTGACTGACATGATTCTGTGGGAGTAGATGTGCACTAAGATGTACATTACAATGTACTGCAGGTGTAGTCTGACATGATACTGTGAGAGGAGATACGAACCAAGATATGCATTACAATATACTACATCTGCAGGCCGATATGGTACTGTGGAAGGAGATGTGTACTAAAATATACATTACTATATACTATATCTGTAGACTGACATGATACTGTGAGAGGAGATGTGTACCAAGATGTACATCACAATGTATTACATCTGCAGACTGACAATGCTGTAGGAGGAGATGTGTACCAACGTATACATTATAATGTACTACATATGCAGACTGACATGATACTGTGGAAGGAGATGTGAACCAAAAATGTACATTACAATGTACTACAGCTGTTTACTGACATGATGCTGTGGGAGGAAATGTATACCAAGATATGCCTTACAATGTATTACATCTGTGATCTGATACGGTGCTTGTAAAATGAAGACCAGTTATTTGGATTCCAACCCTTTGTGTATCGCAGTATAAGGGATTTCTTCATTTCATTGATAAGCTGAGGCACTAAGGCTTTTACATGGAAAAGAATCTACTTGAATTAACTGTATTTATATTCATAATGATAACTGACATATGCTGGTATGCTCAGGTGCATGACCAATGGCAAAGTCATAGGCATGCCTAGGAATTTTCTCAGTTTTGCCATGAAAAGAGACCTGCCATTTCCATGTGGCCATCTCTGAGCAATGATACTGCTGTGTGCCAACCATCATGCATTGAATGATCAATAAAATGTCATTGTTATTTTTGGAGAACTTTTCATTGCATGTGTGTGGTGTGATGTGATTGTGTTTTAAATCACATCATTATTATTTTAAGGGAATTAGTACTGCGGTGGTGCTGCTGTGGTAGTGTTGTCGCCTCACAGTAAGACGTTGTCACCTCACAGTAAGACGTTGTCCTGTTCGATTCTCAGCTAGAGCGTCTTCGTTGAAGGTTGTGCGTCAGGGCCGGCAACTCGGCATGTAAAAAAAATCTACTGCCAATCATTAAAGGATCAGAGTTCCACTGTGGCGACCCCTAACTGGGAAAAGTCGAAAGACACAACAACAACATTATTTTAAGGGAATTAAAATACAGAGGTCAGTGACATAAATACCCCATATTAGGAGATGTCAACTCATACATATTCCAAGCATATTTTAAAAACAGAGTACTAGTCAGATGTGCGACTGAAGCTGTGTGATTATATGTTTTCAAGGTTACTGTGGTTTGTTTTACATATTTAAATAACTGATTACTTTTTTTTTTTTTACTTTGGACATTTACTTTTTTTCCACAGCATGGTAAAAAAAATGTGTGTTTTTAATATTACTGAGGTGAGCAATCAGAGACACACATAGGTAACATTGTCATGGGTACTATCAACAGTAATGAATTATGACTTCATTATTACACAATGAGTGAATCTGAGACTAGAAGCTGTTAAATTTTGGAGTCATAATTGTGTTGTCATCTAAATCCTTTTGTTGATACGTCAGTGTCTTTTATGTGAACACAATAATTTCATTATTGTTAATATACATGTGACTGTATTCCAAAGTGTATGCTGTAAAGTGCTCACACATTATTGTTTGCAGACAAAATATATATATTTGTAATGGAGTACATAGTGAATGTTGGACTCAGCTCCTGCAAGCCACAATTAACATCTTAATTTGTGCATTAACTTCTAAAGCCACACATGCACCAATGTCAGAGCTGTCATTAAGCACTTATATCAACTGATGGCAGGATGAGTGTGTAAGAATGGAAAAGAAATATGTAAAAAATAATGCTGTAATAAGGTCAAACATAGAAATAAAATGATAACAAAGAGCCATGAAAAGTCTTGAAGCCAAAGAAACATTATCATATTGTTTCTGGAAGACATTTGATTTGCAGTTGGGTACATTACGAATATTATGAAATGATCACATTTATAAACAGAGACTGCAATTATACTATTCCTTTTGCAGACTCATACCATGATCCTATTGCATTGCAATGGAGGACATAATCATTAACACTTTAAGTCAGTACATAGACATGACCTTTTTGACATCACTTTTGTCTATGTCCAATATGCTAACTGATGCACACAGATTTCATGCTCGTTAGCACAAATGATGGCCAAGTCTTTGCATGAGTAAGAATGTTATCAGTTTGTGCCATGGGATGAGAACTAACACTTCCTAAAGGGCACTGATGAAAAGCCATGATGCTCAAATCAAGCCATTGTTCATCATTTGAACATGGACCTACATATCTTTTTTCGGGTCTGTATTACCACATAGAAAAACCTATATATCGAATGCTTTTTCACCGACCTCTAAACATCAAACTTCCATTTCCACTTCAACAAATTTTTTCCTAGGGGAAAAAAATCACTTGGCCAACCAGAAATGGAACACAATTTCATACCTTTCAAAGTGCTGTCCCCCCAGCCCTAACTAAATATACCAACTCCAAGATCGCACTACAGTGGGGAAAAGTACAAATTCACGATGATGGCCAAGTGATTTTTTTTTTCTCCAGGAAAAAATTTGCTGAAGTGGTCATTCGCAGAAATGGAAGTTCGATGTTTAGTGGTCGGCAAAATGGCTTTCAATGACTACAGTTTTCGATCAGGTTATATAATTCCCTTTTTTCATATATCATTTGGGCCAATGTGTGAAATTTACTTCTCTAGCATTTGCTAATGAGTAACAGTTGCCAACTATGAATATCTATGTGATGAGCATGATGAAGGAGTTTTAGGTTATGTATCAGTGCTGATGTACTCAAGGCTGTCATTAATGCAGAAATATTGTATATCTAACTTAGTTACTAAAGGAGTCACAATGTACAGGACCCATGAGATGTGAAAAAAAATATATATCAAACTTTTTCAAATGTGAGAGGTTATTCAGTTAAAATGACTATGCATTTTCCAGATTTTTATAAAGATTTATGTGAGAATTTGAACCCTGCATCAATAGTACTGGAGTAAACTGCTTACATTTATTAACATGTTATGCCACATAAACACTTGCTAAGAACTGTTTCAGTTACACTTCAAATTCATTTTAATTCTGCAATGGGAATTTATGTTGCAATACTCCATTCGGTCAAGAGTGTATTTTCCTTATTTTTTAGAACAGAATGAAGTGTGATAATGAGAGGATAGGACAGATCTGAGAATGAAAATACAGATGAACGTACAACCAAGCTTTGCATGGCACACTCATAACCTTTATGTGAACTACTAATTGTGTTATCTTTGTTCATTGAATGTCTTAAAGCATGACATAACTCTATTCCATTGTTTTCTGCTGTGAATATGTGCTCAACAGGTAATCCAGGGGATGTTATTTTTATTATTAGGAATCTCACCCACGTCTTTAATAATTTCACAGACGCATCACATAAATTTCAGATGACGTGGCCAATATGTGGATCATCCTTCAGTCACATGTCCCCGCTGTGTATAACTTAAAGTTATTTATAAGTTACTTGTGTGACACACCCATTCAATGTATAGCATCATTGACTGACCTGTACTGCTATTGAGGCACATCTGGAAGGCATACGTTTGCCAAAGTCTTAATCCCGCCTCTGTTCGCCTCCTTTTCTCATCATGCAATTTGAGTGAATCAAAAAGTACGAGATGAGACCTTATTAGCATATTCAACATGCCAGGAAGGGTTTATCTATAGCTTATAAACAGAAATGAGAATGGGGTCTTCCATTATGCTATGGAAGAACATGTTCTGCTCCTTATGCTGTCGAACAAAACTATTTTGAGAGTTTTTCTAGAACTAGAAAGGATTCTTTCAGAAATATCTCAAGATATGTCTTGATTCATACAACTGTATAATTGTACAATGTTGACATTTATTATCTTTGTGATTTCTACCTGCATTGTTTCACTGTAATCCATAAAAGTAATCAGAAATGCCTTAGATGGGTTCAGTGCAACACGCATGTCTACAGCTTTTAGTAGCCTGACAGACAGTTTAGAATTTTATTTGTAGAGAGGTATACCCATTAACATGCCACTGCAATGGTGGGCAAATCAAAATGACTGTACGACTGTTGACAATATGAAGTTAGGTTATGTTCTCTTCTATATTGTTGCTATGCTTATGAGGTTGTGTGCCTGATAAGTGGACATTCCTGCATCTGTTAATTCTTTTACTTTGGTTGGCGGGGAACGTGTTTGGACTGCAGACTGTTGGTTGTATTTTCAGGGTACAACTATGTTAGTGTTAGGGGCTAGAGGGCATATGCATTTGGAGTTTTGATTGTTGGTTGTATCTTTTAGGGTACAGCTATGTTTGTGTTAGACTTGAGTAAGCCATTTCGTAAGGGCATGTTATCATATAATTCATAATTGTTACATTTTGTGTACTGTCAATGTGGTGATTTCTGTTTTTATTCCATAATAACAGGGATATGGCTCCTAAGACTGCTGAGGGCATATCCTCACACAAGCATCATATTTCGGAGGATGAGAATGAAGTTTTAGTACAGGACTTCCATCTCCATGGTGGATGGCTCCTTGCAGTGTAGGCCTAAGAGAAGACTTTCTGTGACCATGTCAAGCAGCAGGTGGACAGTTATGTGAATGCTGTCAGTGGCCATGACAGTAATTATATAATAGTCCAACACAGAAACACTGATATGATATACAGGGCCATCATCAGTGCATAGAGTGTCATGCAAGTGGAAGACTGCAGGTGGTGGTATGTTTATTATGCCACCACTTACTGAGATGGAGAGATTCCTGATGTAACTCAGGGTTGCTGGCATTTGTGGGCAGAGACTGACATACCCCAGAGGATTTTGACTAACGATGCCCGAGTATCTCATTCTACCTTTACTAAGCCCACCATTTGCAGTTGTTAGTCACATGAATGCTTATAATACCTTTCTCATCTATTGCATCTAGGTACAACTGGCATCAAAGTGCATTGGCCACCTGCACATGGTATGGCCATACTTACACGTGTTAGTAATCCTCATTAGTAATTGAAATTATAGCACTTGCATGTATAGTTGTGGTGTTTGGGCATACTTACAATGGGTATTTTTATTTTCATTTTTTTGGCGTATTCACAGAGGAAGCATTGTCTGTAACCAGCACGGTGGAACTACGTCTGATGTTGGGGGATCCTTATCCTCTGATGGTGATTGCAGGGTTGAATAGGCACAGTCTGGGCCTGGGGGTATATCAGACACAGGGAGTGTGCTCCCACATCCTCTCCCCACAGTATGAATGTAGTCAGTATGCCAATGAATACCCATGACACAGAACCATCTGAGAGTGGGCAAGTTGATCGGGATGTGGTTGATCAAAGTAGTGTGGTAGCCCCAGATACAGACATGATGGAATCTTCTCCTAGCCATCATAAGTGGAAGGTATCACACAAAGGTGTTGTTATATATGCTCAGAGAAGGTATGGTTACCACCCTTCCTCTTATTTATTTATTGGCATTTATTTACAGGGAAAGTCCACTGGGTCAAAGGAGCCTATTTTCAGTGGAGGCCCGGGTAGAAAAGCTCCACAAGATAGTTAGTATAATAGTACATAAAATTTTAACAGTTAGTAGATACAAATAGTATTATACAGAAAGAGCATAAGAAGTAAACATTTGATATGTACAAATTAACGCACTTTATTGTTGGTGCATCAATGTCTCCCACCTGATGTATGTGCTGAGTCATTGTGGAGGCACAGGCAAATTCCATCAGGACCTTGAAAGAGATAGTCAAACTACTGCTCATCTGGCATTATGAAGTATGAGATTGCATGAACCATGTGTGTGAGTCCTTGGACAGGATGAATGACATACAGGACCATGCAGTGTCTGTTCTGGATTGTCTGCTAGGGTTGTGGCAGCATCCATGAGGCCAATCTGTTGGTACATCCTCAAATGTCAGTGACATGGCCGTGAACGTGACAAATCCATCTCCTGCAGTGGTACTACTTCTACTGCTACATCAGTGCTGCATATGCCCACACCCAGACATAGTCAGGCTCATGGTCATAGTCATGGACATAGTTATGATGAAAGCTCATCCAGCTGACATCATTCACTCCAACTTCTAACCAGGGTTATGGAACTAGGACTGCTACTTCTGGCAGAGGTAGTTCATATGGTCTAGGCCATCTGCAATGAACCTGATCCTCTATCCTGCACATATTACACCTGTCCAGGATGCCAGGGCATAGTGCTGACAGAAATACTATGACTGTATCATTGCAGACTTATACACAGTCCATCTCATATTGATCATGACACACACACACACACACACACACACACACACACACACACACACACACACACACACACACACACACTGTGCAAATGATGATTGTGATTCACCCTTTGCACAACCTGTGATTTAGGGTTTTCTTTGTCTGATGCACAGAGTGCCAATCTAATGCTTGTTTAGTCAAAGGTCATGTTTTTATTAGGATATGTAATAATGTTTACTTTTGTTTAATCAACTTAATTTCAGTTGTGGTATTAGTTGTAGCAGTAATAGTATTAGCACTAGTAGTAGTAGTAGTGATATTAGTTGTGAAGCAAAGCTTGCCCAGCTCCTTGTGCAGATGATGCTGGGATTGTCCTAACCCTTGCCAGGCTGTCTGAAATAGTCTGCATGTCTGATGCATATAGTGAGCAAGCAATGTATGCTTTAGCCAAATGTTTTTTTCTTTGTACTGTAGGATGACAATTTGTCATTTAGTTTTAATGTATTTCTATACCTTCTATGCTTATAAGGTTGTATAGATATATTGAGCATCTATCTGTGCAAATGATGCTGACATTCCTTATTCCCTGTGGGATTATTTGACATGGATTTGCTTATACCTGATACACAGGGTGGCAAAAAATGCATATGAAAGTAATACTTGTGTTGCATTTGAATGCATCATAGTTGGTGTGTGTATGTGTTGTATATATCAGTCATTGTTATGACATTCCTGAATAGATAATCATTGTTTTTACTTAATGCTTACTGCTTTTTATGTGCTGTGTTATCTGTTAATTACAGGTTCATCACTCACCTCTGTTATTGCTGCTGAGGACGTAATAGCTTGGGGTTGCCTATGTCTGATGCTCAGAGTAGTCAGCCTTTGCATGGGTAAGGCAAAGCTGCATTTTTTTTTGTTTATGCATCAGTGTTACTCTTTGTATCTGCTAAGCTCTTAGTTTACTTAAGTGGTGACTGTATGTGCAATTTTCTGCTTCTTAGCCAGTGCGATAGCATATTTTGTATGCCTCCATCTGTCATGATCATCCTCAATTGCTGGTCTCTCATCTGATCCCTCATCTGTGTTGGCTGGCCCTGCCATTGATGCGGGGAACTGCAGTCACTCTCCTGGGGCACCCAGCTGCAACTGTTTTCTAAGTATAAGTATAAAGTTGTGTATGATGGCACAAGCAGTCAGCATTTTGGTAGAGATGGTGGGGTCATATTGCAGGGCACCTCCAGATGTATCCAGGCTATGGAACTGTGATTTGTGCAGGCCAGATACATGCTCTGTGATATTCCTAGTATTTCTATGTGCAGTGTTGTAACCTTGCTCAGTGGGGTTGTGTGGGTTTCTTAAAGGAGTTGTGAGCCATGGTTCTTGTGCATATCCTGGATCCCTACTAGATGTCCTTGTGGAAAGTCACCCCTTGAAAACCTTAGATACAGGTCATTGGTGTGCCATAAGTGGGAGTCATGGAAACTGGTTGGAAGGCCTGCACACACATTATAAACTATACCTTCTGCATTACAGACCAACTGACAGTTGATGGAGGGATAACCTTTTCTGTTCATACTGCCTTCCTGGTTCACCAGGTGGGGATTTTATTTCAATGCGGATGCAGTTATGGCACCAGTACCTCAGAGAAATGGGCTATGGCATAGACATTTTCGCATGATGGTAGCTCTTTCCTGTTTGGAAACTAGATATGCTTCCACACACATAGTACAGCATTGCATTGAGGAACTGATAGGGTAGTCTTGAGGGATAGGCATGTGATACCCCCACTATGTCCCCTGTAGATTGCTGAAAAATCCCTGTAGTTGGTATATGAGAAGCTACACATATCTTAGTTTCCACTGGGATGTGTCCTCCATGATTTACATGGGGCCTTAGGTGAGGATGGCAGATGTCCACAATTTCCTGTACAGTATCCCTGTCCACCAAGTACCTCTCTAGTATTTCAATTTCATGTATTCCATGGTAGGCCAAATGGGGTCTAAGCACCTTACACCTTCTAGATCAAGGTCTGGCAGCAACAGCAGCAGTAGTACCTTGCATGAGACCCTATTACAGGTCAGGTTTATAATGGCTACACATACCCCTGACTTCTTTTAAGTTTTCCTGTGGCTTTAATTAGAACTTGTGTTAAATTTCAGAGCTAAAGCTACTGCAACATGTCTGTGCTTGTTTTATATGTTTCTGAATCATTTTGCCATTTTTTGCTTCATTAGCATCTCAAAGACATGCAGTAGGTGGATTGGACACTCTAAATGGGCCCTAGGTGTAAGTGTATGCATGTGTGTGCCTTCTGTGGAAGGTTGGGTGCCGGGCTGGCAACTCGACACTGTAAAACTCCACTGCCAATCATGAGCGGACAGATGATCCACTGTTGTGACCCCTAACCGGGAAAAGCTGAAAGAAGAAGAAGAAGAAAAAGAAACATACAGCATGTCTGTATGCTATATGCTGAATTACCAAATTCAGCTGCTAACCCTTGTTTTGCAGCCGGCCTTAATGCGTACTGCTGTTTCATGAATTGTAGACAGTTTAGTCATCCCTACTCATTGTGCACATGAGGTTAGTGCAATGAGCAGGCTTTCATGAATTTGGGGCCTCAGTAATATGAAATACATGAGTTAATTTCAGTACTGTATCTGTCATGCATGTATATACACACAGCAACCCCTTTCCCACAGTTGTCGATTCAGGGACACTTAAGTGGCATCAGTAAGCACAAGCCAGTTTATCATGTATACAGAAATTTTATTAAAATTCAAGGTGGAAATGTTTCTTCCTTTAGGTTTTAAATATTGAAAATACAAATTTATATTTTTCGAGCTACTCAAGTTGTAATTTCTAGGAAATTCTTTAAACAATTTCATACGGAATTAAGTAGATTTGTATGGGAACCTAGGAAAACTAGAATATCTTATGATAAACTGATGACTCCGAAAAACAAGGGTGGTTTAGACTTACCGAATTTTGAAGCATATTATTTAATAATAAATGCTAGCAGAATTCTAAGAGTGGTTAACTTTGACAGGTCCAGTCATAAATGGTCACCCAAGTGGTTGATTCTGAATCACAAACATGCTGCTGGGTTGGGTATTAATTTTAAGGCATTACCTTTTTTAAATAAAGATACCTTTAAAATGTATGCTTTGATGGAACATATTAGATTATATATAACATCAATACAAAACCTGTTTAACTCACTAAACCTCTTACAGTATATGATGACTTTCCAACCATTTCACAAGAACCCGAATTTGAAAATTGGTAATCAATTGATAGATCTTAAAAAATTCCCACTTATAATTGATCTAACCATACTTGATTTATATCCTTTTCTTGGTATCTCAATACACAACATGTTAAGAGAGATGAGCCTTCCTAACTCGTATTTAATTATAATGAGACAATTAAAGGATCTTTCAATAAGTTATTTTAGTAATTTCAAGATTAAAGAAGAAGACTTAACCATTTGTCTAAACTTATGGCAAACTCTTATGCAGGACTTCAAATATATAACGGCTTCATATAATTTGATAAAAGACGTGAAATATAATAACCAAATACTCTTATCCAAATACTGAAAGGATAAATTATTACCGATTGATGATAATAAAATATTGAAAGCAATTAATTTAACCTTAAAATCAGTATCTCTTCAAAAGCTATTATTTACTCAGTTGATGATATTTAATAACGCTTATTACACTCGTCTCAGTCTGCATAAATTCAACTCTAAAAATTCACCTAAATGTCCATAGTGTATTGATCAAACGGCTGACCTTTTACACATGTTCTGGAGCTGTAAATGTATATTCAAACTTTGGAATTCTTTAAAAATTCAATTACAAAAAATGGGTTATCAACAGTCTACACTTTCTTGGGAGTTTATGATTCTTCATATTCCTCCGAATAACTTAGACAGATCCCAAAAGATCATACTCATAAATATTTTCTTGTTAATGAAGCTTTATATAGCTACAAATTGGCTGAATCCATCTCAGACTTCATGGGAAAACTTTAAAAGTGTAGTGATAAGACATATTTTAGCTCATAAATTACTAATTAAAGATCATAAGAAAAATATAAATAATACAAAAATATGGGAGCAAATCTTTAACATTGTGTTAGCTTAGGGTTCTAATCCACTTTTCCCCGGGAAGTACATACTTAATATGGTGGTTAGTATAGATAAGCCTTATATTGATACTAAAATACCCTTTTAGAAGCTTATCTTAATGTATAATGATCTTATGCAACTGTTGGAAGCATTCATGTATATAATGTACATATGTTGTAGTATTGTATTAACAATTGGAAAAGAATAAAGATTTATTATTGAAAAAAAAAGAAAATACAAATTTATATCAAAGGGATAAAATACAAAGATGAACAGAAATTAGAGACTGTTTGTATATTTTAAAATTTAACACTTTGAAAACAAAAGGCATAGTAATCGAATTTACTGAAAATGTTTCTTTAAAATATAGCTAATTTTGCATATGTATATGTGAAGTCTGTGTTCCAAGATGCTAGAGAACTGCAACTACAGGACGCAAACCAACAAGTAACTATGTTTACCTCTCATCTATTACTGCTAGCCACTCTTGTTACACTTTACACCGTTACCTGCTACCATAATGTTCACATATTTCACCCCAGCCTAACCCTAACTTTTACCTAACAACCACATAGTAACACTCCCTTCTCCAGCATCCAACCTTACTTAATGAACTACTCTACCACTGAGCTATACAAAGGCAAATATATTAATTCCACCATAGCTTCCACCAAACCCAACAGATTAACTAAACTTCTATTCATAATTCAATCTCTATGTCTATTCCTGCAAGTACGCCTCCAAATTTGTGGTGATATACACCCCAACCCAGGCTGCATCTATATCACGTTATCGAAAGTTTACTTAATCGAATCAATAAAGGTCAAACTTTATTGATCGATTAAGTAAAATATAGAAAAACGTAAAAAAAAAAAAACAAATTAAAAAAAAAAAAACTACCCACTAGGGTGGCGGCACCCCCCACACCCCCTACTTAAATATATCAACTCCGTGACCGCATTACATTGAGGTAAACAGAAATCTCCCCCTACGGAGATTTCCGTTTACTTGCACTGTGTTCTTCACTTTCAATATTGTCAGCTTACGACAACGTGAGGTAGCCCCCCCCAGGCCCCACAACTGAGACTACCAACCTCACTAGTCCAAACATCCGACATGAAATTAACTGTAAAAAGCCCTGTGACCTATTTACACTTAGTATGAACACTAGAAGTAACAAAATTGATGAACTACATGCCACACTCTCCACTTACAATCCAGACATTACACTTATTACAGAGACCTGGCTCAAACCCCTCATTAAGGAGAATGAAATATTTTCCTCAGGTTATAATATAATCAGAGTTGATAGAACTATCAAAAAAGGTAGAGGCATTACCATACTATACAAGACTGTCCTCAGGGTAGACCTTATACTTAAAGAAATCCCAACATTTAACAATGCAGAAACCCTATTCACCAAAATTCAAATCAGTCAAGAGAAGCAACTAAACCTAGTGAATATTTACATACCCCCAGGTGACAACATACCTTATCTTCTGTCTATACTAAACTGGACATCCAAACCTCCCACAGGAGGAACTCCTCCTAGGGGGACTTCAACATTGACTAGAAATCCATCAGCACAACTATCTGCTCTGATCACATCAACCTATCTTCCTATACTCAACTTATCGAAACACCCAGCTGCACTGATAAAAATACAAACAAGGTATCCATACTAGACTGGATCCTTACAAACAACCCACCTACTGCCCAATATTATGGTACAGTACCAACTGGCTTTAGTGACCATTTACCCACTTTCCTATTAAGACAACACCTCAAAACTACTAAAACAACCACCGTATGTGAAATCCGTAATTCAAAAATTTCATACCTGAGCATTTCATTAATACACTAAGGTATTGCAGCTGGGCTCCCCTAGCAACCCCCACACTAGACAAGGCAGTGGAGTACTTCATTTCCACCTTTTTAAACATATTAAATCAGATGGCTCTCTTATGACCAATTTGGATAAAAAATAACCCAGCCCCATGGTTCTCTAAAAACACAAGAACCCTTCTCAAACTTAGGGATAAAGCTTGGGATAGATGGTATCACAATAAGACCGAGCACAACAGGTAGATATTCCTCGAACTATGTAAAGAAGCAAAAAAAAAAAAAAAAACAGATAAGGCAAGATAAGAAAAATCACTACACATAGCTACAAGTGAAACATACCACTAACCCCCAAAATTCTGGGCAGCTGACAACCAGGTAACCAGGCAAACCCACCACCCCTCCCCCAATGTCAGAGGAGATAATATAGAGATAATATAGATAATATAGAGATAGCTACCCAATTTAACAACTACTTCACTTTTTCCATCTTTAACGTAACTAGCATCAGCCAGCCTTGCACTCTCCCACAACCAATCAGCAACCCAAACTCATACCCTCCATTCACTCTCAAACCAGTTCCTACCAAAACAATATACAAGCACCTCACTAAACTAAAACCCACCACTTTGGCAATCGACAAACTCCCTGCAAAGTACCTTAAAATTTGCTGCTAGTGCTATAGCTTATCCCATCTTGATACTTATCTACTGGTCTATAAATGAGCATACAATTCTAGCCCTTTGGAAAACTTCTACATAATACCCTTACATAAAGGTGGTCCCTCAACCGAACTTACAAACTACTGCCGCATAGCAATCTTATCCCCCTTATCAAAAATCCCTGAAAAATGTATCCATTCTCAGCTGATGATACATTTACTTACAAATAGTATACTCACCAACACTTAACACTGCTTTCACCCATTCCATACCACCACCACAGCACTCATATCCTTCAGAAATGCTGTCAATCAATATAGAAACCAAGGAAACCTAGTGTCTGCCACTTTCCTTGATCTGTACAAAGCATTCAGTACAGTATCCCACAGCAAACTACTAACTATCTTAGCTGAACTCAACCTAGACAACCCCCCTTGCTCTGGTTTTAAGACTACCTATCCAACCACCAGCAAGCAGTTAAGTGGCATAATTCCCTCTCCTTCTCCCAGTAGCAGTAGGTGTACCCCGGGGATCCATTCCATGACCCCTACTATTTAATATCTTTACAAACACCCTCCACGCTGCCACCCAGCAAGATGCAATACTGCACTGATCTGCTCAGCCCCCACACACCAAATACTCCAGATTAAAACCCAAGGGCCTTCTCCAATTTTGAAAACTGTTTAGAAAACTGACAACTAATACTTAATTCCAAAAAAACTCAACTTATGCTTTTCCATCCTGCCAAAACTATTGACTCTTCTGCTCTTTTCCCCATAATTTCTGCCAATAACACCCAAATCTCCCCAGTATTACATGCTAAACTTCTTTGTGTAATACTTGACCAAAACCTAAAGTTTGACAAACATATAGCACAAACCATATCCAAAATCCATAAAAAACTTGGAACCTTATGCCGCTGCAAAAACTATCTAACCAAAAACACCACAATTACTATATCCAGAGCTCACCTTCTCTCTACATTGCTCTATGCATCCAGTGTATTAACAAACCTTAACAAGGCAGACCTACACAAACTGTCCATGTGCCATCATAAAATAGCTAGATTCGCAACCAACTCTAATTTCCGCTCCCACAACTGTGACTCACTAAAACAACTAGGTTGGCTAGAACTCCCCAACTTACTAAACTATATCCAACTCACCATGGCTCATTACTTGCTATACCACCTAAACAAGATTCCCAGTTCTGCTCGCCAACTAAGATCCACAAACAAAGCCCTTGTTAAAGTAGCTAAGTGTAGACAGTGCTGGTGAATCCCTCTACTCCTGCACAGTTGCTAAAATCTGGAATTCTCTGCCACTGGATATCAGATTGCAGAGCAGAAGTTCCATCTTTAAAACCTAGTTAAAAACCCACCTCAATCTCACCTGGCAATGTACCTGTACTGAGGATAAATAGCCCTACTACCACCATTCAGATAAATCTTCCTCTGGCACTACTCAAAGATCAAACACATAGAAAAATAACTACCATAACGAATTGTATTTTTAAATGGATGTATATAACTGTATATAGTATTACTGCACTTTCTTACTCAAATACATTATGTTTTCTGCTTTACGACTGTACACTCTATATATTGTATACTTCTGTAACTTCTCATCATACTATGCCATGATATACTATTGTTTGCTCTATTAATTTGTACTCATCTCTGACTTTTGTATTTTTATCATGTATGTGGAGTTTTTGTATTTTGTATTTTTTTATGATTGTCATGTATGTGGAGTTTTTCTCCCTGGGTCTCTGCTGAAAACGGGCACCTGATTGTCCAGTCAGGCCAACCCGGTAATCAAATATAAAATAAATAAAATAAACACATTTTATATACATTTTTTGTAATAAATAGGTCTCACAGCCTTGTCCCCATATCAGCTGTCTTTACCCACTTTTGATTAGACTTCGAATGGTGTAATGCAACCACGAAGTGTGGGTCAGTGTCAGAATGTCGACTTCACAAGTAGTCAATATTCAAATCATCAAACTCACAACATCAAACACTTGGAATATTGAAACTGAGCTAAAAAACATAAAACATTGTTTTTCCAAGGAGAGTCCCTCCCCCCCTCCCCCGCTAATCATATATACCAACTCCTAGAACACACTACAGGGAGGAAAGGGAAAAAAACATTCAAGTTGTACCACAATTTCAGAAATGAGCTGCTGGCATTTGTTAACCTTCTGAATATTAGACATTTGGTGTTCAGTATTCTGAAGGTTGACATTTTCAGCTTTCAATATTCTAAACGGTTCTGATGAAGGATCAGTACAGTAATACAGATAACCGTTTGTCTGAAAGAAATGGTAATTGTTGTTTGTATAGCTAGCTTTACAATTACTAAAGAACAGACAACATTTTATTTTAGTAGATGCATCAAACAAGTTTGTCAGGCTACAAGTTTCAACATTGACTAGGTCTAGAAGAGTCAGGGAAGCACTTCTGGTTGTGACATATTTGGGACAAATATCACTGTGAAGATAACTTTGTCTAAATTAGTCATGAGTTTTCCTCTCTTCTGAAACTGTTTGTAGTACCAGGGAAAACACCAGCACCTTCTTTATCCCTGGGTCTTGCATCTCTGCTATAGGAACTAAGATACTATCAATTAGAGTATCCCTATGGGCATCTTCCTTGTTGGAGTCTTTTGGTAGAGGCCAACATGACTTCGTAAAATTGTTCATGAAGTTTAATGACATCTTGACTGCATAGTTCCAGGACTTGTTCTTTGTTTGGTGACGCTATCTGTAACACACTTCCAGGCTTCTTCTGTGCCATCACTAGCATCATTGCCAACCTGGCATTCATTTCTTCATGGTGTCTGTAGATGGCACAATGCTGATTACAAGTCTGGGTTACAGCCATAACTACTGTGGTTGGTGTTAATGATTTATCATGAAGCATGTCATTCGCTAGTGGTTTTGGTATAGGTAGGTTTGGCAATGCAAATGACAAATAGGGACAGATCCTAAAAATCTCACCCCCCTCCTTTAGAAAGTACTTTATTCTCATTAGAGGGGTAATGTAAATGTAAACCTATGTCTGTTTATGCATATTGTTGACATCACTTTCATCTATGCAGTTGGCATTTGTAGAACTTAATGTTTTATATCATATCTGAAATGCTGATTTGTTGATTCTAGATTATTTTTCTCTTTTAGTTTTCAAGGCTCTTTTAAATACTGGCTAAAATGTTATCCACCCCCATAGTGCCGAGGCATGATTTAAAACAGCAGAGAGTACCACAAAAGTGCAAGGTTTCAGTGCTGTCCATGCTTTTAGACCAGTAGCTACACAGACAAGGGCTAAAGAAGGCAGTGTCTCAATATACATTACAACAAGCGTACCTCTAGGATGGTCAAACAGGATGATGCACTGAGTTCCTCAACATGCA
Source organism: Protopterus annectens (assembly GCF_019279795.1). Taxonomy (NCBI): domain Eukaryota; kingdom Metazoa; phylum Chordata; order Ceratodontiformes; family Protopteridae; genus Protopterus; species Protopterus annectens. The sequence continues at coordinate 802,002,793 of NC_056730.1, forward strand.
GATCACCATAGACAATAAAAAAACACCCTTAAAAGTTGATTCACTAGTCAGGGATCTGGGAACTCATGTAGACAGTAACCTAGCCTTCAACCAGCATGTGTCCATGGTAGGAAGAAAATTGTTCTATGTTGCTCAGTTTATAAGCATGGACATGACATCTACCTCTAGAGTGGTTATCATATCACAGTACTCAGCCCTGTTCAAACTCATCATAAAATATACTTCCTTTGGTATGTACCTAACCAGATACATGCAGCAACTGGAATGTCCACAAAGTTTCCTTACAAAAAGAATACAGGGAGTAAACCAAATGTCCTATGCTGATCACCTCAAAGCACTGTCTATTTACTCAGTATCATACAGACTTCTGAGAGATGATCTTTGCCTGACATACAGGGCATCTCTGGATCCTGTTTTGATGAATCTTTTGCACATCTGTAAAACAAATAGCCTCAGAACTACTAAATTAATAGACCTAAATTTTGCTTGCAATATAAATAGGACATGTTGGAGAGAAAGATATGTTTCTTAGAGAATTCCCATTCTCTGGAATAGGCTCCCCATCCATGTGCAGCATAGTTCCTCCTTATCCATTTTTAAGTGCAACTTGGACCAATGGATGGGTAATCGAAAATTCACTCCTAATCTGGCTCCTATGTCACTGATGGACAGAGGCATTTAGTAAATCGCCACCTATATAAATCAAGTTTGTGGGTCACATTTGGGTTGCACTGCTAGACTTATAAGGGTCCTAGTAGTCTTTAGCCTAGCATACACCTATGAACCTATTTGTTGTCAGTGTGACCAAGGACCACCCATTTAGTTTTTCACAGTGTTCCCTGTCAGAAGATGGCTTCAGGAAACTTACCTCATCTGGATATTCTGTACTGGTCATGTAATACAGTCAGTGAACAGGAAACCTTTCATCACTTCCAGGGCACACTGATTTTCTCTCATGATCCTTACCTCTGTCTTGCTCCTCCCATTTATTGCACCAATGCTTCGTGTGGGCATTTCAAGACTTAATGATCTCAGTTATCTAGAGGGTCTGATCTGCCTTTATTTCCCAATTAATCAGGGACCACTAATGGTGCATATCTTCAATTTTACTTGCATGGCAATGATTCTGTGAAGTTCACTACTTTATTACTGTATTTTATAGGTATTGACTCACTGCCTGTAGTGTTTTCTGTCTGAAAAGTTTCCATATTTAAGATTGTGTTTTCTGGGCCTAGTTGTTTGTTAGAGGCTGTGTTCTCAGCTTATTTTCAAGGACATCTTAGTTAGCAAAAACCATGCCTCACTACAGTGAGAGTATAGTGTTTGTGGTCATTGCTGGTTGGGGTTGCCAGGTCTACGGCTTGGAGAAAGCACCTCATTAGTTCTTTTGAGATGTTTTCAAAGATGTTTCAGGTTTCAACTTTCTGTTAAGAAGTTCACTTGAGTGTTTTCTGCCATTCCACACAGAGCTATTGGAGAAGGAGCACTGACTAAAACTCTGATCTGTGATATATAACAATAAGTAGACTGTTTTTTTGCTTATTTTTACTAGTTATTGGTTATTCTAGATATTTATAGCACTTTTATTGTCTGCTGCATATTTTATTACTGTATTTTATAGCTATTGGCTCACTGTCTGTAGCGTTTTCTGCCTGAAGTGATTTCTGTAGTGTGTTCTGACTAGAGAGCTTCCATGACATCTGCTGTGGTGCAGCTGTAGCATTGTTGCCACACAGCAAGAGGTTCTCCCATTTGATTCTCGGCTGGAGTGTGGGGAGTGCCTTCTGTATGGAGTCTGCATGACCTCCCTGTGGTTGGGTGGGCGTTCGAAAGACATGTGCAAATGGGCGTGCCTTCGTTGAAGGTTGAATGTCGAGCTGGCACCTCGGCATTTGTGAAAAATCTACTGCCAATCATTAGCGGACCGGAGTTCCGCTGTGGTGACCCCTAACCGGGAAAAGCCGAAAGACAGACAGAGTTCTGACTAGAGAGCTTCCCACCCTCCCTCCTTACTCCCTATTGGTATCTTGTCTTTATACCTGCTGGCCTTGCAGTTGCCCTCCCCTACTCTAAATTTGATCTTGGACACTCCTCCCAGTCTAGTGTCATTAGCTCATTCTACCTAATACAGAGAGAACATCTGAGAAGGCCAACTACTTAGGTTCTTTCCTTCTGTTCCTCCTTTCTTCTTTTCTAAAAAAAAAAAAAAAAAAAAAAAAATTGCTTGCCTGAAGCTCCTAGGGTTCTGACTGTGCTTCTCAAACATTTTGGAAATATATATATATTTTAGTGCATTTATTAAAACTGTATTTGCCTTAATATTGCTACAACTCAAGTGCTCTAGGTTGCACTGCATCTGAATTGTTTTAGTGTTGTTTTAGCTGCTTTTCTGTATATATTGACTTTTTGTATATGTAAACTAGCTACTTATTCTACTGTATTACTGCCTCTTAAATCGTTTTTCAGTTGTGCACTTGCCTTGCTTCCTTTAAAAAGTTTTAAATTGCTAATTTTGTAGAGTTTTAATTGCATTTACTGTTTAGGGCTACACGCTCAAGTGCGTTAGCCTTTTCTGTGTTTATTTGCTATATTATTGCATTGTTTAGCCTGTTTTAACGAACAAAAAAAAATACTATCTTGTTTGCTCATTTCCAGCCTTTCCTAGCTAGTATAGTCCAGATCCCAAGCTTTGCTTGTTTCAGGACTTTATTTTCTGTGTTCAGAGCTATCCAGACCTTGCTGTGATACAGGGAAGTCCTACCAGGCTTTGCTGGTTTCAGGACTTTATTTTCTGTGTTCAGAGCTATACAGACCTTGCTGTGGTAGAGGGAAGTCCTACTGCTTATCAGTGGGAGTGGTGAGCATTGTACTGCCTATCTAACACTAGCTCTGAAATTGTAATTTTATTAGCCATTTTGGGCTGATTTCTATCCCTTTTAACTTTCTGGCTTAAAAACATGTATGTTTGCTTGTTTTTTTGCATTGTGCAGCACCGCTGGGCTACGGTTAAACTATTCCATGTGTCAAAAAGTCTGCTCTTCAAATTTTCCCTTAGAACTAGCTGGTTTCTCAGTAGTAGCATTAAAATCTGAACCTCTGTGACTAGCACTTGCTCTAGAACCTGCTGGAAAGCACTAGGAAGCCTTAAACTGATACAAGCACTCAACTCTCCTTGTTAGTAAGGAGAAATTAATCATAGGCACTAAACAGCCTATAATTGCAAAGTACCTTGCAAAGGTAAGGGAAAACAGCTCTTGTACTTTACAAAAAAAGCACCTACACAGGCATGCCTAAGGGTCAGCTTCCGGTGATTTCTCCTGTCCACCTGGTGAATCTGGGCATACTGAGACAATGCAGCAACTGTCTCATGTACACAAACAACCCTCTCCTCCTACCACCCAACACTACAACCTGCGAGGGATGCACTTACTTAGCGAAACTGGAAGCAAAGCTCTCGCCAGCCAAGATTATGCTAGACAATCAAGAGGAGAAGGTTAACACCTGCACTACACCTCAAGCAACACATAGCCCTTCAAAACCCATACCATCAACACCCACACATAGCAATGCTAAACCCACATATGTGAAGGCCCTTAACATTAACCTGCCCAAGCAACAAGGACCTCAGAAGCTGAAACGCAAACAAACACCACTCACAACCAAAGTGGCACATAGCTCACAACACCAGTGTTCCACCCAACAACAGCCCTAAGGCAAGAAAATGTACCCAACACTTTAGTCATAGGTGACTGTATAGTTAGGCACACTGATGTCCCACTCACCAGGCTGAACAAGGAGAAAATTACAGTCAGCTGCCTGTCGGGTGCCAGGATTCGCCACATAACACATGCACTCAAATACGACTTGGTCATTGTCCATGTTGGAGTGAATGACTTGAGACGTACCTCCTTAGACTACATGAAAAGAGACATGGAAGAGCTCTTGGATCATATGGCCCAGGCAGGTATGACCCTAACCCTGAGTAGTATCCTGCCTTCACCCAGAATTATACAACAGTATAAGGACAAAATGATTGACTTCAAAAACTGGCTAAGTTTCTGGTGTCATTCAAAGAGGATTCAGTATCTGTCTGCATGGGACGACATGATCGACAAACCATGATGCTTTGCCAGAGATGGTCTGCATTTGTCACCCCTGGCTTTCAGGTTACTGGCTAAAGCTCTTGCCACCCCTATAGTGACTTTATTAGGCAAGGTTCAAAGGGCAAAACCACCACTGTAACAGATACAAGCATGCAAAATCTGAAGGTAATGCTACTCAATGCTAGAAGTCTAAACCTCAAAATGCACTCTCTCGGGGCACTCCTAAAATGGAAAACATCGATATCTGTGCAGTAACTGAGACCTGGTTCAAAGCTCCGGAGAGCACCCTGTAATACCAGGCTACAACCCTTACCACACTTTTCGGCCACCAAACCAAGACCGAAACACTAAAGATGGAGGAGTGTCCATATTCACCAAGGATATTCACACCTCCAGGCTAGTTGCCCAACACAATGCATCTGAAATTCTCCAGGTGCAACTAACACTAGGTACGACTACAATCCAAACTGTAGCTTGCTACAGATCCCCCACCATGCCCCAAGATTCTCACTACACCTTTCTAAACATACTGGAAAATATTAAGATACAACCAAACACCCTAATACTGGGTGATTTCAACTACCCTGCCATTAACTGGGAAAACTACTCGGGTACCAACACCTTTTCCCAACTGTTCTTGGAATTCATAAATTCCAATGCCCTGGATCAACTAATCCATTGTCCCACCAGGGGCTCCAATATCCTAGACCTGGTCATTACCAACATGGGAGATAGATGCTCCACACCAGTGGCCACCCCCTCATTGATCAGGTTTGACCATAAGCTAATCACCCTTGACATCCACATCCCAGAAGCTAATCACCCTTGACATCCACATCCCAGCCCTAACCCCCAGTAAGGAAACCTCTGTAAAAAAACTTCTCCAAAGCCAACTTCATGCTACTCAAGTCAGAAGTGACAAACTTTGTGACACCCATGCAGATGGAAGCTGAAAGTTTGACTGCTGAATCCTACACTAAGGCACTGTATGAGCACATCCACTTGTGCATGAATCGTGCCATCCCAAATAGAACCAAGACACTCTCCTCCAAAAAGAAGAAGCCAATCTGATGGTCCCCTGCCATAAACAAACTATACAACAGAAGGAAGAAACTGTTGCAGAAAAGAGGAACATCCCAGGATGCAAAAAACTCCCTTACCAGCCTCAGTAAGAAGCTGAAATCCCTCATAAAATCCTCCAAAACAAGTTACGAAAATAAAATTGCTAAAGATTCCAAAGACAACCACAAAGCATTCTATAGTTATGTCAAGAATCTAAATGGCAATGCTTAGATCTGCTCTGAGCTACAACAGAATGGCATTAAATATACTGATCCCAAGGATATTGCCAATATCCTGGCAGATAGATTTAGTGCCAACTTCACCCCCCTCTCACCCCCTAAAGGGCCCATCTCAATACCAAAAGATTGTCAAATTCTGGAAATCATGGCCACATAGGTAGAAACCGCACTCTCTAAAGCTAAGAATACAGCATCCATGGGACCAGATGACATCCCGGGCTGTGTACTACATGAACTACAAAATGAACTGGCACCTCACCTAAGTGTCATGTTTAATCAAAACCTCACCTCAGGCTTCGTGCCCACTGAGTGGCGCACAGCTACAGTTATCCCACTCCACAAAGGGGGATCCACCTTGGATCCCAGGAACTACTGTCCCATCAGTCTGATGAACCTGATCTGCAAGGGCATGGAATGCATTATCATGGAATTTATAAACAAAGACATTGGCATCCTTCAAACACTGGACCCCACCCATTATGGGTTCGTGATGGGCCAATCTTGTCTCCTGAACCTGATTGATTTCTTCAAATTAGTCTCCAGAGCCATGGACGAGGGTAAGGAGGTCCACATAGCCTATCTGGACCTCGCCAAGGCCTTTGACACCATCCCCCACTCTGGAATTATAGATAAACATACTAAGCTGGGCAGAAATCCCTACATCACTCGATGGGTTGCCAGATGACTTACTGACAGAACCCAGACTGTAAAAGTAGCCGACTCCAAATCCAGCTCCAGGCAGGTGACAAGTGGAGTACCTCAGGGTTCAGTTCTGGGGCCGCTCTTGTTTAGCATCTACTTCTCTGAAGTACAGGCCAACAGTAAGGGACTCTGGATAAAAAAGTTTGCAGCTGACTGCAAACTGGGAGCCATTGTTGAATCCCCAAATGATGTGGATATTCTACAAAAGGGCCTTACAGAAACAGATGCTTGGTGCCAGAGCCATAGGCTCAAGCTTAATGCCAAGAAATGTATAGTTATTCCCTTTGGGAAAAACCATGTACCCACGAATTACCACATGGGTGGCAGTACACTAAACACCGAAAGCGTGATGAGAGACTTAGGGACACAGGTGGACAGTGATCTCACCTTCAATAACCACATCGCCACAACAGTCACGAAATCCTTCTATGTGGCACACCTCATCACTAAGGGCTTTTCATCCAGAAAAAAGGAGGTCATTGTCCCACTGTACTCATCCTTCATTAGACCCATTATAGAGTACAACGCCCTGTTTGGTATGTACCTCACAAGACATCTGCAACAGCTGGAAAGGCCACAGAAATACCTCACTAAAAGTATCACAGGCCTAAAGCAGATGCCCTATGCTGACCATCTAAAAAAAATCTCCAGCTATTCTCTGTCACATATCGTCTACTCAGAGACAATCTCTGCTTAACATACAAGGCCATGTCAAACGTTGAGCTGTTGGACATGCTCCACTTAAGAAATCCCAATCCCTCAGAGCCACATGCTCCAGGGATCTAAACCTTGTCATCACAATGAACAAAACATTCTGGAGGGATAGATTCCTGACCCAGAGACTCCCTGGACTCTGGAACAGACTGTCCATACATGTCAAGCAGAGTGCCTCCTTGGCCCTCTTCAAAAGGAACCTTGACAATTGGATGGGGGATAGGAAATTCACCCTGGGGATCACGTCAGTCACCCTGATAAACAGGGGTCCAGGGAAGTAAATATTGTGGGAAGAAATATCCAGGGAATTGTTATGGCTAGGCTTGTATAGGCCCTAGGGCCGATAGCTTAGTACCAACCTATGAACCTATGAAGAACGTTCACTATCCTTACAGAAATTCAAGTGTTGTTTTGATATTAGCCCATTTCAGAAAGTCTACTGTTTAAATTATTAACTTCACTTTCTCTCTGTTTTATACATTCATGCATTAATTTGATTTATTCATTTAGATATGATTTAATTTTGCAGAAAACATCTGAGTTTCCTTTTCCTTCTCCAGCCTTCCTTTTTCATGCGATGTTCTTCTTTTTCTGTGCTTTCCCTTTTCTTCAGCACACCTCTCAACCTGCAGACATCAGAAATCTACGCAAAGGCTCTTGAAAAGTAGGAACATCAGGCTAAAAATATTAGCAGCTAAATTAGCATGATATTTGCATACCTAATGGAATACTTTGCCACACTTCCAACATGATTCTGGGACACACACCACAACAAAGAAACACAAGCTTAAACATTTACAAAACGTAAGTGATTAAATGATGCAAAATATAATCATGTTTTATTAAGTTTTGTCCCTGACTGACTACAGTAGAACGTAAACTAGCCAGGAAGGGAAAATGTGGTATTAGAAACCATGTAATACAGAAGTAATCAAAACAATGTAAGGAAATTGAGGATCTGTGGTATAAGGGAATGTGCCTATGCCTTAGAACAGATAAGAAAATACTGAAATTCAAAATGAAGTGTAGACAATGGAAAAGAGGTTAAGGGTGTCAGCTTTAAGGAGGATAACTTAGACATTAAGAAATATTATTTCATGGTGGGGGTCCTGGACTGTAATGCCTGAGGTAATTTTACAGTGTCAACAAGGATGTGACATTTAAGGTAGGGGAGGGACAGATGTGTAGGGTCATATGGAATTGAAAAAAACATTAATATTTTTCTGTTATCACCATCATTTGTTGTATTTACAGAAAATTAAATGTCCATAGGTACTACAAATGTTCTTGCTAGTACCACACTTTTTTTTTTAAATTAAATTGTTTTGTGTCCTTCTTTAGACACGTGTAATTCATACAGAATTCTCACACTAAACCAGAACAGAAACCATTACAATGAATCCTAACAGGCAGAAGGTAAAAATATAAATTATTATGCAAGTGGAGATTGAGGGGAATTAAAATCTATGGCTAGAGAAACAAATGTAGCTCATCAGCTGTTTGTAGGGCTGACCCTGTCTGCATCAACTGTACTACCATCTCAGACCTTCACAGAACTACACATCTGCAGGGATTCAGTTTGCTCTTCAGACCCAAATAGCTATTTCCTGCATCTCAGTTCATGCGGTTTCTCAACACACAAGACTTCACTCAGAACGTCATTAAGACTTACTCTTCTCCCACCACCCCACCTCTAGTCAAAGAAGAAAGCAGGTGTTTATGTCTCACACACACATAAAATGTTTGGAACTTTCCTTAAAAGTCAGTGAAACTGAAACTTAACTGCCACAAAAACACCCCCCTCCCCCTTCTACCCTATGGGAAATCTAACATTCAGTATTTTACTGCTAGATTTCTCAAAAACAAGTTGTTTTATTTTGTCTTTGATACAACACTCCAAAAATGGACAGCAGTCGTAACAAGCTGAAGCCTTCACCTCTCTTGACCCCACAGCAAATGTTCCGCTGCCCATCACTAAATTTAGTCTTAAATCTAAAAATATAGAATTATTATGTGCAAGTGAGGTTTTTTTTATATCCAAACATTTTTCAATCTGATGGCCACCAAGTGTATGGAATCAATCCTCAGTGATTTGCCATAAAATCACAAATGTTACCAGGTACACACCAAAAATATGAGGCAAAAATCTGGACATTTAGTGGAAATCTGGACAGTTGAGCAGTATGGGTTTAGGACTGTGAAGGGAGTGGTTCCAAGTGGGAAGTAATAGGTGGAGGCAAGCTGAAACATGAAGAGTAATAGGTGAGTTAACCTGCATATGCTCCGTGGAGAGCTGACTGGGGGTTAGTGATCGGTGGTTGAGGTCAGTGGGTAGAGAATGGATGATGAAGTTAGTGAGATGAAGTTAAAGTGACAGATCTCACATTTTTGTTCAGTTACACACATCATCTGGTTATCTGTGGCACTTCTTATACTACACTGCCATGCACTGTGTTATTTTCCCTCTACTTCCTGTTTCTTTGTATTTTTGCTTCACTGCTGAAGCCATGTAGCCAAAATATTAGTATGTCCTTAAGAGGACATATGCATATATCCATGGGCCTCCACTACAAGAGGTTTAAGGTATTACACAATGAAAACTTCAGCTTTGCTGGGTCTTTGATTGTAGTTTCTACTAAGTGGCTTGTCTGTATGACCTATTTACCCTTTAGTTTGGATGTTATTTGAGATATTTTGCAGTCCTCTTAATGTTATGGACATCGTTTGTTTTTAAGCTCTTTGTTTCTAAGTATGGTCATATAACCCACTTACGTTGTACTGACAAGCTCAGAAAAAGGACAAAACATGGCATGTCTGAACCTAGGGGAGTTTGGCTTCATTGGCCTGAATGCACTAGTAAAGACTTAAAAAGTAATGTAAAAAGTCATGGGCATATAACTGAAACCCTGGTATGTCCTTAAGGGTCATTTGCATATATGCCATGGGCCTCCACTACAGGAGGTTTAAAGTATTGCGGAGTGAAGATTTTAGTGCTGCTGGGTCTTTCTTGTGGTTTTTCTAAGTGGTTTCTCTCTGTGCCTTTTCACCCCTTGGTTTGGATGATTTTATCACAAAATTAGGTCATTTAGACTGGTAGTAAGCTTCCCTAGAATGATATATTACTGTGTTATTTATTTCCTCCTGAACTTAACATTTATTCTAGTGTTGCTGACTTCAATGCATACCAGCGTCATCTTTGCATAATCATATATATATATATATATATATATATATATATATATATATATATATATATATATATATATATAAAATTAAGCCTGTTATTTTGTCTGCAGAATAACTGACTTGTCATTTGTTACTAACCTACAGCCATAATTTTGTTTTTGGCTTTGTGCCTTGCTTACTAGTGTTTTTTGAAATGACGTGTGTGATATATATATATATCTATATATATATATATATATATATATATATATGTGTGTGTGTGTGTGTGTGTGTGTGTGTGTATACAGAGGGAGAGAGAGAGAGACAGAGAGAGAGAAAGAGAGATCCATGCAAACATACCTGCATACATACATAGAGCTTTGTAATACATTTTGTTTTTTTCATGATTGATTCCATACAGACTTTAGAGAAAGAAATGAGTGCTAAAGTTGATACACAAGAAGAACTGATTCACCAGAGTGCCACACCTGCTGCTTCTGAGAGAAAGAGCTTAAATGACAACACAGTACAATTTGCAAAAGTAATTCTTTAGAACAATTTTTTAGAAGCAACCAGCCAACAACTGTATGTTAAGTAGTGTTGGAGAATGGGAGTTCTGTACATCACCACTCTGGAGCATGACTGTTCTCCAGTCAGGGTGTTAATGTACAGGTAATGCCTACTGGAAAACAAGTGTGCTGCTTCATGGCAGCATATTAATGCCATCGGCCACCATTATTTACTGGCACTAAATAGCAATTTTACTATTTAGCAAGTGTAAAATTAAAACAAAAAGATAATTAAAAAAAAAATAAAAAGGGTGGTTATGTTTGTGTGTGTTTATGTTTCTGTCTACATATGTGACTGTATGCATGCTACCATGCATGAAAGCAGAAGTGAGGAGAGAGATCAAGCAGTGGCTGCAACAGGCAGTCCATTAGTGTGTTTCTGTTAAACAATTAAGAGGTACACATACCTCTCAATCTCTTATCTCAAGAAATCTGGACAAACCCTAAAATAATGGGGAAGAAGGCCCAAAAGTGGGGAATGATTTTAAATACTGCTCTTATAAAATTTCTGATGACCCTTAACACCTATTTAGCTATTACTCTTGACTGAAAAAAGTAGTCTGAAAATGGATATCACAGAAGATGGCTAAACTCCTCTGTTAGTAGGTGAATATGATTCTGAAAGTCTTAACCAAATGCCTGTGTCTTGAGGAGAGTTTTCATTCAGAAGCAGTTTTCAAATAATGTTGGGCCGGATTCACGAAGGCTTGCACAGAGTCTAAGAGTAGAGTAAGACTCCAGCAAGCCAACATGTCCGCCGAGCGATCAAGGAACAGCTGACAGGGGCATGCAACTGAGCTCTCCAAACTAGTCCTACACGAACAGGGCTGGGATATGCAAATTACCTCAATTGCAGGCGAAAGACATGCAAATGAGGTAAATTTGCGATCCAGGAAACCCGAACCTGTCCGAGTAGGAGTAGTGTTATTTGCAGAAATGTACTCAGTTAATAACTGAGTACGGTTCTGCAAATAGCAAAATGGAGCCTTGTCAGCTGAAAAAAAAGCATGCATTCATAGGAGGAAGCATGCCAATGGCCAAAAATATGGCCATTGGCAATGGGAAGTGATGCGAATTAAAAATAAAATAACTTTTTTTTTAATCCCGATTTCCGGGGTTTAACCGTAGCGCAGTGCCGCACAAACGCGCTGCGCCCTAAAAAGCAGAAAATTAATAATTAAGATCCACAAATGTGGATTTCATAGCTAAAAATGAATTTACAATGCAAGGGAATGGCAGGCTGAAGACAACATGGCCACCGAGTAGAGGTTGCTAAGGGGGGAAGCTCAGTCTAAGAGATGTAACTAAGCATTAGTAGGCGATCCTATGCAAATGAGAGTTATGATAGTGAATCACAAGTTCACATAGCCAATGAGCGCAGTCAGTGGAGTGTAGGAGTAGGATAAGGGGAGTAACAGAGTAGAAGATAGGTGACATCATGAGAGGGGTATGTATGAAAGGAATGCAGCTCATTGGAGCAGAGTGAGATGTGCCAGCTTACGTTTACATAATAGTGAAAGAAGTGTGTCAACAGGTAGGCCAGGTAAAGTCAAGAAATCAAAGGTGTATGCTGTGGATAACACCAAAGTTTCTTGCTGAGCGTGCATGCGCATGTGTGCGCGCCAGAAAACCCGAGTAAGACAGTGTGCGTGTGTGTAAGCGTGTGTGCGCGTGTGTAGGCTTGAGTAAGAGTATGTAAGGCTGTGTAAACAGTTGTAAGTGCGTTTGCACTGGTGTGTGCGCGTTTTAACAGGAATAAGCAAGTTTTAGTCCATGTAAGCATGTGTGAGTGCATGTGAGCTGGTGTGCGCGTGTTTGCGCCTGTTTGCACGGCGCTGCCCCCTGAGGAAACAGAAAGGGAAAAGGAAGCACAACAAATAGTAGGGAGTTAACCAGGGAGTACTAGCAGAGCTAGCAGGTGAAAACAATCGGAATCAGCCAATTACACAGGCATTACACTAGCCCAGCCCAGCACTCAAAACTCAGCAAAAACCATTCCAGTATGTATTTCTCAGACACACTGCAACACTGCAGTAAGCTAATAGAAGTGAAAACTGAAAAAGCTTTACTGAGACAAAGAAATGTTAGGGGCTGCCATTGCTGTCATAAGGAGACATATGCAACATGCTGAGGGTGGTGACAATGCAAATGCTGCTGAGCAAACCACAGTGAGGAGACGGAGAAGAGTGTACAGGCCTAGGGTAACCTACCAGGGGCTACATGAGCTGGAGATAGTGGAGCACTATAGAGTGGACAGAGACCTCATGCAGCAAATTGTTGAGCTGTGCAGGCCACACCTCGCACACAGAACCAACAGAGGGGAACCCATCCCAGTGGAAACCAAGGTATGTGTTGGCCTAAGAATATTAGTAACAGGTACCTTCCAGAGACCAACTGGTGATATGATGGGGATTTCACAGGCATCAGCATCTAGGGTACTGCACCAGTTCCTGAATTCCATGGCAGCACATGTCGGTGATCATGTATATTTCCCCAATTCCCATGAGGTATTGGCCAGCAATATGCATCTCTTCCAGCAAATAGCGGAATACCCTGAGGTAGTGGGTGCAATAGACTGCACGCACATTCGCATCAAAGCACCAGCCGGTAAGCGGGGTAGGGTCTACTATAACCGCAAGGGTTACCCCTCCATCAACTGCCAGTTCGTGTGTGATGCCCAGGGCATAATAATGAATGTGTGTGCTGGCTGCCCTAGAAGCTACCATGACTCCCATATCTGGCATCTGACACAGCTGTACCAGACATTTGCCAATGGGGACATCCTACATGGTCACCTAGTGGGGGATGCTAGATATGCACTCGAGCCGTGGCTGATGACACCCATCAGAAATGCACACACACTTGAACAGGAATGCCATAGTGAGGCACACGCATAAACACCAAATGTAATTGAGCATGTGTTTGGGCTGCTCAAGTCATGGTTCCGGTGCCTGGACACATCTGGTGGAGCCTTGCAGTACTCACCAACTACATGTACCCAAATAGTCATGGTATGTGCTATGCTACACAATATGATCCTGCAAAAACAGCTGCAGCAGGAGCAGCATAGGGCCGGGCACAACAGCCCCCCACCATTGCCAAGGCCATCACAGGCAAAGCGTGACTCAGAAGAGGAACAACCTGAGCCTGCCCCAGTAGGCAGAAGGAGGCGTGCCCACTATGCTTTGGCCTTGGCAAAGAGGCAACGCATAGCATATACACTGGCTCAGTAGGAACCCTGGAAATGATACCTCTCTCTGACTCGCACATATAGTAAAAACGATGCCTAACTTGACACTACCTGTTAACAAACATGTATAGGGAGTGTAAAATGTGCATCCGACATAAGCAGCCCTGCAGCAGCACTTGAGGCATGTTTGCTATGTGTTAAGCAATATAAAGCACTGATAAACAGCTCTCACCACTATTTAGTATATGTAAACAAAATTGCACACACTAAGTAGCACAACTACATGCAATGTTCAGCAATATTGTGCATTGTCCAGCAATGTTGTGCAAGTCTGGTCAAATGTGGGTATAGTTAATCAAAAGCAGGTTAACAAGTTCATATTTGCTTCACTTTTCTTGAAGCAGTCTGTTCTGGCATGTATGAAAATATGAAGCAGTGACAGTCCTCGAACCCAGGATACAGTGCACTATAGTCAGAGTACAGAACCACTAAACCATGACAGTATGTCAATGGTCAGCTTGTATGAAAAAATGTTGATAAGTCAATGCTAAGTATCTAATGGAAACCTTGCATGCATAGCATAATCCCTGTCGAGTTAAGACACAAAGGTGAGGCCTGCAGTAATAATAGAACCTGATATTCAACACACATATAGTATAAATGTTAATATTGGTAATGTCCACACACATCACCAAACGTAGTGGACCTCAGACAGCAACATACTGCAAGGTCACACTGGGCATGCTCCCACACTTGAAACTATGAGACAAATGTCAGGCAACAAAACACTGAAAATCTGAACTGGGCATGCTCACACACTTAGGTCAAGTTTGAGTACAGCAGTGGGCCACACATGTCCCTCAGTTGCAAGTGTCAACCCAGGAACCTCGCACTATTCACCAATCCACCATATGCACACAGTGGTATGACAACAGACACAATATAAAATAGTGAAATACTGTCACAATCAAATATGTTATGCAGAAACCTAGGTTGTTCATAGGAAGTGGTAAAGCAAAGAAGAAACAAAACCTGCAATCAGTACCATCACTGAACAATGTGCATCCTGAACATTAGCATAGGTTCAGAGGTTGACACTTGGCTATATGCCCTAGGGTATGTAGAAGCCCAGCCACAGTGTGTTTGTAGTCTGCAATCATGCTAGATCAGTAGACTGTGTCTGTCAATAGTAGGTCACACAAGATATCTCACATATGTTCATTTCATTCTGCCTCTGTCTAGCAAGGACCCATAACATATCCCAGGGCTAAACACACAATCACCCGTCCACCTGTGAAGATGTCACCTGTAGGTGGTCAGCATGGGTCTGTGCATATGTGATACTGTGATCACATTCCCAAGTGAGTGGAGCCTCTGTGATGGTAATATGCCCCTCCAGCATGTCCTATTAGCATTATTGCTCACATACCTGTCCCTGGAGCATATAGCTGAAAGGGACTTTGATATCCTCACGTGGAGCCTGTCCATCAATGCTGTGATGGACATGGCATCAAACAAAAGGCACAGACTGCATACAAGTAGGCAGTAAGCAACTGAGGAGAGCTGGGGTCACCATAGCCAAACTGTGCATACCATTGGTGTGAGTCCATAGATCCACTTGATTATGTAAATCTGTGTACATTCCAGTTGCTGCAGGTGTTGGGTAAGGTACATCCAAAATGGGCCATTGTATCCAATCATGTGCCAGATAACTACAGGGTCACAATGACCCCACCTGATCTGGATGTAAAACTGTATGGGATAGGGTTGCCTAAATAGAAGGTGTCTCCAACAACATTGGCAACATGAATGTCAAAGGCAAGAGTACTAAGTATTCGTGTCCCCAAATCACAACCCACACACACTGTATGTGATGTATGATCACCTATGTGGTATTGTGTGTGCATGATGTTACTACCAAAGGTGATGACTATGCATCCAAAGTAAGGTAGCTGTAGGCCATGGCTCTGGCACCAGTCATCCAACTCTGTGAGACCCTTTCTGAGGATGCCTGTGCCAGCTGTGGAGTCGAATATGGCACACAGTTTGCAGTCATCTGCAAACATGGTCATCCATATTCCTCCTGTGTTAGCCAGTATGTATCAGAAATATATACAGAACAAGAGAGGTCCCAAGATTGAGCCCTGTGGGATGCCACATGTAACTGGTGTATAGTCAGACATGGCACCTGCAATACTGAACATGTGTGTGCTATCCATAATCCAGTTAGCAATCCAGATTGTGACATATGTGTAGATATTGAATCCGGTGATCTAATGTGTAAAGGCCAAGTGAGGTATTGTGTAGAAGTGGTGTGCGAGTTCCAGGTAGGCTATGTGGACAACACTGCGTACGTTTATGGACCTGTTAACTGTTTAAAGACATCAAACATCTGCAAGAGGCAAGATATGCCCACAACAACACCAAATTGTGTAGGATCCAGTGTCTGTAGGTTCACAATGTGTATGTGTATGTGGTCCATGATGATGCACTCCATAGCATAGCAGACCAGGATAGTTAGGCATATATTGTGATAATGTCCAGGGTCCCTTTTGGCATCAGCACTGTGTAGCGGGTACACAGTAGCTGTACGCCATTCCATGGGTACACATCCTGTAGTAACTGTGATATTGAACAGTGACATAATGTGAGTGTGATGTTTGTCATGAATCTTGTGTATGCCACAGTCTGGGACACTATCTGGTCCCACTGATGCTGTGTTGTCTGCTATGGAGAGGGCAGCACACACATGTTCATCTGTGATGTCAGGGAGGCTACATCCTGTTGTGATGGACATGTGCACTGCAGGAGGATGGTGGGGAAACATTCCCACTGAACCTGTTGTCCAGGATGTTCGCAATGTCAGTGGGTTCACTGTATCATTTGTAATTATGCAGTAACTCACAGCATATCTGTGAGTTCCCACACAGGTCCCTGACATAACTAAATAAGGCCTTGTGATTGTCCATAGTGTCTGTTGCAAGTGTCCGTTAGAAGTGGGCCTTAGATGAATCAACAACTGATCATAGCTATACCATAGTACTGATCAGAGATGCCTTCCAGATTGTGACTGTGCTCTATAATGTAGTAGCCTCCTCCTCTCCCTGTACAGCTCAGTAATGGCTGTGGTCCAGTAGACAGGTCCCCTGCCTTTGGAGGAGTGAGTCTTGTAATTATCTGGGATAGCATGATCCATGAATTCCAGTAGTTGTCCATAGAATGTTCTTGTAAAGTATGAAGTTGTCTGAGTCGTAATTAACACTGTCCCAGGGTCATTGAGGGATACCACCTCAGTTTGCACAAGTGTGACGTTTGCTCATGAGAAGTATGTCACTGAGATCAGATAGGATGTGTGTGTGTATTGGATATGTATGTCTAGTGAGATGAATGTATGTTCCGACCTTAACAATTACAGGTATACCTCTGTTGTGGAACATAGAGTCCCCATGTGTGTGATGATCAGGTACCACATGTATAACCCCCTGTGGGTGTGGTGACCAGGTCTGCCCTAGCATTTGAGTGTAACAATCTTAGCAACTGTTGTGCGAGGGTGTCACTGCTTGAGTAGTATACCCAGTCAATGTTTGTGTATTTGAAGTCACACAATATAATGGTGTTTGGTGAGACCTTCACATTCCCCAGTGTTCCCAGGAATAATGACTGTTGTGCCCATGTTTGGGAGTGTGGTCTGTAACAGTCTACAAACTGAAATGCAGTTTTGCCCACTCTCAGTTGCACACGTACGTTCCCCAATGCTTTGTGTACTGCTACCAACCTGGAGGTGTGTGTATGAATGATGTATATGGATTCCCCCCATTGTTGTTGTCACAAGACTCGGAAAACCATGGTATGACGTAAAACCTGTTAGTGCTGCTGTGCTTTTGCGAGCCTGAACCAGGTGTTTGTTACTGCACATATATCGACAGATTCCATATTGTTACCAAAAAATACGATGCTAAGTGCTCGAAAGTACCTCCAGGCAGCCAGATGAATGAAAATCCACAGTTTATTTGTCAAACCACACAATAAAAATAAACGCTCTTCTAACACAGGTAACAATTGCGTTTTCGTCTCACTATGTGGGACTTCATCAGATACTAGATAGTTGTGCTGATACTAATTAAATACTTTAATATCTTTACAATTGATGTAATTTACCAATTAAAAGCTGATCTTTCATAGTTTAAATTGACGAATCAGCTTCACTTCCTCATGAATATTCATGAGTATTCATGCATTATTCAAAATCTTCTTAGTGTTGCAAACCTCCGTTCCATAAAAAACTTTTTTTAAAAAAATGATATGGAGGTTGCACAACAATGTGTTTCCACACTGACATTTCTACACTGACATTTGTACTCATGAATTCATGTACCAATTCTTATAATAAATAAGTAAATAAATACATAAATACATTTAAAAACCGTCCTTAAAAATTCATAATTATAACAGCTTCCTTGTTGTCTTCTCTACCTTAATATATAATTATAAAAATGTAAAGTGCATTTAGTATATATAAAGTGCATTTAGTATTTATAAATCTTGTATATATCATAAAAACTACTTCATACTATCCATTTATATATAAGGGACACCTAGAAAATGTATTATAAAACTCAATAAAATCTGTTTAAAAAATTCTTTGTATATAAAATTGATTTCTCCATCTTCTTAATGATGTTGTAAAGGTCTACTACCCTCTAGTGTTGGAAAATGGAATTCATTAACTTAAATTTTATTTGATTTTAACCTTAAAATAGCTCCTATGGATATATGGTCATTTAATCCTGGGCTTTTACTGGCATCAAGATGTATCTGCCACCATAGCTCCCTACTTTCTAATATGTCCTCCCAAGGACCTCCCCTGGGGTCCATCTGGATCTGCTCTAATACAAAAAACAAGTAACAAGTAGGTTGCTCCTAAACAATTTTTAGTGTGTTTATAAAGTGCGTTAGTCTCTCTTTCTTTTTTAATGTCATAGGTATTCCATATTGATGTGAGTCCTGAGTGCATGCATTCTGAGGGTTAGACATCAGTTGTTGAGCACCATCACTCTCCGTTTCCTGTACCCTGTAACGTCTATGGCTGTGGTTATGTCTTCTGACCCTCACTTCAAACAGCCACTATGTGTGTGTCAAGAGTCTAAGGCAGTCTGTGAAAGCCTAGGGGTGACAGGTGCATGGCGTCCATAGCGAATGTACATGGCATGTTGAGCATGTAATCCCAGGCTTACAGACACTGGATCCCCTGTGAATGACAACAATATGTTAGGCAACTGTTAAAACTGATCATATCATCTGTATACTGTGACATAGTACTTGGTGAGGGTAAGATGCTACACAAGGTCAGGGTCATACTGTCCTGGGCTACATGATTAGAGAGCCCATCTATGTCCTTAAAATAGCTCCTATGGATATATGGTCATTTAATCCTGGGCTTTTACTGGCATCAAGATGTATCTGCCACCATAGCTCCCTACTTTCTAATATGTCCTCCCAAGGACCTCCCCTGGGGTCCATCTGGATCTGCTCTAATACAAAAAACAAGTAACAAGTAGGTTGCTCCTAAACAATTTTTAGTGTGTTTATAAAGTGCGTTAGTCTCTCTTTCTTTTTTAATGTCATAGGTATTCCATATTGATGTGAGTCCTGAGTGCATGCATTCTGAGGGTTAGACATCAGTTGTTGAGCACCATCACTCCGTTTCCTGTACCCTGTAACGTCTATGGCTGTGGTTATGTCTTCTGACCCTCACTTCAAACAGCCACTATGTGTGTGTCAAGAGTCTAAGGCAGTCTGTGAAAGCCTAGGGGTGACAGGTGCATGGCGTCCATAGCGAATGTACATGGCATGTTGAGCATGTAATCCCAGGCTTACAGACACTGGATCCCCTGTGAATGACAACAATATGTTAGGCAACTGTTAAAACTGATCATATCATCTGTATACTGTGACATAGTACTTGGTGAGGGTAAGATGCTACACAAGGTCAGGGTCATACTGTCCTGGGCTACATGATTAGAGAGCCCATCTATGTCTCTTGTCATGCAGTCCAGGGAGGAACGTCTGAGGGTCTACACACCAGAATGCTCAATGATGGAGCCATATTTGTACTTGCAGTGGACTGACAACAGTGCATGTGCCATGTGGCATATCCTGGCACCCGACACACAGCACAAAGTCACCTTCACCTTGTTCAGCCTGGTGAGTGGGATGTCAGTGTGACGGACAATTACACTCACCTAATACAAGTGTATGAGGTGTGTTGTGTAAGCCTAAGGGCAGTGACTGTGTGGCACAATGACTTTGTGCACTATGTGATGATATGTGTGTATGGTTGTGTGTTAGCAGTTGTTTGTGTGTCTGCTTTGGATGTCTCAGCTGCTTAGGCAGAGTATATTTAGATGCTCCAAGTATGTAATTGTGTGTCAATGTATACGGTTTGCTGTTGTCATAGGTGCATGCATGACTGTATTTGTGGTGTGTGTGGTTACCTTCACCACCCGATAGACTGTGCCAGTCATGGCTTGGGAGAGCTCAGCCTCCTGTCTGTCTATATAGTTGCACCTGTCACAGATATCTGAGTTTGTTGGTAGGAGGACAGTGTTACCTGTGTACATAAGGCAGTTGTAACAATGCGTCAGAATTCCAATATGCACCAGCTGGATTGGAGAGTACACACAAAACCAACCTTTGGACATGCCAGGATATGATGATGACACACACTGTCAACTGATCACAAAGGATCAGTAGTGTGTCAAGTGTGTAAAAGAGTATAACAGGGTTTTAGTGTTCAGGTTTGTTGTTGCTGTGGAAAGATAATCTGCAAAGGAGTACAGACAGAAACGTTACACCTCCTTCAACTATGTCAGAAATATCGATGTACAGTCATATATGTCCTGAGTCAGGCTCAACTGTACCTGACTGACAATGTCAACATCCTGTCAGACAGGCCCATACATACATACCCACCTCCCAGTGACAAAAGGCCCTAACATCATACCAGGAGATATCACATGTAGAATGTGTAAACTGGTCCTCCCAATGCCAAATGAATCCCATCACGTGGATAACACTGTTTCCCCATATGTGTCATAAGTGAACAACAGGACAAACACACTGCACCCAAACAGTCTGTTGAGCCTCACACTCTCTACAGGATATTACACTGTTGAATGTGTTACAGCAACATGTGGCACACCCCACAAGTGCTGGTGCACAACACACCATGGGAACTATATTCCTATAAGCCTACGAAGTCCGAAATGCTAGTCCATGGAGTCCATCATGACTGCAGTCAGGAACAGAGATATTGTAAACCGACAAATACACAACACAAACGTCTGTGGTATGTTAATGAGCACATCATGTTCCCCAAACTTGCTAGATATCTTGCAAGGCAGCCACGCAGGAGAAACATCACTGATAGGAGCAACACAGGTCCCACATAGACTTTGAATAGCCCTTTACCAACATCACAGACACATGTGGTATCCACAAAACCTACAATCTGTGCATGAATATGTATTGTCATATGAAGGAATGGTAATATGTCCACAGATAGATCACACCAGGTATGAATTGTGTATTCCTGTTCAAGATGTTCACACCTGCTGACCCACAAGGTTCATTTGTGGGATTGCATAACACTATGTGCACACACATAACCATGTCCAGTCTGATGATGTCAGCAACCTACAAACAAAGCATGTGAATAGAAACCACACAGTAAAGCATGTAGAGTGTCATGTTAATGTGTATCTCACTAGTATCATAGCATAGTTGGGTAGGAGTTTGAATCCTGCAATTGCTGAGTGTGTGGCTTTGAGAGGAGTGGCCTTTTTGGAGACTGTGAAAACACATTTTAAAAGAGGTACATCCCTCTTTGGAAAGTCTGATGATGTCAGCATCCTACAAATATTCAAGGAGAACAGAAACCACCCAGTAATGCATATAGCGTGCCGTGTTAATGCATATCTCTCCAGTAGCATAACATAGTTAGGTAGGGGTTTGAATCTTGTGAATGTGTGTGAGACTGCCTTTGAGAGGAGTGGCCTTTTTGGAGACTGTGGAAATACATTAGGAGTGGTGAATACCTCTTTGCCAAGTGTGATGATGTCAGCATCCTACAAATAGAGCTTTGGAAACAAATGCTCCCAGGAAAGCAAATAGCATGTTGTGTTAATGCATATCTCACTAGTGTCATAACATAGTCAGGTAGGGGTTTGAGTCCTGCAAACACCAAGTGTATGTGTGTGGTTTCCTTTGAGAGGAGTAGCCTTTTTGGAGACTGTGGAAACATATTTTAAAAGAGGTACATTCCTCTTTGGAAAGTCTGATGATGTCAGCATCCTACAAATATTCAAGGAGAACAAAAACCACCCAGTAATGCATATAGTGTGCTGTGATAATGCGTATCTCTCCAGTATCATAACATAGTTAGGTCAGGGTTTGAATCCTGCAAATGCTGAGTGTGAATGTGTGTGTGTATGAGAGACGGCCTTTGAGAGGAGTGGATTTTTGGAGACTGTGGAAATATATTAGGAGTGGTGAATACTTCTTTGCCAAGTGTGATGATGTCAGCATCCTACAAATAGAGCTTTGGAAAAGTATGCTCCCAGTAACACAAATAGTGTGTCGTGTTAATGCGTATTGCACAAGTGTCATAACCTAGTTAGGTAGGGGTTTGAATCCTGCAAACACTGTGTGTGTGCCACAGGTGATCAATGCAGTGTGGGTTTTGCTTTTACTGTGGTATGACATATGTTTCAAACAGTATGTGCATTGCACACATCGGGTATCTGCGTGTCAAATAGATTTGTGTACATGTGACCTCAATCAGTACATAGGTGTGAAGCCTGCATACTACATGAATACATTTGTAACCTTCGACAGATTGTGCTACTGCTTCTCAGATCATAGGCGACATATGTATGTCTGCATCAAGACCGGCCAATGTAGTGACCTGTGGCCAAGGACATCCCTGCCACACACACCCATGACACATACTGTAGAGTACTGTGAGTGAGGGTAATTGCTGGGGTATATGTCAGACAAGTTCATACACAACAACGACTGGCAATAATGGACAGTCATGATAGGTGTGCACCAGCCCTGTGGATATGCATGCAGGCCCCTAATGTGTTATGTGAAACACCGAGAGACCCCACAATACCTATGGATATGTGGATACCAAGGGACAGATTACATAACACGTGCCTGTCTGTACACATTGGTGCCCAACATACATGTTCAGGGCTACCACCTATGTGGTACTGTCAGGATAGTATGTATAGTAAATGTGGATGACCATGCCATAGACAACGTACTGCTATACAGCATGTATTGGACAACAGGTATCTGTCTGTATGATACCCTTGTGTAGGATATGCGTCCCATCCGGGGAATGCAGTGTAGGTCAATGCATGCATTACCAGATGTGGATGGACATATCTCTAGTATGTTTGCATGTACTGAAGAGGGCTTTATGCCACACAGGTGTGGTCCCAGGAACGTGTGGTGGTCAATACCACTGGTTACTGTTATAGTATAGTACTGGAAGGATCCAACTGTAACTGAGTTCCCTACAACTGTGAGTCATTTGTCAGGACATCATCTAATGATTGGTTATAGTCATGCTGTTGAGGTGGTGTATACTGCCAGACTGCAGATCATTGACAGATATCAACGGTATCACCCACAGCATAGTACCAACCCATGTCATACACATGTGTACCCATGTTAGTACATATCTGTAGTAGAATGCATACTGGCCATCGAAAGATACCATGAGATGTTAACAATGTGTAGAACAGGGTATGTCGCACATCCCACGTGTCCACTATGCATGCACATGCAGACAGTGCGCACACACCATGTTCACAGATGTACACCTGCTAATTTGTAATGCACACATCACACACGTACTGTCCACTCACTAACACATGCTGGCAACAGTGTACAATTTAGCCAAGTGGCACATGGGTGGACAATACATACTCAGACCTAACACTGGTGTAAACAATGCTACAATGACTATCAGAGCTGTGTGCTGCAATGCCTCTGGTATACCTACAAGGATACGAGTACACCACCTTCCTGGCAACTTGCTACTGCTACTATTGCTACACTGCTATGTACTACACACAGGTGTCATCATACAGTGTGTGTGTGTGTGTGTGTGTGTGTGTGTGTGTGTGTGTGTGTGTGTGTGTGTGTGTGTGTGTGTGTGTGTGTGTGTGTGTGAGGGACAATAGTACTACATGGGCCAATGCTGATGTAATGTGTGTGTGTATGTGTGAGCCCTAGTTGCATGGTAAATGTGTGTGTGTTTGCATGCACACAACTCCACCATGTGGCTGCCATATACGGGTGGTTGTGGGACAGCCACAGACTGTACCTGCTAGGCCATGGACACCGTACCTGTGCCTAGCAGGGGTGTTACGGGCAGCATCGGATACCAACCCTGACTGGGTGCTATCATCAGAGGCAGAGGTATGATGACTGGACCCATATCCCTGCTGGGACTGGCCAGCACTACATGCACGTGGTCTAGTAGGACGGTCAATGGACAGGTCAGCCCCAGCATTGCTGGGGCTGGTACTGTCACTACGGGATCGGCTGTGATCCATGGTCTGTCCGCGATGACTGCCAGCTGATGCTGTTGCTGGCATGTGTCCACGTCAGCTTCTCATCCTTCCCGCATGGTCCTGGCTCATGGCTAACACATTGTGGAGGACATCTAATGTCTCCCTCCAACGGCTATTAATGACCTTGGTGTAATTCCGGATGGCACCGGCAAGGTCACAGATGCTGTCATTGAGAGCAGTGTAATGGGCCCTCTGCACCCTTAGTCCCTGTCGGGTGTACTGTTCCATACGTGCCTGTGCCTGCATTACAGCCCGGAACATACTGGAGGTTGTAATACCTCCAGGGGCACATCTGCCAGGGGCAATACAACCAGTGCTGCTCCCTTGAGAACCCCTGGACATCCGCCTATGTGGTACCATTCCGGTAATCTGGCTATGGCTGCTGTGAGGGGATGCACGTGCCATAGGTACCACACTCTCTTGGTCAATGCCAACTGTATGCTGTGCCTCAGCTACAGGCATTGGTGACGAGGGATGTATTGGCAGTATGAGTGTGCGCATAGATGGGGTTGACCGCTGTGTACTGTCGATTGGTGAACCAACGACAGACCCTGTCAGACCTTCCTGTGCCACAATACATGTCTCATCATTTCCACTATTAGTGGTGGTGACATCAGGTTCCCTGCTACATTCAGCCACGACTAACACAGCACCTGTGGAAGGAAGACAGGAAACACACTTTACAAGCTGTACATGATGTTAGCACACATGCACATATGCACACATGCACACATGCACACATGAACACATGAACACATGCACACATGAACACATGCACACATGCACACATGCACACATGCACATGCATAGAAATACACTGCTCACCACAGCACATACACACACACACACACACACACACACACACACACACACACACACACACACACACACACACACACACACACCAGCAATCCAACACATACACAATAGTGGGTGATGGTGGGTGACTGTATCACAAGGCAAACAGTTACCACACACGTGTCAGCATGCAGAATATGTGTTGCTCAAGACCATGCAGTGCAAGTGTAGACAGTCCTATCTAATGACATTATACATGGCTATGATGCATGTGTGTAGTTGTGCAGTGATTGGCTACACCCTGGAACACAATGTGTACATGGACACAGCATTGCTGTGCAAGTATTATCTGCTCTGCAATGTCAAGTGCACCATCACTCAATGGTATACATACCATGGCTGCATGTGCCATCTGTGTGACACATAGATTGCCATGTGTGATGATAGTGTCTGTGTCCATATCACATAATAGTGGGCACAGGTGTAGCAAATGCATGCAATGTACAGACATGGGATAAGTGGTGCATGTAGATGTGAAGGAATCCCAATGCATGACATGGACATTGCACAGTGGTTATGGTGCATGTGGGACATATTGCAGATATGTTGTTGCCAGCCATGACATGGCATGCTACACGACTGCAACATTAAACACCACACATACCCAATGTGTGTCATGTGACCTATACACCCAATAGCATTCCAGGACATATATGTGACTCTTTGTATAGATGGCGGCTGTTGTGCAAAATGTGTATACTAGCATATGTAAGCACACACACAACATGCTATGCATGGCGTGTATTGGTGCATATGTTTGCACACACAGAACATTGAGGTGCACAGCAAAGACTGCTATGTGTAGTACTGTGGTCACTGTAACTGGATGGGGTGGAGTACCATGTGCCATCATCATCATCATGCATCTTGTGGTCACTCATGGCTACTACTGTGTGACAGACCACCGCCTAGCATGCTGTACCTGATCTACAGTGCCGTGGATATGTTCACTATTACACAGCCACTTTGTACATGGGTGTATAAGGTGCCCAGTAGGGAGCACTGCCTAACATGACTGTGTTATGTGTTGAAGAGTGTTGCACAGCCCCATGATAGGCCTCTACCCCTGAGGTACATCATGTGTGTGTGGATGACATGTGGGATACTGACATGTGACCTTACAGCGGGTGTGTGGTTATGCCATATGTAGCATGACTTTGTGTACTGCATGTGATAAATGTCTCATGTTGTGTACAGGTGTTGCAACTATGCCTATCCAATGTGCAGTATGGGGTTGCCACAACTGTGTGTCATGCTCTGTGTATTGCATGTCATTGAGGCAGCTACTGACATTACTGAGCTGTGCAATGTCTCACAGCAAACATGCATGGCATGCATTATGCATAGGTGTGTTACGTGTACATGGCCTACACCTCACCTATGACATGCATATTTCATTACCAGCATTGCAGGTATAACACACTCACCAGCATGGATCAGCTGCCCTGCCGTCACACCAGAGGGACCTACGAGAATATGAGAGGGTTCATCAGTGGCCACAACTGTGGCATTGCTACAGTGGGTATGCTAAACTGCAGTACAACAACAGTCAACAGTCACAGGTGTAGGGATATTATACAAACTATCCATATTGCACAACAGTAGGCAGTGGAACTGCTAGACACACAGTACACATCTCACGTACACATAATCTAACAATACAGTTAACTGTAGTCTACAGATAGGGCATATTATCTGCTTGCTCCAGGTGGATGTGCTGGGTGGCTCCAACCGCCATTACAACACATGTCAGAGGTTGCTGTAGCTGTTGTCCAGGAGCCACCATGCTTAGGAGTAGCTCCTCTGCTCTGGTGAGGGGGGGTGAATGGCCACCCCACCACCTGTGGCAAGCTGCTGTCTTTGGATATCAGACGCATGCCGCCGGACTTGTCTAATTAAATCATTGCAGTGATGGCGTACCTGCTCATATGTCTGGTTATGCATGCCTATGTCATTTACCTGACTAACAAGTTCCCGCCACAGTGCAGTCCGCTCCTGCTTGTGCTGGCTGGTTCTGGAGAAGAGCATAGTGTACTGCTGCAAAAGGCTGTTGACTATCACCTCTTCCTCTTCTGCAGTGTAAGCTGGATTACGTTGGTGGGCCATCTAGCTGAAAAAGATATGAACAATATGTGTGAGAGTGTCCTGTGGCACACTTTACACCTTTACCCACAGATATCACTTTACTGACATATATACCATCCTATTGTCTGTCATTGGTTACATATGTTCAATAACACTTATTGGTTCTCAGGCCGTAACTAACACTGCCTGGCAGACTCTATATGTCACACCACTATACACCAGTACCGGACACACTGTTTGTGACACATTGCACAACCTCAAGACAGGGGTGCATATCACACCAATGCACAAACAGAGATGTCATCCATTGCAATGGATGTAAAGTACAGGTACAGTAGTACCAATCAAACACCTTAGTCATTGATGCCATAGCCCTGCCTAACAGATGTGTCCAGTTGTTACTATAGGTGGCATACTGCTGTAACAGACTATAGATGTTGCTGGATACACACGTTAACCCTGTAACACACATATGATTGCAGCCATTGTACAGGCATAATCACACACACATCAGGCAAACATACAACGCACCACTGTATGCCAACACAGATGAGCATTACCTGTATACCATACGGTGCTGTGTACCACTACTTACACACCCTTATGCCTGCAGTCTGTCCTCTGTGCAGACTACAGGAAACACACATGACAGTGTGTCCAAGCAATGTGAATGCACACCATACTGTGCTGTTTAGCCCTACAGCTTCAGGTAGTACTACAGTTCATATTGGTGATGGATTCACCTGCAGTACCACTCACTAAGCATACATGTATTGCTTTAGCCTACAATGAGACCACATTCGTCAATGGAGAACTACGTCACATCATATGCCGTACTACTATGTCTGCCTAACAGTACATTACACATTGGTTGCTGTCCTCACAGCTAGGTTAGACACTACCATGTCAGATACAACATCACACTAAGCTATCACACATTTACAGACCTTGCACACATTCAGCGTTACACTTATTCAACCTCACATAGCAGCTATTGTATTAAGTACTTGTGTGAGTGCATAGTGTCATAGGTATGTAATATGCTATTGGCCCTAGGGCCTATGGCAGCCTAGTCATATGCTACCCTGGCCTTTGACACACACATGTACTTTAATTTCACTTGCCCCTGCCAACCTGAACCACAGAGGTGTTTCCTGGGATGTATTAACAATCCTACACAATCATCAGGGGTATTATAACAACTGCTAAGGAGGAGCCTTGTTTGCTATTGCTATGTGGTCTATTCTGGTATATAGCATATGACTGAGATGGGAACCTATACCTCCAGCATGTGCTGTTTAGTGAGCTGACAAGGTTTAGGGCCCTAGAGCGTGTAACCCTGAGGGATTGTGGTATGTTGCCATGGTGGTTGTCACCCAGCTATGGGTGTGACATACCTCTGTATGTCCGGCAGAGGTCACCTCTGTGTGGCCAGTATGCAATACAGTGTAGTTGTGGTTTTGTGAGTCAGTCTGCATAGGGCATCTGTTTGCGGACAGTATTACCCTTTGGGAGGTCTGTCTGTGGCCTGTTCACCTGGTGTAGTTGTCATGTGAAGTACATACCACACAGGGCATTGTGATGAGTAGAGGGGAACCCTACCCTATACTTTCATAGGTGACACACCTGTTGTCATGACACATACCACACAGACAGATTACAGGTGTAGTGTGGCTCTGTCTTCATTACAGTGGAGGCTACTGTCCACCTGTGTCCCATATTCCCTTATCACACCTAAACTGTTAGGTAGATCTCTGCCTATGTGTTAGTTAATGGGTACACTGTTTTGGGAAGGTGGAATGGCACTGCAGTATCAACACTTGTCTACAGTCCATGCCTTGTTCACCACACACCTGTTGCCATACATATGACCCCGTATCTCTCTGTCTCTCTCTCTCTCACTCTATATGTATATATATATATATATATATATATATATATATATATATATATATATATATATATTATATATATGCATATCTATACACATACATGTACACATCCATTGCTGTACACATGGATGTACATATAGGCACATGTACAGTCCACCTTTCATGGTGGGGATCTCACTTATGCGACAGTTGTGGGATGTACAGGTATGTGATTACATTGCACAGTGTTGTGCAGAATGCATGTGGGTGTCTTCAGCCCTTGTAGCATTAGCAGGCCTCACTGTCTGTAACACATCAGATCTGACAAATCTGTCCCACAGCATTTAACTACCACATGACATATATCAACACTACCATAGCTGGCCTTAGGCATAGGCTTACTGGGTGGCCACCTAGGGCACCGCTCTAGCAGGGGTGCTTTTCCACTATTTATGTGGACACAAGGATGGGGGCACCAGGAAGTGTGGTAGGGTGCACCGTGGGGCCCTTTTGCCTAGGGCACCAGTTGACCTAAGGCCACTCCTGCGCACTGCATGCTGTCTTCTAGGCCACACACTACGACCTACATGGATATATGCACATATCAACATTCACTGACAAATAGCTGTCCACCCTTCACTAACAGTAGCAGTATGTCCCCTGCCCTATTCACATGTGCAGATACAGATAGATACATACTGCTGCCACACATGGATGATTTGCAGTGTGTAGAGTACTCTTTGAGAACATCTACAACATGCCAATACATACATTTGAGTTACATACCTTACCTTTGTATTTCCCTGCTCCGTGTGTTACGGTTTTGTATTTTTTTTTTTTGCCGGTTTGTTTTGGGTTTTTGCCCTCTATTTAACCTTCGGTCTCTGTTTCTCCCTCTCTTCTGTCTCTGTCTCCCTCTGTGTGCATGTCTCTCTCTCTCTCTCTCTCTCTCACTCTCTGTCTCACAACACCTGCAATGATATAATTGCATGTGTGGACTGCAGGTACAGCCTGCTTTTCTAGGTATCTCCACCAATTGCTGCCCACCATTCAGTAATTGCATGTAGCTGCTGTTTGGTGATTGCATTACTCACAGTGATTGCAGCCCACTGCTATAAAATGCTAGGTTAGGTAGGAGTAGCCCTTTCAGATTTCAAAGGTGGGGCCCATTCTTGTTTGCTCTGGACATCGTTGTGTCAGTCTGAAGGTTGGTATATGTCTCTTATCTGATGCTAGGGTTGTAGCCAGTTATGTGCATGTTGTACTCATATCTGCATGTTGCTGCTTCCAGTACACACATCTCAGTGTAGACATGTACACACCCCTCCAAATGCTAACACAGGATACATGGGAGTATGTACTTTTTGTTTATCCTGGTCTGATACTGTGTGTTTTTTGTAAGGTGCTACTGTAACATTATTCCCTGCTAGGATGGCTGGTTCTCCTTTCACAGTCATGTCATGCAATTCCACAACCACTGCTGGTAAAGACCCACAGAAAAGGGTTTGTGTTATACCATTCCTAATTTCCATTTACATTCCCTCATTGTAATGCATGATATCTTTATTTCAGAACAAGTTATTTTTATATCTGCTGTGGCTTAGTGGTATTTCATGCAGTCTATTGTGTCAATGGTCTGAGGTTCAAGACTGGCAGTGTTTTTTTATTTTGCTGCTCAGCAGAACAAGGGCCCTGCCATAGAGTGACTAAGGCACTTTTAAGCAGTAGTTAGTGCGTTTGCACGACACTTAGCTAAGCGCACACATGTGCACACTCGCTTAAACCCGCTTACTACTGCTTAAAAGTGCTTACTCCCGCTAACCCCTGCGCTAATTTCTTTGAAAGAAAAGAAAATGGGGAGATAGGAAAGTGGTGAAAAAGTGGGCACAGAGAGGGAAAGACAGTAGGAAAACAAGCTTGGGATGTGCAGGATGGGTGTAGGGAAGGTCCATAGCTGCCCATTTCTTTACCAGCAACAGCTGTGCATATGTTGAAAATTTGGAGTGAAATTTGAAACCTTCTACCCCTGAGACAGGGGTGAGGACAACATAGTTTGTTGTACTGCCAATTAGAATTATCAGCGTGCATGTCCAATGGACATGTGTGCGAAATGGGAAGCTATGTATGGGGCATAATTTTTTTTCGGGTACAGATTGCCCTTTTTTTTTTCAGGGGAGAGTGGAAAGTGAGGTAGAGGAAGTAGGTATATTTGGGGACGTAGGTTGGGTAGGTAAACAGACAAGACAAACAAGATGCATACAGGGGCGGAGTATGACACATGGGGTGGGTAAACACAATTGACAGGGACGGATGTTTGGAAATCGCAAGCCCATGAGCCCACAGATGGTAACAGTGAGACTGAAATCCCCACCCATGGGCAGTCACCACTGGACCTTCACAGACCCGAGGGTCACTGTGCTGGGGGCTGCGTAGGAGAGGCAGGCTCACCCATGAGTCACACCACTCTCGCCTTGAGCTGGTGTAGGGGATCAGTGATTAAACGCTGGATCTCCCTACACATCCACAACCCGGACCCCTCGGAGGGTGACAGGAGGCCCTTCTCTGCCCACGCTTGCAGAGGAGCAAGCCCCATCCCCTGCAGCACTTCCACCCGAAGGTGGCACAGGACCTATGGAGGAAGGTGGCCCAGGCTGGGCACCAGACCTGCTGGTGCCAGGTGCAACTGCCAGCTGAGGTGGGACAGGTGGGTCCGCTGGAACCGGCCTTCCCATACGTTCTGTGATTAGGTGTGTTTAATTACAACATAGACAACAGCATTCCAAGTTAGTTGTAACAGCATGCAGTAATATTCCCATTAATCCAACACATCAGGGTTACAACAGTTGAACAGCAAGCATAACACATGCATGTATTGAATGGCAGTGGACATTCCAACAGCATGCAGGGATGATTGGTGGCAACAGGCCACCAAGATTGTGATGTTTTAACAGGGGACATGCATCAAAGTAAGTGCAGATTTTTTTATAACAATAGGACATATGTCCCAACAAATGTTATGAGATTACACATACCCATTGAGGTGTGGAATTGCATTGTTTATGCACATGGAGTAGGGTGTAAAAAGAAACCTCCATTAACATCTTATTAGTACTTTAACTGTACACTACATTCCTATTGACTGCAGGTGTATATCCCCTACATGTATTCTTACACTAACACTAAACAACATGCATTTGATTGCGTTATGGGTTTTGCTACTTCATGATATACCTGGCCTATATCTGACATGGTAACTGTCCAGGATGCAGATGTTACTGCTACATACTTGTATTAAATTGACTTGTTTATGTATCTGCACATCTGGATATGTTCACATGGCTTTTTCACTTGTTTTCTACACAACCCTACTTTTCAGGTAACACACTAATTTTTCTGGGGAACACCTTGACAGGCTACTTGTGTGCCAGATTTGCCTATGCATGTCAGCCATTTCACAACTGTTTAGGACTGTTGCATACTTCACAGCTGCTGGCACTTCCTTCATCCACTTTATATGGGACTGCACTACTGGGGGTTGTCAGCACTTACTACAACAGAGTAACATTTCTTCACTGCAAGGGTACAACAACATTTCTGAGTAACTGCCACATACACACTGCAAGTATTATACCTTTCTTATTTACATTAAAACTCTTTTCTACAGGCTCTCTCCTGTATTTGACATTATACTGCATACAGTAGACCTATTCAGAAAATGTTATACCTTTATTGATGGGTTACAAGACTGTTTTACAGGCTCACTCACATTTTATCTATGACAGTGCATGCAGAGATAGTATTCCAGACATGTTTTTGCTTTATTCATGGGTTACTACACTCTATTCCTGCCTATCTGACTTATGATATGTAACAGTACATGCAGATGATTTATTCAGGGAATGAATGTTTTATACTTCACAGCTACTGCCACTTCCTTCATCCACTTCCTATGGGACTGCACAACTGTGGGTTGACAGCACCTAATACAACAGTACTATTTATTATTGCAAGGGTACAACAACATTTCAAAGTAAGTGACACAGACACACTCCAAGTTTTATACCTTTATTAATTACATTGAACACTCTTTTCTACAGGCTTTCTACTTGTTATTACAGTGCATACGGAAGACATATTCAGGACATATTATACCTTTCTTGATAGGTTACAACACTCTTTTTCAGGCCTGCTCACTTATATGTTATGACAATACATGCAGGGATAGTATTCCATAATTATTTTAGCTTGATTGGTGGGTTAGTACACTCAATTTCTGGCTCACTGATGTTTGTTATATAACAGTACATGCAGAGGATTTAATCAGGACATTTTATTGCTGTATTATTGGGCTTAAACACTTTTCTCATGCTCACTCACATATATCATGTAACAATACATGCAGAATATTTACTAACCTGCCTGGTGGCACAGCCTTAGCAGCCTATCTGCATAGGCTTGCTGATTCATAGCACGAGCACCTGCAGTTGTGGAGTAAATAAAGGGATATTGAGACATACCTATCCATTATTTAGACTATACTAGTCTATCTTACATACTGCATTCCATGGCTACCTACTTAGTTGTGGGGCATCCCGCATTTGACGGGCCTCCTGGATCAACTGGTTTAGAAGGTCCTGCTTCCACCTCTTCAGGTCTGCATGGTGGTGACGGACCTGCTCACCAGTCCGAGGGATGCCTGTGGCACTGGTGAGTTCATGAGCCAACCGGTTCCAAGCCTCCGCCTTATACTCCATTCCTTGGAAATGGCCCTGCAGGAGTCGAGTCTCATGCCGATGGACTAGGAGCCAAACCATATATCTTGACTCCTCAATGCCCCAGTGTTGCGCTTAAAAGCGTGTACCCTCTCCAGCACCAGACATTCTAACTGCAGATGTGAGCTACAATCAGTTATGGTGAGTATTCCTGCCTATGCGGCTTAAATATGCCACATTTCCCACACTTTTCTGTGATTGGCCGTTTTTGCATATTCTCGGCTGATTGCAGACATGCTTAGCAATGGTTAACCAAACATTTATTACTATATATATATATATATATATATATATATATATATATATATATATATATATATATTTATTTTAACAGTGGATGTTTATCCTAAGCTGTTGTGGCTTAGTGGTTCAGTACTTTG
This sequence comes from Protopterus annectens, assembly GCF_019279795.1. Lineage (NCBI taxonomy): Eukaryota > Metazoa > Chordata > Ceratodontiformes > Protopteridae > Protopterus > Protopterus annectens. The sequence continues at coordinate 802,037,152 of NC_056730.1, forward strand.
ATTATGGTGCACAGTGTCCTGGGTTCAAAGCTTATCATTGTATTTTATTTTACTACTGTCCAGACAAGTTAGGGAGCGTGGCTGTGTTTAAGCAACTTTGCTCTACATTGCTCCACGTTGCCCGATGGTGCGCTGGTTGGCACGGCACGCACCTCCGCGCAAACCGATTGCGCTGGGTAAAGCGCTATTTAGCTTTGGGCAACTATTTTGCGCTGGGTAAAGCGTGATTTAGCTATGGGCAACTACATTGCGCTGAGTAAAGCACGAGTTAGCTATGGGAAACTATATTGCGCTGGGTAAAGCGTGATTTAGCTATGGGCAACTACATTGCGCTGAGTAAAACACGAGTTAGCTATGGGAAACTATATTGCGCTGGGTGTAGCGCTGCTTAACTGTGGGCAATTTTATATTGGGATCCTTTAAAATATTTATTTTATTCACTGATACATTGGCCATTTCACTGCTTTTTAGTTGTGTTTAAACATATATGTTGGGTATTATTCCATATACTGATTTAAAAAATAAATACGAAAGGGAGTGGTGCGACTCAAACCATGAATGCCTCTTCTTTGTGTGAATGCTTTACCATTACGCCATTGCTATTTGGTGTGATTTGCATAAGCATTCTTTCTTATGCTCTTCCATGTGAGAATTGCTAACTGTAGCTAAGCAATGGGCACACCCGCGCACACATGTGCAAATACGGGCAGCTATTTTGGGTATTTTAAAAAATTTTATGGTTATGCGTTTTAGATGTGTGATGGGGATTTACATTATCAGGCAGGGAGGTGTTGGGTGCAGAGACATTTGAGCGGACTCGCTCTTGTTTATTTCCTTTTTTTTTAACACTTGCAGGGGCGTGGACATTTAGACTGCTCGGCAGTCGGACATGGCCCTGCTTTCTTAAACGGTCCGTGTAGGACTTACGGTTGGGTCAGCGTGCCCTCATGCATATTCATGGCACGCTGACGTCATACCGTTCAACTGCAGCCTCCGAGTAAGACTTATTAAGTCTTACACGGAGGATTCGTGAATCCGGGGGTCTGTTTTTATTTATTCCTATTAACGTATTAATTTATGCAGTCCCTAGTCCCATGAGTTTAGTTTTACTCTACTATGAAGTAAAACTGTGCTCCACCCATCTTGGGAGTTTGCCATCTGGAGAGTTTAGCTTTTCATGAATTTGGCCTCCACTGACCACACGTATACCCCCTTTCACAAAAGCACTAATAAAATAAACACATCAAAAGCTGTACTGCTATCTTACATTTTTCCTAGATGAAAGAAAGGAAGAAAGCAAGCCTCACTTGTGACAGGCTCCCCTTTTACACTTACTCAAGAGGCATGATATCCCATGAACCCACCACAGTACTAATGCATTTTCCCCTTTTATTACTTATGCAACTACTACATCTAACTGTTTCATCAAATTGCTGAGCCCATCTAACTAGTTACTTCCTTTAGCTATTTTCACATTCTGCTTAATTATATCGCCCACTTCCTCTCCCAAATACTTGACCCCAGGGTCCTCTAAATGCTGAAACTAAGATACTACACCCCCCCCACCCCAATGGTTGCTCTGTCCTAGCTAATACATTTGATTTTCCCCATGCTACATTTTCTGTCTCATTGTTGCTTATAAATATAATCTTATTTTTCACAGTTGTATTACTGAAATGTTTAGAACCTTTCAAAAATTATTTTTCACTTCTTATGTACCAGTAATTGTCATAAAATATGTTTTTCTAATTCATCTAAGCATAACTGGATATAATTTCTTCACTCTGGATTATCTATTAAAAGACAGACTTGGCTCACAAGTTTATGGTCATCAAAACCCAGGCACAAGTAAATATGTTTTATGTTTTCTCACTTCAGCTTTTTATCTGTAAATACTGAATAGTAGCAATACCAAGTTATAGAATTAAACAGGTCTTCATAAATACCTCAAATACTGCTTTATGTGGACCATCTGCTTCTTTTTTTTTTTGGAATGGGGCCTTTGAAAGGTTCAATGAGTTCTGGTGCCACAAAAAGTTCATGGCACAGTTCCACTGCAAAGTACTGTGTTATAAAAAGTTACTGACAATGCATCATGATCATTATGCCCACAACATCCATGACTGCATAAAACACCAATTTCCCCAAGCACAAACCTTTTATAAAATCACTAATATGATTTACAAACTAATAACATTCTGGTTACGTCTTATTTCACACCAAATATTCCTACTGCCAATAGACAATAAAATTCAATTCTCATGGCATAATAGAATCTGTCACTTTAGGTCATGGTACATCAAATAGATACAATCATTTAATTATCTTTAGACAGCATTCACAGCATTCACAATAACATATTCTGATTCACTACTTTGTAGCATCTACCAATGTTTAAGTTCACCTTTCTTTACAAAAATACTGATTCAAATAAAATGCTGTCAAGGTTGGCCAAGGAGTTTGGAACACTTCTGCAGCAGTGCACAAAAATCAGGGGTGGAAAGCCCAAAATTCTAATCACAGTATGTATAAATTCAGATCTGGCACACTTCACCTTAAGTAATGCAAATAATGAACTTACATCTGCATGAATAATAGTGATCAAGAAAAAGATTAACAGCCAGGAAGACATCATTCATACACACTCTTTCACAGTGACATACTCCAAGATATGTTCTGTGCACTTAGTATGTGTCGGTTCTAAGTGTTCGCTTTCTGCAAAAAAATATGTCAGATATCAAAGAGCAGACTACACAATAAAGCAATATTTGGAATGTTCAAATAGAAAGTAGAGACTTGAGTTGGAACTTGTCTCAGCTGTTAGTGTCCCAGTTTATGCAGTGCTAAGATGACATTTCTTCTAAAGCTCTGGAAATGCATCCTCCATAAAGGACTTTTTGAAAAGCAATACCTCTGATTTGCAAATATTTGTATTATAATGCTAATATCTGGCATGCCATTCACAGTAATCCCTACCCACTTTTTTCTTATCATGTTTCAGATTAAGCAAATGAACCATCAAAGCACTACTTTTAGACCCAAAGATTTTATCCAGAGCAAGGGAGGTAGTAGCTCACTTGATGGATTTAGCATGATGGTTAAGGTTTTCATCTCATAGAGACAAGGCACAGGGTTTGATTTCGACTTCAGGTTGTTGGCTACACTTAAAATGGGTCTTCAGGGCAGTTAGTCTAGTATTCAACTATAAATCTTTTTTTGAAATTATTATATAACAGTTGGCCACCTCCTGTATTTTAACATTTCAAAATAACACAAAACAAGCATATAACTGATGCTATAGAATTATATCGCTCACTGCAACTTCATGTGTAAAATGATGTACTAATTGTCTGTTCCTCATAAAATGTGTGACTTTCTGCTAAATCTTTGAGGACTGCCATTACTAAATAATGACCGACATTTTAGTTTTGGACTTTGTACTCTTCAGAAAATCCTTGCTAATGCAAAATCTGTTATTCTATCTACTTTATAAGTTTATAAGAAAAAAATAAAAATTTGTCCCCTATTTTTTTGCCAAAGGCAATATGTTTGCCTTTGTTTAGAATTTTTGAGCAAAGAGCTTAAAAGGTATTCATGCACACATTAATACATTATCCACGAAAAAATGAGAGCTCAATTCCTCAGTGGAGATTAATAAGCATTTGATGCTTTCCTTACCAAGTTAATGAAGAACTCAATTCCTCTATTCAGGGTGCAAAGCTTATAGTTGCTAAAGGAAAATATGTGAAGACATTTCAGGTTTGTCAAGAATTTAAGTCCCCCTCCCCCACCATGGCTGAAAAAGCAAACAAAAATGCAAATCTAGGGATAACGACTAAGGTAGTTTGGAGAAATGCATTCATGATTTCACTGTTCATAAAAGCCTGAGTAGGGAGACTCAGAGTTCTTCATTGATACAGCTGTGGTTGTGGCACTAGTGATATCATTGAATCACTGACATCACTGACATCAGTATAGGTTGAAGATGCAGTCATTGTTAAGATGCAAAGGAATCATAATTTAAAGGGGCGACACAGAAATTTGTGACACCCTATTATTTTAAATTAAGCATTTTCAAGCAAATACCAGACTGGTGAGAGAAGATGACTAGGGTTATATCCTGCCCAAATGACTATCAAGCTAAAAATCAAGTGATAAAAATGTTAAGATCTATTAGAGAAGTACTTTCTTGGAATTTAAGCAAGTGTTGATTACTCTTCAAAGAGAAACAGCTTTCTATGATAAAATAGTAGGGTTAACAAAAGCCTCTTACTCCAACCAGCCTCATTGTCACTGTACAGCTAGTCATCCATGTAAGCACACTTGCATTCAACACATCCTCAATTCTAAGCAGTTTACACAACAGCTGCAGATGCTTTTTTTTCTTCAAGGACTGATAGTTTTCCTCATGCTGCCTGTATCTGCCAACCCAGACTTGCAGAATGTTTTAGAAAACAATTGGACTACCAGGATCAGCTGACAAGGAAGTGATACTGACAGTTCAATTGCGTTTGAGCAGTGACGATATTAAGCTGCATAGAAAAAGTTGTGTGGCACAGTGGAAGGATAAAAAAATCAAATGTACTGCCAAAGTGGTACAGCTGACAGGTAAGCACTAATAGGGGAGCTTTAGCCTCCCCAAGTAAATCAATCACGATCATCCTCTACTAATTCTGGTAAGTCCTACCTGGTGTGTGAATGGTGGTGGACACGGATGCTTGGTGTACACCATACTACACATCAGTGTGTGACCCTGACATTATCCCTAATCTTTGCCATTTCCATGTAGTGCTAGAAATTCTCACATATACCCTGTGGGGATTGGCCATTTTCACCAGACTGTCTGTGGCAGTGCTTTGAGACCTAACAATATCACAACATGAGGCCAATTGTATCTGGAGGTAGATGGGTGGGTCACTGAGCCCATTTTAATGTACCTCCAGCATGTTTTAAGTAAGTTTCTCCCTAAATTAAAAAGTTACATCAGGGACACTAATGATTTTTTACACTACCTTTATGAATGGTATACAGTAAACTGTGAACTGAGTTATATCTTTGTTACAATGGATATAAAATCGCTTTTTACAGTTATTCCTAATAATTTTGGCATTGATACTATAAAGCAGTTTTATGTATACATGAAAAGATGTCGGGAAGGGAAACTGAAACTGTCTATGAGCTCTTAGAATTGGTTTTGAGCAACAACATATTCATGTTTCAAAATTATATTTTTCATCAGCAAGCGGGAGTAGTTATGGGTACACCCGTGGCCAACACATATGCGAATATCATGGTTGGGCAATGGAAAGAGCAATTCATCTACACAGGTCCATCGCAATTTGTATAGAACATTTTGTTTTATAAGCCTTTTGTGGATGACATTTATTTTAATTTGGGAAGGGGACATAGGAGAACTTGACGTTTTTGTTAACTATCTTAACAATAGTACTTACTTTCTTGAGTTTACTATTTCTCATTCTGAAAATGCAATGAATTACTTAGATGTTAGAATAGAGAGGGAAGAGAATGTCATTACTATGTATATTTATAAAAGGAGGTGCACACAAACAAGTATACACACAGGAGTAGTATGCATGCTGACCATGTATCTGAGGGTGTATTAAAGAGTCAGCTATTGTGGGTCAGTAGATTAAATACTAGTAAAGGGAGATGTGAGCAACAAATGGATGAGATGATCTCTGACTTTAATTATGCTGACCATTTGGAAAATCTGAAAATAGAAGTATTGAATAAGAGAGACAATATAGCTAATACCCTACTTTTCTGATAATAGTTCTGCTCAAAACAATAATATTACTAGGAAGAAATATGAATATTTATACTATCCGACAATGTATGGAGGACAAGAGATGTTAAAAATATTATTTCTAGAAGCTGGAATCTACTCTCCTCAGTAGCAGACATTAGGAATATTATTAGTGATAAACCTAATTTTTCCTATAGAAACAGTAATAGTTTGAAGAAATGCCTATGTTATAATTATAAAGACTTGTAGTTGAAATAGAATAGACCAGTTAATAGAGTAGGGATATTTCCATGTCATAACTGCTCATGCTGTTCTGATATACTGTCTGATAATGAATTTATACACCCCCTAACCAGGAAAAATATGTCTTTAAAGCATTGGCTACATGCAGCACTAGCAATACTAGCAACATTATGTACCTTGCTACCTGTACTGCATTTACGTAGGTAAGTCCACACATAGGTTGAAGGATAGAATTACTGCGCATACATCAGACATCAGGAGGAAGGTGAACACAAATGCACTAGCAAAACATCTTGAGGATGCTGGCTGTAAGCACATATTTAAGTTCTGTGTTATGAATGTTATATATCCAAAGATTGCAGGTGGTGATATTAATAATGCTCTAGGGATGAGTGAGTATGAATGGATAACACTACTTCAGGCAGAAATTAAACCTGGAGTTATTGCTAATATAAGTCTTAAACTAGTATTGAAAAAGAAACACATTGTTATAAGAATATAGCTAAAATTAATTTTTAGATTTTTTTATCTGCATATGTATTTTGTATTCTTTATGTTATATTATGTATTCTTTATGCTACACATTGATACTCCAGATTTTTAAGGCTATACCTTTAAGAAGAAATTTCTAGTTTAATTAGCTGTGTCATGTGACTTTATACTGATAGTAATTAAATAAGGCTGAAAAATCTCTTTCTTTACACACTGAAGAAGGACGCAAGTCTGAAAGCTTTGTGACTTTGAGATTTGGATTTATTAAAGTCTGGATTTCATTTCTACGTGTCAGATGTTTTCTTTCACTGGACTTTTGCTTCAATTTGGACTTTTGCCTCACTGAAGGTTTACCTTAGTGATGGTCCTTTCTACTACTTTGCTCTTTGCAGATAACCATGATGCAAGTTCAAAAACTGGGATTATGAATACCACCCTATGATTTTACATCTGAAAATACAAGGTTCCCCATTTGCTTTGATTTCATATTAAGCTATCTGGATTGAAATGCCACTGTTTAAAAATGATAGCCATCACTCAAACCAGCATCTAGTTTGCTAAGGGCTAAGTTTTAGACCTTTTCCTAATAGATTACAGAAACAAAGCTGTAATAAATAGTTCACCAGTCACCTTTTCAAAGCAATGAGAGTGTCTGAACTGCTGCATTAACCCCTTCTCTTTGTTTCATACAATGCCCACACAATGATGGATGGAGCATAGCTCTCAACTCTCCTAGATTTTGCAGAACATCCCTCATTTTGTCTTGCTTTCTGATAAATTACTGAGGACTGCAGTCAGTCAGTAATGCTAGGCAGTAGAGCAGAGTTTCATAATTTCTGTTCTTCAGAAAATTCACACTGATGTAAAACCTGTTATTCTTTTAACTTTCTAAGTGATTTAGAGAGCAATACTTAAAATTTTCCCTGAGTTTAGGCCTTAGTCACCCATTACTTTTTCCTTTGTCACACATTTCTGAACAAATGAATTCAGTTATGGGACAGAGTCGTTAGTCATACGATGTGACTCACAGAGGAAAAAACAGGAAGACTGGAAAGGAAGAGTGTCTGAACTGCTGATCAAAACTCCTCTTTATTGGTCCCAGCTCTGAACAATTTCATAGTCTTGCATGCACCTCTCCTAACTCTCTCTCACCTTCCAATCAGACATAAAAAAAAGCATAAAACAAATGCAGACCTAATGTCATGGCTCCGATAGTCATACAGACTTTAATTTTATTCAGTGCTTTCATCTGCTAAAATTTCACACTTCATCGGAACAAAGGAAAAACTTGTAACAAGTTTCAATAACTTTCTATAAATCATGTGGTCCATATCAAAATGAAATGATAAACTGTAAAAAATCTAGAAAAAAAATTAAAAAAGAACTTTCCCTATCAACAATTATGTCAAGCATATGTTGATCTATATATTAATATGTCTTAAGAACTTTTCCAAAAATCTGTATAAAATGTTAAGTAAAGCATTATATCTTATCAGCAAATAATTTTAATACATTAGCAAGATATGTTCATTTAACCTTGGTTTTTGTGTTGCCTTTAATTTCAATTGCTAGTACAGTTCTCTATATTTTAAATTTCCATTCCTAGTTTCCTCACTTTGTAGACTGTGTAACCTTATGCTTACTGAAAGAATTATTATTATCCTGTCTGCATATATCATAGTAGTACTTGTAAATTCGATAATGTCACTTCCACTCCAGTTGTCTACATAAAAGGCTACACCGGACAGATATTCATGTACTATTCCCTGTGTGGATTACAGTTGAAATGCCCTTTGGATTTTAAAATGATGTTAATTAGCCACTGTAGTACTATCTGTCTTGTCAATTAATTTATATTGACTACAGACACCACATTGAAACAGCGGAGCTGTATGTTTGTTTAACATCAGATCTTTATTAACACTATTTTTCAGATAGATTTTTCATATTCCTACCTTTTTATATGTAAATATTGGTTTGTCATCTAACTGACCCTTCATCCCATAAGGTATACTAACAACCTTTTGTTTTGTTTTTTCAGCCCAACTTGGTCATGCCTCTGTGGGGTCACCAACATCGCATGATAATACAGTGAGAAGAGACATGGCTAAAAAGACATGATTTAAAGAGGCCACTCAGGATTTCCTGGCACCCTGTAATCTGGAATAAAATCTGTTTTTTCCCAGCTAATACAGGACATTTGAGAGGTATGTTCTTCACTAATCACTCATAAAGCCACTGTGTAGCACCTGACAGTACGGACCCTGGGAATGCCTTCCCTTTCAAAGTGTTTAAAGTAAAGGCTCACACAGGATCTAATACCTCATGCCCATAGTTTTAGAAACAAAGAATAGAGAAAAATGCTCAGGAGATGAGGACTGTTGTTTAACTTAAATCTTCATAGCTGTAAGCCTTTTCCTAGCACTAAGCCATCCAGACTGCCAATTCAGAAGCAACAACTAAGAATCTGAAAACATGTAAAAAAACAAAATAGACCGTTATTGTTTAGGCTGAGAGATAAAAAAATAGTCAGTACTTCATTTGTAAGGAAATTTTAAGGAGTTACAGTATGCCTGCAAGCTGAATTCTAATCATTGACACACAGCGACCCCACGGCCTTGAGAAACAATCTTGATGTTTGAAAAATGTGATTACTTTCTACTCAGAAGTCAAAGATGCAATTGGCATGAGCCTATTAATGGAGGTTGTATTCTTTGATTTGGCTAAGACATTTGACAGTATCCATTGTAAAGTCATGATAGATGCCATGTGAGAGTATGATACTAGTAAGTACATTATCTCATGGGTTAACAATCTGGGCAGGAAATCAGCTATAAAATTAAAAATAAATCATATCTTATGAGTATGATATAAATGGAGAAGTGCCACAGGGGTCAGCACTGGAGCCCTTTCTGTTCCTAATCTTTATCTCTACATTTCCTCAAGATCTCTTGTGTTGAGTGACAAATTTAATTTATGACTCCAAAATAGCTAAGGTTGTAACTAAGACATAGAAATAGGCCAAATTTCAGTTGTATATCAATAGGCTATATCTGTAGGCACTACAAAACAAAGTAATGTTAATTGCCAGTAAATGCAAGCTATTGCATTGCTGATACAGACAACGTGTTCTACCTTTACACCCCACAGACAAGTTAATTTCAGAGTGTGATTGCTTTAATGATTTGGGTATAAAAGCCACATATACTTTAGACTACAACCAACATGTTATTCTAGAGCAAGGGAAAGGGCGTCATGTTTGTAATATGATATTAAAATTTCTTAGTTCAAGAGATGCAACAGTCTTGATCTAAATGCCAGATGCCAATGTTCATTAGTACTATTAGACCAATGTTAGACTATGGGTCAGGGAGGGCATTGTTCATACAGTGTTACCAATTTATTAACTTTGAAAAAAAAATGAAAATTTACCAAAAGCACATGTGCACACATACAGACACACACACACACACACACACACACACACACATATATATATATATATATATATATATATATATATATATATATATATATATATATATATATAAAGAGAGAGAGAGAAAATGTTTGGTTAAAAATTAGGGGTACAAGGAAAGACTGAAGAAACTGAAACTATTTTTAGTTTATTACAAGTTATATAAATGTGATCTCATATGGATTTTCAAGATACTGCACAAAGAACAACAGGCTTTCCCATTAGACGTTAGGTTTGCTAGTGTTCATAGGTTCATAGGTTCATAGGTTGGTACTAGGCTATCAGCCCTAGGGCCTATGCAAGCCTAGCCATAACAATTCCCTGGCTATTTCTTCCCACATTATTTACTTTCCTGGACCCCTGTCTAGCAGGGCGACTGACGTGATCCCTGGGGTGAATTTCCTTTCTCCCATCCAATCGTCAAGGTTCCTCTTGAAGAGGTCCAAAGAGGCACTCTGCTTGACATGTATGGACAGTCTATTCCAGAGTCTGGGGAGTCTCTGGGTCAGGAACCTATCCCTCCAGCATGTTTTGTTTATTGTGATGACAAGGTTTAGATCCCTGGAGCGTGTAGCTCTGAGGGATTGGGATTTCTTTAAGTGTAGCATGTCCAACAGCTCTGGGTTTGACATGGCCTTGTATGTTAAACAGAGATCGCCTCTGAGTAGACGATATGCGACAGAGTATAGCTGGAGTTTTTTAAGGCGGTCAGCGTAGGGCAATTGTTAGTTGGAACAAATGATAAATCTCTTATAGTTACCTCATTACCACAATGTAAAATAAAAATGGAAAGCTGTAACATTGGCACTGACTTTAGACATAATGGTTTGCCAGGTAAAATATGTTTGCTGAAAACCATTATTATTTATTTATTTATTTATTCCAGTTTGATGATTGGGGAGGTCCACTGGGCTCAGGGAGCCCATTTTCAGTGGAGGCCCGAGGAGAAAAGCTCCACAATACATAGTTTAGTTACATGAATAGTTACAGAGAAACTTTGCATTACAAACAACGGGTAGCATTCAAAAAGAAAAGAAAACCATAAAGGTATTTAAAAAGGAAGTTGAGCTGTCATTTGGGAAAAATGTTTTCTAAAACATACATAAGTGGAGGCTGGCTTCTTAAGATCTTGTAAGAAGTCTGAGGCCTCTTCACAGCAATGAAGCATTGAAATATTGACTTAAATTCAGCCACTCTCACAAAATCGACACACAGAGCTCATAAGACACGACTGAGGACTAGAAAGATATAAATAATTTCAGACAATTTCATGTAGGAAAACTCAGTCAAGGTTAGTTTTGCACTACTGAGGTGTCATATGCACTTGGCAAAAAGGACTGCTGAATAGAGGAGCTTAAACTTTTTTTGGAAATGACCAGATAAACTAACCGAGATTGAGGAAGCCCTTTATGCGTCCAGTGATAAGACAAAAATACAGTTCATGGCCAGTAGAATGAAGACCAAGAATGCAGGGGGAACTTAACCAATAATGCAGGGTGAATTCAGACTAGAAGCTAAGACAAGATGCACTGGTGCAGGGTATCTTAGCCAGTCATAGATTAGTCCACTTCCAGCAAAAGCTGGCGTGATGTGTAATGTGGGAATGAAGGTGACAGCTGCAATTTGGTAAATAAGTGCAGAGTAATGACTTTGCTAGGGGAAATCTAGTGAAAATATACTACATTCTTTGAAACCTGACCACAAGGACTGGAAAAGAAAAAAAAAACTTTAAGCATTGATTACTACAGGGTTGTGTCATGCAGTGCAGTGTGAAATGGTAATGTTGAATATGAAAAGGATACTGTGGTATACACATGTAAGGATGGATTCCCAGCATCCTCAGTTTATCCTGCTATTCTACAGGGCATTAGTGGGGTCATATTTGGACTACTGTGTTTGAGAACAAGTGATCCGATCAGCAGTACCAAGGACACCCTCAGGAAAATATATATAAAAGTGTATAATTACACGAATCCGCCAAACAGATGAAAAATCACGTAGTTTATTTGCAACTAAAATCCAAACAGTACAAACAAGTAGTTAAGCGCTTTCACCCAGGTTCAATCCCAGGCTTCCTCAGAACAAAATTCAATGAAACCAATGGTGGGTTTAAATACCCAAAGTTTGAACATGTGACATTTCATAGATGAAGTTAAATGCATTCCAATCAATTAAAATACATTAAAACTTATAAAAACATAATAAATGCTGTTAAGCATTGTCCCTTTTTTAAAAACTTCCCTTTCGAGTATATATTCTTATGTTCTTAATGATTGATTACATTAAATTATTGTAATTAAATTTTAGATACTTTTAAAGAAAAATATATGTTGTAATACTAGTTAAAAGTTAATATGTTGTTGTATTTACAATACTTCTATTCCCCTTTATAATAATAATATACTGTTTAAATTGTGTGTGTATTTTACCATATAAATAAATAAAAAATAATCAATATTAAATACAATAAATAAACTGTGTAATTAAATTTCTACTCAGTATGTACATGAAAGAATGACCCTTTAGAATTCAATCAAGTGGACATATGTCGAGCATAAACCGCAATGGTCTATGCCTATAGTCTTGCTGCTCTCATTCTCAAAACACTACTAATATTGATGTGGTCATTCAACCCGGGAGTCCTCCCGGCATCCAGTTTTAATTGCCAAAACAGTTTCCGATATTCAAGTTTGGTCTCCCAACTTCCCCCTCTAGGGTCCACTTCAACCTGTTCTACCACAAAAAACTTTAAATCCATGTTGGGACAGCCAAGGGAATGTTTGAAGAAAGCGTTAGAATCTTTCTTGGTTCTCACATCGTATAAGTGTTCGTAAACCCTTCTACACAATGGTCTTTCTGTCTTCCCAATGTAAAAACTAAAACATGAAGTGCACCATCCTAAATACACCACCCTGGATGATTTGCAATTACAATACCCCTGGGCTTGGACATGAATCCTCCTGGAGGGAATAAAAACAGAAGGTGAACCCACCATATAGGAACATTGATGGCACATTCCGCACTTGAAGGTGCCTTTCTTTTTGTGTTTGGGAACCTCTACATAGTCCTTGTTCCCCCTTTCCAAATACTCCTTCAAATTTAAATCTCTCCTTCGAACAAATTTGGGGAAAGCAGGAATGTGTTCTGATATGTCGTCATTAATTTTCAAGATATACCAGAATTTGTTAATAGTTTCCTCAGTTAAATAAGATGTGTCTGAAAATGTGTGGATAAAGGTATCCCGGCCAAATTCATTACTTTTGCTGATTACAGTAGTAGTGACAGTACCTTTCCCAATCAATGGAAAATATTTCAATTCCCTATTGTGTAACACATCGTCCAACTGTTGATTAATGAAGTCCTCAGGGTACTTCCTTTCTAAAAATAATTTTTTAATGTACTCAGTTTCACTAATAAAATCTTCATTTTTACTTGTCATCCTTGATGCCCTTATAAATTGGCCCTTCACTATTCCCCTTTTTTGGTACATAGGGTGACCACTGTCAAAATGCAAATAACTGTTAGAAAAGGTTTTCTTCCGATATAACCTGGATTGAAAACAACTATTAGTGAAGTCCTTATAAATAGTAGTGTCCAAGTAGTTCAATTTATCTTTCTCCACATTCATGGTAAACTTTAAAAATGTTGTGGTTTGATTAATGTATTCAAAGAAGTTGTTTAATTCTTCCTTGGTCCCCATCCAAAATATACAAATGTCATCTAAAAATCTAACATAATGTGCTATATACCTGTTCCATTCTGTTTCAAAAATAAAATACTTTTCCCAATAGTACAAAACACAGTTCGCATATAAAGGGGCACAGGATGCTCCCATCGCCACTCCCTTTTTCTGATGGTAGTAGTCACCATTAAAAAACACATAATTGTTTGTTAGTACCATTTCTGTAAATTCAAGCACCATGTTAATGGCCTTGTGGTCAAGCCCAAACTCGTTCACTAAAATATTAGAGAACCAATCCAACCCCACAGAATGGGGAATACTGGGAAAAAGTTCCACAACATCAATAGTGGCCATCAATAATTCTCTACGAAACATGTTTCGGTTGATCTTTTTTAAAAATTCCCACGAATCTTTACAGATGTGTGGAACTAATTCCAAAAAAAACTTCACCGTAGTATCCACAAATACAGCTAAGGGTTCAGTAATCCCCCCTGCTCCCGCCACTATTGGTCTAAATTTAATGTTTTCAATCCCCTTGTGGGTTTTGGGAATACCAAAAATCGTGGGTATTCTAGGATGTCCAACATTCAAAAAATTGTATAATTTCTCGTTAAATACACCCTGTAACAGGTGGTCATATAAATAGTATTTGATTTTTGCATATCCTATGTTAATTTCGTTCTTTGAAACGACTTCGTAGTGTTCAGTGTCTTGCAAAATGTTATACATGTAACTCTCATAATCATAATTGTGCATTAACACAACACCCCCACCCTTGTCAGGTTTCATAACCCTGATTTTGTGTAACTTCAAAAGATCTAATATTGCATAGTCTTCAACTGAGAAATTGTTATATTTACTACCAGTCCTATTAGTTGTTCCAATATTTCTAATTTCCTTTTCCACTACCTCCTCAAAAATTCTCAAGGAAGGGTGAATGGGTGGGTTAAAAGTACTTTTTCTAACTAGTTCACTATTGGTTGGTGCTTGCCCCTTAAACAAAATGTTAAAATTTAATCTCCTCAAAAACATTTTTAAATCAATAATTGTATTGACTGCACTCCCCACCCTAGAGGGTACATAGAGAAACCCTTTCGTAAAAAGTCCCAAGAATTCCTCAGTAATGGAAAGTTCCGTGAAGTTGAAAATATTGAAATTGCCCGATTTGCAAATCACAGATGTCTCGCACCCTTCTACGGAATCATGGGTGTATCCCCCTTTTGTATAGTCGCATGCCTCTAATGAACCTGAATTTTCTAGTGGTTCCAAGTATTCCGTGAAAAGTAGTTCACTCTCCCCCCCCCCCCACTCTGAAAATAAAAATCCTGGTTGGATCCATTCCTCCCTTTCTCCGCCAGTCTTTCACTTCTTCTAAGACCCTGACCCTCTGGAATATAGCCATTAGGTCCATTCTCATTAAAGTTGTCAGCCCCTACAGTAGGGAACACATTGTCGTGAAAGCTGTTTTGTGGTGTAAAATTGGGTAATGGGTAGGCCCTCCCTTCCTGGTATTCCCGTAAATCCCTTTCCAACTTCCTAATCTTTCTGTCCAAAATCTTATTGCAATATACATCAACTTCACTAAATACATTGTCATACTGATGTTTTTCTTTTTCAATTAAATGGTCAATATTTAGTCTATGCTGCAAGTTTTCCAAGTCTTTCAGCAAATGTTCACTCTTCCCCTCGTATTCTTTAATAAGTAAATTCAAAACTTCAATACCTGCCCTGTTGAAAACTTCCCACAACTCCTGATGCAATGGGCTGTCTGGTGTTACATTGTTGGGGTATTTGAAAAAACATAACCCCTTCGGCACTCTGTTAACCTTGACACAATGTCTCAGATAGTCAATCTCAAGTTGGTTGGATTTAAAAACATGCATCTTGTTTTTAAATAACTTAAAACTGTCTTCGAAATTCACATTCAAATCATTAGACTCAGTACCTTCCAAAAAATTGAATTTCTTATTAGTCCATGTCTCGAAGTTCGGCCCCAAATCGTGGTTGGAATTAGTTGTCCTGTTTCGAGCACCCTGGATTGTCGCCGACCCAGTGTTTTCCTTACTGTTAGTGTTCCCATTTCGTATATCCTTTCCATTCATTGTAGAAGTGGAAGCCATGTGTTTGTTGGCCTCCGTTACCTCCGTGAGACAAGTCGCCTTGTCTTTACGTCTTAAAACAGACTCGTGATAGTGTTGTTGGTTACCAGGGAGACCGGTAGCAATTTCTTCTTCCCTGTTCGACAGCCGGTTATTCAGCTCAGTCAGTAGAGCAATGACTTGATTAAATTCACTCCTCGAAATCGGAGTGTTGTCGCCACAATCCTTCACTGCACTGTCTCTAAATAGAGTAGGAATTCCCTCGGAGATGTCGGTACCCTGTTCGTCAGCCATTTCAAGGAAAACCACAGTGAAAACGAACAAAATTCAAGTACAAGTGATCCGATCAGCAGTACCAAGGACACCCTCAGGAAAATATATATAAAAGTGTATAATTACACGAATCCACCAAACAGATGAAAAATCACGTAGTTTATTTGCAGTTAAAATCCAAACAGTACAAACAAGTAGTTAAGCGCTTTCACCCAGGTTCAATCCCAGGCTTCCTCAGAACAAAATTCAATGAAACCAATGGTGGGTTTAAATACCCAAAGTTTGAACATGTGACATTTCATAGATGAAGTTAAATGCATTCCAATCAATTAAAATACATTAAAACTTATAAAAACATAATAAATGCTGTTAAGCATTGCCCCTTTTTTTAAAAACTTCCCTTTCGAGTATATATTCTTATGTTCTTAATGATTGATTACATTAAATTATTGTAATTAAATTTTAGATACTTTTAAAGAAAAATATATGTTGTAATACTAGTTAAAAGTTAATATGTTGTTGTATTTACAATACTTCTATTCCCCTTCTTAATAATATATACTGTTTAAATTGTGTGTGTATTTTACCATATAAATAAATAAAAAATAATCAATATTAAATACAATAAATAAACTGTGTAATTAAATTTCTACTCAGTATGTACATGAAAGAATGACCCTTTAGAATTCAATCAAGTGGACATATGTCGAGCATAAACCGCAATGGTCTATGCCTATAGTCTTGCTGCTCTCATTCTCAAAACACTACTAATATTGATGTGGTCATTCAACCCGGGAGTCCTCCCGGCATCCAGTTTTAATTGCCAAAACAGTTCCCGATATTCAAGTTTGGTCTCCCAACTTCCCCCTCTAGGGTCCACTTCAACCTGTTCTACCACAAAAAACTTTAAATCCATGTTGGGACAGCCAAGGGAATGTTTGAAGAAAGCGTTAGAATCTTTCTTGGTTCTCACATCGTATAAGTGTTCGTAAACCCTTCTACACAATGGTCTTTCTGTCTTCCCAATGTAAAAACTAAAACATGAAGTGCACCATCCTAAATACACCACCCTGGATGATTTGCAATTACAATACCCCTGGGCTTGGACATGAATCCTCCTGGAGGGAATAAAAACAGAAGGTGAACCCACCATATAGGAACATTGATGGCACATTCCGCACTTGAAGGTGCCTTTCTTTTTGTGCTTGGGAAAATCTACATAGTCCTTGTTCCCCCTTTCCAAATACTCCTTCAAATTTAAATCTCTCCTTCGAACAAATTTGGGGAAAGCAGGAATGTGTTCTGATATGTCGTCATTAATTTTCAAGATATACCAGAATTTGTTAATAGTTTCCTCAGTTAAATAAGATGTGTCTGAAAATGTGTGGATAAAGGTATCCCGGCCAAATTCATTACTTTTGCTGATTACAGTAGTAGTGACAGTACCTTTCCCAATCAATGGAAAATATTTCAATTCCCTGTTGTGTAACACATCGTCCAACTGTTGATTAATGAAGTCCTCAGGGTACTTCCTTTCTAAAAATAATTTTTTAATGTACTCAGTTTCACTAATAAAATCTTCATTTTTACTTGTCATCCTTGATGCCCTTATAAATTGGCCCTTCACTATTCCCCTTTTTTGGTACATAGGGTGACCACTGTCAAAATGCAAATAACTGTTAGAAAAGGTTTTCTTCCGATATAACCTGGATTGAAAACAACTATTAGTGAAGTCCTTATAAATAGTAGTGTCCAAGTAGTTCAATTTATCTTCCTCCACATTCATGGTAAACTTTAAAAATGTTGTGGTTTGATTAATGTATTCAAAGAAGTTGTTTAATTCTTCCTTGGTCCCCATCCAAAATATACAAATGTCATCTAAAAATCTAACATAATGTGCTATATACCTGTCCCATTCTGTTTCAAAAATAAAATACTTTTCCCAATAGTACAAAACACAGTTCGCATATAAAGGGGCACAGGATGCTCCCATCGCCACTCCCTTTTTCTGATGGTAGTATTCACCATTAAAAAACACATAATTGTTTGTTAGTGCCGTTTCTGTAAATTCAAGCACCATGTTAATGGCCTTGTGGTCAAGCCCAAACTCGTTCACTAAAATGTTAGAGAACCAATCCAACCCCACAGAATGGGGAATACTGGGAAAAAGTTCCACAACATCAATAGTGGCCATCAATAATTCTCTACGAAACATGTTTCGATTGATCTTTTTTAAAAATTCCCATGAATCTTTACAGATGTGTGGAACTAATTCCAAAAAAGACTTCACCGTAGTATCCACAAATACAGCTAAGGGTTCAGTAATCCCCCCTGCTCCCGCCACTATTGGTCTAAATTTAATGTTTTCAATCCCCTTGTGGGTTTTGGGAATACCAAAAATCGTGGGTATTCTAGGATGTCCAACATTCAAAAAATTGTATAATTTCTCGTTAAATACACCCTGTAACAGGTGGTCATATAAATAGTATTTGATTTTTGCATATCCTATGTTAATTTCGTTCTTTGAAACGACTTCGTAGTGTTCAGTGTCTTGCAAAATGTTATACATGTAACTCTCATAATCATAATTGTGCATTAACACAACACCCCCACCCTTGTCAGGTTTCATAACCCTGATTTCGTGTAACTTCAAAAGATCTAATATTGCATAGTCTTCAACTGAGAAATTGTTATATTTACTACCAGTCCTATTAGTACAGGGTTGTGTCATGCAGTGCAGTGTGAAAGGGTAATGTTGAATATGAAAAGGATACTGTGGTATACACATGTAAGGATGGATTCCCAGCATCCTCAGTTTATCTTGCTATTCTACAGGGCATTAGTGGGGTCATATTTGGACTACTGTGTTTGGTCTTTGCTGTTATACAGAGGAAAGGAGTTCAGGTAGTTGGAAAGAATGCAGTGCAGAGTTATTACACAGGAAGGGTAGTGCTGGAGGTGGGAATAAGAGCAGATATATACAGCTTAAAATGTACATACTGAAAAAAGAAATGAGAAATACGATTTACATACTCTGCATTGCTGGGTTAGGACAGAGGGAGGGCAGACATGATGAAGAATAAGAACTGAGGAGGAAGATATGTACATGGTTGGCATATGGAAGAGATACAAATCTGAGTCAATAAATAATGAATTAGACTGAAACACATTATGTTTTTAATATGATTTTCAGTGTGTAGGAAATCATTTAAATGTCTGTTAGTATATTTATATTTTTAAGTATTTTTATATTGGCTTTGTAAGTTTAATTGATGTTGGTCATGTGATTTTATACTTGTATTTAAATGCTTGTATTGTCCTTAATGTGTCAGTTATTCTTTAAAGGCATGTTACCAAGGCATAGACAATAAACGTTTTTTCTGCTTGCTTAAGTGGTTTTTATGATTTAAAATGTTCCTTTTTCTTCTTTTTGAAGAGTTTTTATATAGATAGGAGTAAAGGCTGACTTAAGGAAACACTGTTTACTGTGGAGAGTATTTGGGGCCGCAGCTCACACTGGCAGAGGAAGAGGTAGAGAGTAAGACAGTAAAGCATTTCACTTATTTTTGGGGACAGAAGGAATAAAATATGAGATAAAAGTAATGAATATTAGTTGTACAGGGCCTTGCTGCAACACTATGGTATATTCAGAAAACCATATGCCTTCTTTGTTTGGCAGCATTGTATTGATAGGTATCACATGAAACAGGAAAAAGACACACAGCTCACACACCAGCTGTCATTAACCTAGAGAAGCAAATTAATTACGTGAGCATATTACATTTAAAATCACTTAAACAGAGATTTAGAAATATTTATTTAAAAAAGAGTAAAATACAAAGAGAAACTGTTGAGGCAGACAGAGAAGAGCATGAGTGAGAAAGAGAGAAAGAGAAAGAGAGAGAGATGTATGGTATTCTGTCTGAAGCCATTTTCCCTAAAATAGATACAGATCAAGAGAAAACTACAGTTGCCTTCATGGGGTATTGAGTTTAACCATTGATTCATTTTGAATCCAAGCAACCAGAGTCTCTTGAAATGACTTGTTGATAGGTCTAAATGATTAAATGATGTTATCTCTGACTGCTGTTTGTTCAGGTTATCGAATAACCTTTTCTTATTTCACGTGTGAATGACAGCATGCCAGTTCTAATAATTCATTTGAGATAGACAAAAAGATCTGAAGAGGATTTAAAAAAAACATGCCACAAGGAAATGGTGAAAAAGCAATAATCTTTCCAGCGTGCAAGTTTTCCATTCATGCAGTAAACAATGCAAATGGGATAGCAGAATCTATTAAATATCCATGATATTGCTACAGCAAATGTAACAAACCGCATGACAGCTTGCTCTTATCTAGCAATAATTTACAGATAGCAGTTTATTTATTCTTTACAAAAACGTATCTTCCATACATGTGCCCTTACATCTGTTACCTTCTTTCTACAGCAGCCATTTTAACTGTTAGATACTGCATATCTGACTTAGAAAGAGTAACAGATAGGAACAAGATGCATTAGAACTTGCCCCCTTCTAAGTTAATAACATATTTTATGAGTTTCTGAACTAATTTTTTTTTATTTCACTAGGACCTCAGAGTGGAAATAAAAAATATCTACTTGTAAAAACTTCTGCCGGTTTGCCTGTGATTGCTGGTACCAGTCATTAACAAGTTATGCCCATCCAACCTTTGCCCCCGTGCCTTTGTATCATTCTGAAAAACAAGCTTGTATTAATATGTCATGTATATCCTTATAATTACTGGTGGCATTTGTAGCTACAATTTCACACAAGATTAATGCAATAAGAGTATACTTTCTTTCTATTCTTCTGAGCTCTGTCCTGTGCCTCTCAACATTAATTTGAATTTGTGAAGAAAGAGTCTTCCAAAATAATTTTTGCAAATGATTTATAACTGAAATGACTATACCTACTTCTCTTTGTTGAGATACATTGTTGAGATACTAATTAAGGCAAACAAATGGACTGCCTGGGAAAAATGTGAAACAGTTTACCTGGACTGGAAGCACAGAAATTCCAGTATATGACTTTGACAATGCTTTTTTACTTGGTATGTGGGTAAATATTTCTGTGTGTTTGCTGTACTCTGAGTCTGATTTTGCCTAAAGGTGTGTGTAAATAATGTGAATAGAAAGGGGTACAGCATGTACTGGACAGTTGTTGTTGTTCTTTCGTCTTTTCCCGGTTAGGGGTCGCCACAGTGGAACTCCGGTCCGCTAATGATTGGCAGTAGATTTTTACGGTGCCAAGGTGCCAGCTCGACACCCAATGGACAGTAAGTTGGTTAAAAAGGAAGTAACAGCAGGAGCAGAGGATGACAAAGGCAGTGGAACTAGTATCAGACTGTAGGAAATATAATTTTGCTGTTGGTACCACAAGGATCAGCACTCTGTTTTTTTTTAATGCACTCTAGCTTCCTACATGTTTTGATCACAGATGTTCTGCCTGCACCACAGTGTCTGTTGCTGCTGCTCTGTCCAATAAAACCATCTGATGCTCCTATATCTGGTGCTACCATTGGCATATGAGGGCTAGCTTTTTAACTAGATAGCTAAGTCTTAGTGCTACTGCAGATCTTGACTTGGGCTGCATCTGGGCTTCAAGGCTCAACAGACTGTCCAAATTTAACAAATCAAGCAAAATTTAAGAACAACACAAAAAGCTAACTATACCTTTATCTCTGGACAGAAAACCCTATCCAGGAATTACAAAAGTGATTGTAAATGGGTTCCTGCTACAATCAAAGAGTATTTGGGATCCTTTTCCTGCAAGGTCAAGATTGTTCCTGGCTTCATCCTTAACCAGAACCATTACTGTAATTGAAATAACCTGACATGCCAAGTTGAACTGCATCACTTCACACCTCTTCCCTAGAATCTACTACATTGAGTATAAACCTTGAGAAGACACCTGGTGAAGAAAGGCATTATCTTGAGATTGTTAGTGTTTTTTTTATTTTGCAGCATCTAACTCTATATGTTGTAAAATGTAAAAGAAGTAAGTATTTTCCATTTTAGGAAAAAGGAGTTTTATATACTAGCAATGTTAGTTGTACGCTTAGCAATCCGTGATCAATTGCAGATGTCTGCCGCAGATTAATGTGCTCTGATGTTGATGTATAATGCCTTGCATTTTGGTGCTTTAGAATGAAAGTAAAGCTATACCAGTAAAGAAGCATTGTTAAATAGTATAGCAGGGTGTTTGCATGCTCCTTCTTTTATTATGTTCTTACTGTCCATAAGCCAGAGTCACTAAAGCTGTTAGCCTTCTCTATATCAAAGACTCGACAACAACATAATTGAACCCACCACATAATTTACTGATTCTATTAAGAAACTACTGAAGAAATTAAAACCTACCACCTTAGCTGCTGACAAACTGCCAACAGAATTCCTGAAAATAGCTGCTGATGCCCTTGCTTATCCTGTGTCCATTATTATCAACTGTTCAGTATGCAAACATTTAGTTCCTGAAATCTGGAAAATTTCATACATTATACCTCTCTACAAAGTGAACAACTCTAAAGAGTTAACTATCGGCCCATAGAAATACTCTCACCTCTGTCTAAAATATTGGAAAGATGTGTACACTCACAACTCATGGACTATCTCAACTCTCACAACCTTTTCACAAACACTCAACACGGCTTCAGACCCTGCCATAGCACCACAACTGCAGTTATGTCATCCACCCACACAGTTAATAACCACAGAAATAATGGCAACTATGTCTCCGCTGTCTTTCTTGATCTGTCCAAGGCTTTTGATATAGTCAACCACAACAAGCTGATAAACTCCCTTTCTGAACAAAATCTTAATAAAACTGCCTGGTTCCAAAGCTATTTGTCAGGTAGGCAGCAAGAACTCTCACCTCTCTTACCTGTCACTCTTGGAGTTCCCCGAGGCTCCGTTCTTGGACCTTTACTCTTTTCTATCTTCACTAATACCCCAGAAGTCTCAGTCATCCAATATGTGCATGTCTCTACACGAATCCACTCTTCTCCTTCCTCCAAGAACTACAAGCCCAAACATAAGCCTCCTTCCTCTCCATAGAAAAATGGTCTACCAGCTCCCAATTAATACTTAACTGCAATAAAACCAATCTTCTCATTTTCCGCCATACTAATCACTCTTCTCCCCCTCCACCCTCATTTGCTATCCTTTCTAACAACAGACCAACCATCTCTCCAGTTGCACACACCAAACTCTTAGGTGTAGAAATTCGCTGTAACATGAAATTTGATACTCAGATCTCGCTCACCATAAAGAAAGTACACAATAAACTAGGGGGACTATATTGAAACAAAATATTCCTCACAAATAGTACCAGAGCTAAAATTGCACAAACCAATCTCATCTCCACATTTCTATATGACTCTGCCATTCTCACAAATCTCAGAAAATAAGAATTATCCAAACTCAACACCTGCTTTAACAAAATTGCATGCTTCGCAACCAACAGCCCCTATAAAACCTACCACTGTGTTGCTCTTAAACAACTCAACTGGCTTGAACTCCCCTATCTCCTTTTCTATAACCAGCTCATACTAACCTATAAAATACTCCACTACCCCAAAAAAACCTCTGCATTACAAAACCTAATACATCTCATACCAGTACTAGGGTACTATTCTCCAGCAACAAACTGCTTCTTCAGGTCACTAAGTCCAATAAGTCTGCAGTGGCCTCCCTCTATTCTAACTATATTGCTAATAAATGTTACTCTCTGCCCACCAACATAACAGCTGCAACATCCTTATCTCAGTTCAAAAAATCTCTAAAAACATACCTACAAACTAATTGGGTGTGCCACTGTGACACCCCTGGCTAATCCTACTCGGTCTTATTCTGGCTCACCCCAAGTCAAATATCCTCCCTCTTTTTCATTCATTAGACATTTCTTTTTCTTGTTAGTCTCACTTCTCTAGCTTTCACTTTTCTTCCACATCTTCTCTCCCACTTCCAAATGATGATAATTAGGTATACACCATAATACTGTATTATTCTGTATATTTCAGCTGATGTACAGCTCACTGAACAATCTTAGTTTAATTTTGTTGTGCTTTGTTCTTATGTAAATATATGTAATCCTTGTCATATGATGACTTATTAACATGTATTGTAACTGGAGCTTTTTCCCCGGGTCTCCGCTGAAAAAGGACTCGTGTCCAGTCGGATTTTCCTGGTTACCAAATGCAAAATAAAATAAAATAAATTTAGATACCTGGGTATTTGGCTTGACATATCGCTCAACTTCCAAGTCCATGTTTAGAAAGTCAGATTGAAAGTCAACTACCTCTTATTATGGGCCCAAAAGATATCACATTTTTCCTCACAACCTGCTAGAGCAGTCTTAAGCAAAGGTGTCCTACTTGCACATGTAGAACATGGCCTATCCCTATTTGTCAGTACCTTACTAAAAATGCTACCACCTTACAATCACTTGCTAATAATATTTGCCATTTCAACACCAACTCCTCTCAATATGAACATCATTGTAGCACTTGTAGAAGGTAAACTGGCTGTTCATTTAATACAGAGGCATCAACCTTCTTGTCTCCCTTCTCTTCAGACTCATACACCAAGGCACGCTATTTCCAATAACTATGAGACTAACTACATGCAAAACATACTACAGCCTAAAAAGTCAACCCACTAATGGCCTTACTCTCATAACTCCAGCTACTAAACTTAATTTTGTAGACCACAGCTTCTCTAAACTGTGACAGTCAATGCATCTGATCTTAGTGAAATCAGAAACTACAAACACTTCATCCCTCAGTTCAAACAATACCTAACTGAACAATGTAAGATCACATCACACAGGCCATGTCCCCTAACTTTCATGGTTGCACTATTACATTTATTCAAAAAAACCTTGGCTGTTTAATTTCCCAAGCTCTCCAACATATAAACCCATTTTCCACTGATTCCCATCTGCCTTATCCATACCCTACTCTATATCTAATATGAGCTTCTGTTGTTCCTAGCTCTTCTATTGCAGCTCATAGTGTTCTACAATTTCTACTCTGCTCCAAAACCTTTGTTCCATACTTGTATATACTATGCCTGTTTAGCTGGATCACATTAACCTCTCTTATAACACCTATATTATACATTGTATACTCATGATCCTACTTCTTTTTAAACATGTATATTACATTAAGTCACTATACTGTATAATTTAATTATACCTTTAGTTTTATTTTACTGTTGTTACTATGTATGTAACACAGGCTGAGCTTGCAAACGATCAAAGCTGATTAGTGCTCTAACGTGGTAAATTTATTTTATTTCTTTTATATTTGTTTACTGGGAAAGTTCGACTTAGAATGAGCCAATGTTCAGCAGAGGCCCAATGAGAAATGCACCAGATGCATGTCATTGTAACATGGCAAGAAACCAGAGCAGCCGGAGGAAACCCACATGAATACAGGGAGGATATACAAAGTCCACACAGAAAGCACCCCGGCCAAGAATTGAATCAGAGAGCCTTTTGATATGAGGTGACAATGCAAATTGCTGCACCACTGCGCCATCTATGAATGAAATTAAATAAATAAACAGAACATTTCAGACACTATAGTAGTTGACACACTTGAGTTCCTTACCTTCTCAGTTGAAAGAACGTTTGTACATCTTCCTAAAAAGTAGGGTGACATAATACATGGCAGAAATGTGCAGACAATTTCCAACCCAAGGAGAAATATCTCTAGTAGTGGTGCAAACCTTCTATGACTCATCTTGGAGCTGAAGAAAGACAAGTCAAAGGTCCTCTAACCAAATGCATTCCAACAGAGATGAATATGTAATGGGGTGGGACTGAAAACTAGGTTGTTTTCTTCTTCTTCTTTAGAACAAAGATGCCCTGAAACATTCTTAACCATCTTGTAAAACACTGGTTGAACCTGGCATCAAGTCTGATATAATTTTGTACAATGGAGAAGGCTGTGTACTGACCTGAAACTGTACCAGTAAGGTTTTCACTTTATACAGAATAATCTTCTTCTTGCAATTATGGGTAACTGAATTTGTAATACTAAGGCTTGCCGACATAAAAGAACAGGCCTAACTGTAGGCCATCAGATCTCAGTGATCTAGATAAAATTGCCCAATTAGTTCCTGAAAGAAGCTTCTTCTTCTTCTTTTGGCTGCTCTCATTAGGGGTCGCCACAGCAGATCATCTGTTTCCATTTCTTCCTGTCCTATGCATCTTGCTCTGTCACACCAACTACCTGCATGTCCTTTCTCACCACATCCATAAACCTTATCTTAGGCCTTCCTCTTTTTCTGTTACCTGGCAGCTTCATCCTTAGCATCTTTTCCCCAATATACTCTGCATCCCTCCTCAGCACATGTAAAAACCAACTGCCTCTCTGGCTTTGTCTCCAAACCTTCCAACCTAATAGAGCTTAATCTCAGTTACTGGAACTAGTAAATAAGTCTCATCTTACTTCACTTGCAAAAATATGAATTTTCTACATTTGGGCTGAGCTCCCTCAAAAGATGAATAAGATATAGGACAAAGAATATCATGGGCCATTTCAGACTCGTCACTGAAGGATTACATACTGTTTGAACAGTTAATTTGATTATAAGTGAAAAACTCATTTCCAATGAAGGATGCTGCAAAATTACAGACACCAAAAACAATGATAATACAAAAACTGATAAAACTGGAAGCTGTGTTATATGGATAGTAAGATACAAGCAGTTAAAATGTTTTTAGGCCCTTTAGTTATATACACAGGTCAGCTATATTTTTATCAACCAGAGGAGAAGCTGTGGATAGCAATTAATAAAGAGGTAAAGGATTTTTATTTGGGAGGGGGAAACGGCAAATGTCAAGTGGGATAAGTTTTTTTATTTTTTATTTTATTTATTTTACATTTGTTGACCGGGCTAGTCTAACTGGATATATGTCCATTTTCAGTAGAGGCCCGGGGAGAAAAGCTCCAGACTAACCACAGTTATAACAAGGTTAAAGATTACAGTAAACTAGCTAACAAAATAGTAAGTGACTAGGTAGTGGATTACAATAAAATAGTAAATAGCAGTTATATCAAATACGTTGTATTGTACATAAAATGACAGAAAATAGGACATGACTCTTCAGAGGAGTAAACTACTTAAATGTTACAGTAGTTTTACTGTTCACTTTTCATTTATGCTAAACAATATTGTCTAGATTAGAGTAGAAACTGGGAAGTGGTAGAAACAGAGGTGAAATTCTAGTCAGGGTTACTACAAGGGCATAGCCAGTGTGTTCTAAGGAATAATTTGAGTTTTTGTTTGAAGAGGGTAGGGAAGGAAGTAATGAAAGTTCACTAGGTAGAAGGTTCCAGTTTTTCCCAACTGTGTTTGAAAAGAGAGAGTCACCTGCCATGTTGTTGGACTTGTTTATGCTAATAGTTTATTAGAAGAGCGTAAGGTATTGAGATTTTTATAGGGGATTATAAGGTTGGAGAGTATTGGAGTTTTGTTTGGATCATTGAGGACCTTATGGGCTATGGTAAGTTGGTTAAATTGAAGCTGATTCTGTAGTTCAAGCCAACCAAGTTGTTTTAGATTGTGACAGTGATGGGTTCTGAAGGGGTTACCAGTGACAAATCGGGCAATGTTATTATAGGAGCTAGCTAGTTTGAGCATGTTGCTTTTAGTTAGGTTAGTGTAAATTGGTGAGGCACAGAACAGTATAGAGATTAGAAGTGATTGGGCAATAGTGGTTCTAGATGTAGAGGTAAGGAAGGGTCTAATCCTATATAGGGAGCCCATTCTTATAGTGTTGTTAATGTGAAGGTCAAAGGTAAGGTTTGTATCTATTGTAATTCCAAGGAGTTTAGATTTGCAGTCAGGAGAAATGAGGATACCATTATTAGAGATGACTGAGAAGTCTAATGGTGTGGACTTACGGGTAGGAGAAAAGAGTAGGAGTTTTGTTTTTTTGGGATTCAAGAGGAGATGATGCTTTAAAAAACATGATTCTACTGTGTTAAACACCTTCTGAGTTATAGATTGTAGTTCAGAAGAAGATTTGGATGTACAAATAAGTGTGGAATCATCTGCATACTGTATGCAAGTAGCTTGTGGAATAGCTAAATGCAGATCATTTATAAATATGGAGAAAAGTAGAGGGCCTAGAATTGATCCCTGGGGGACACCCAAGGTGACAGGCAGGAGGGATGATAGATTATTCTCCCAGAGCACTGCTTGCTGCCTATTGCTGAGGTAGGATGTGAACCATTGTATTGCTAGTGAATCAAAAGAAAGTGAATTTAGTATATTTATAAGCAAAGGGTGGTTGACCATGTCAAAAGCTTTTGAAAGATCAATAAAGAGAGCTGAGGAGAGAATATTATTATTACAGTTTCTGTTAATAGAATCAGTGAGGGAAAGAAGGGCAGTAGTGGTGCTGTGGAATGGCCTAAAACCTTGCTGGGTATTGGCTAGTAAGTTATGCTGAATTCAATGGTTCAGTAGCACGTGATGAATGCATCTTTCCATGATTTTAGCTAAAGGAGATAATAAAGCTATAGGTTGGTAGTTGGAGTATTCATTTGAGTTACCCCCTTTATGTAGAGGAATAACGTGAGAAATTTTCCATATGTCTGGGATGGTTCCTTCATTAATGGTTCTATTTATAAGAATCGATATGGGATAGGCTATAGATGTAGCTGCTTTTTGCAAATATTCAGCTGGGATCTGGTCAGCAGAAGGAGTACAAGGCTTCAGTTTTTGGATGAGTTTGAAGATAAAATTAGTCGAGATGGGTTGTAATTTGAAACTGGGAATAGGGCTATTATTGGGGATAAGAAAGCTAGAGTTATCAAGGGATAGTTGGCTGACCAGGGATTGTATGGCCTCAGTAAAGAATGTGTTAAAGGTGTTAGCAATTTCGATTGGGGTCTTGAGATTAGTGTCTGTTGGGCTTGGTGTACTGGAGTGACCAGAGTTCAGGAGTCTATTGATACTTGCCCAGAATTTCTGTGGATTATTTTGCTGTGTTTGCTGCATTTTATAGCAGAAGTTTTTTTATCTGAGAGTATTGCTTTTTTGTCAAATTTCTCAGTTGTTTAAAAACTTGTTGATCTGCTGTATGTTTAGTACTTCGCCACCTATCCCATGTTTTGTTTCTGAGTAGGATTTTTTTGCCTGGTTTCTTTAGAAAGCCAAGGAGCTGGTTTTGATCAAATTCTAATGGTACCCTTAGGTGCATGGTGGTCTAGGATAGTTAAGAATTTAGAGTTGAAGTATTTGACAGCCTCTTCAAGTGGTAGGGCTTTCAGGGGAGACCAATTACAAGCAGTAATTTCACTTTGTAATAGCTGTATGTTAAAATGATTGTTGCTCCGAATTGAGCGAAATATTGTGGGTTGGGCAATATTAATCTTTTCCCTGATTATGTAGATCAGAGAATGGTCACTTACATTATCAGGGAAGGTCCCTACCTTATAAGTTTGTTGAAAGTTGTTTATAAGAATCCAGTCTAAGGTAGTCTCTTTTTTATTTGGTTTGTTAATTCTAGTGGGGGAGGTAATGGTTTGAGAGAAACCATGAAGGTTAATATGGGAAGTAGGATGGTCAGTATTGATGCTCTTCTAATCAATATTGAAGTCACCTAGGTTTATGGTTTCTTGAGGGAAGGATGATGTGACCCAGCAAAGTATATTCTCTAGTGTAGTGATGTTGTTCCCAGGAGGTATATAGATACAGATAATATTTATGGATTTGTTAGAATTGATCTGTATTTTAGAGATAAGTATTTCAGCATTATTTTCCAAAGGAAGGTTGTAGGGTGAAGAGGTGACTACTAGACCTTCTTTGAATAGAATTGCTACTCCCCCACCCTTTCTTTTGTTGCAATCACATCTCAGTATATTATAGCCTGGAGGTGTGATTTCATTATCATGGGTTCCAGGTTTTAACCATGTTTGTGTTAGGCAAAGGATGTCAAAGGAGTATACATCCAGGAGAGCATGGAGGTGGGCCACTTTATTATTTTCTTCGGATATTGAGATAAGCAACTAGGAGTGAGTTGGGAAGTTTGGTAGGGGACAGTGAGGTAGTGGGATGTGGAGTATGAGAGTTAGTGGTATGGACATTGACTGGGCCTGGATTAGGGTGGATATCTCCATCTTCTAAGGATAGCCTTTTCAGTCTAAGTAAAGGATTTTGCGTATTACTGATTAGATATTGAACTTTCCTGGTTAATATATTATTATATTTAATGTGGGCTAGTCTGTGGTACTTTGAATGAAGGTAGCTTGGTGTGGAAGTTATATTTATATGCTGGTGAGAGGCACTGAGCGATTGTATGGTTGTTTGTTTTATAAGGATAGTGAAGATGAGAAAAATTTTGATGTGTAAATGAGGTTAAGAGATAAGATGAGGTGAGAACAATTATAAGTGTAGCAATGAGAAGAGTTTTGGTAGGAGTATATTTAGCTAATGTGGGCATAATGCTTGGTCGGATGATGGGAGTTAACAAATAGGTAGGACTGATAAAAAGTGAATTAAAGATATAAGAGTAGGTTAAGTTTCTTTAAGTCTGAGTTTATGATTGGATATGTGGAGCAAGGGTGTGGTGTAAAAGGTTAGGTTGATAGATCAATTTGATTTGTCGGTTTTGGAAAGAGGGTGTGGCTATGAGGTATAAGTCTAGGGCCTCTGCATGAGCTCCTTAACTTCTTTTTTCAAGGTAATTTTTTAAGACAGATAGCTGGCCATGTAGTTTTAGAAACAAATCAGTGACAGATAAAACAGTCTTTATATGTATGATCAGCACCTAAGAAAGAAATTACACTAAATTCTTCCAATAGAACAAAGCAGATTGGGATTACCCAATTTGAAGAGGTATTTCAGAGCTGCACAGTTAAGGCTCCTGTACATAGCAAAAGCAGAAAACTATAATTCAAAGTGGAAAGGGATGATGATGAAACAAGGGGGGAAGCTCAAGAAACAATGAGAGACTGGGATTGTGGATGCATATCATCATGAATAACCATAATCATACAGTATATTATATTCATAAAATAGAAGAAGTATTCTAAGAACTAAGCCAACATGGGAATGGAGAAAGGAGATTCTGCCAATAGAGATGACTGTAATTAAGGATACAGACAATAGGCATGAGGGGGCTGGAATTTATTAGAGAAAACTGGCAAAGGAACCAAGGTATTGGGAGCAAATAACTAGAGAGGGAAAGGTAATAGAATGGGAAGACACCAAGAATTTATTTGGACTGCAGTTTGGAGATTGCCTGCCCTTTCAAGGACTGATATCAGAGTACAGGCAAAGAGAAAGAAATAGGGGGTCCTAAACAAATGACCAGCATTGGTAGAGTTTTTAGTAGACTCTAGAATAGAATCTACCATTAAAAAGGAATAATTATTACAGCATATAAAATATTGCATGATAACTATAAGAATCAATCAGAGGAGGTTAGAAAGGATTGGGAAGATAGATTGGATAAGCAATTCACAAATAAATAATGGGGAATATATGTATGTCTCCCAAATATGCAACAAAATCTAGAAGATTTAGGATTTTTGCTTAGAAATGTTTACATAGATATGTTTATACCCCAAGTAGACTCCAGAGAATTTTTCTTCAGGTAGACAGTAAATGTTGTCGGTGTGACAGGGAAGAAAGAGGTAACTGGGTACATATTTTGGGACTGCGGTGAGTTGGTAGACTTTAAGGATTCTCTGCAGGATGCACTGTTAGAAATGGTGGTTGGGCAGATTGGTGTGATGAGGGAGATGATTTCTCTGAGCTATGATACAGAATCAGAGTTGACTAGACATTAGTAAGGCCTTGCTGAGTCTAATTATGGTGGCTGCAAAAAAAATAAATAAATAAATAAAACAGTTACTAGAAAATGGAAATCAAAGTCTAAACCAACTGTGCCAGAAGTAGTGAATATAGTAACAGAGAGAAAACAACTGGAATTGGCATCTTTAAAAGAGGGTAGGAGCATATTACACAGATAAAAATGAGAATTGTGGGAACAGTATATACAGGGGAGGAATGAGGTTTAAATGAAGGCAGGACTTGAATGAGCTAAGTAATGTCTGACTGACAATGATTGGGTAGACTATAAGTGATGTATAATGTTTGCAATTAGGATTATGTCAATGTAGTTTGTGATGTAAAATGCTTGCAGCTGGGATTATATATCAATCTAGTTTGTTTTCATTTATATAAATGAATGATTGCCTATGTCATTAGTG
The DNA here is from genome assembly GCF_019279795.1 of Protopterus annectens. Classification (NCBI taxonomy): domain Eukaryota; kingdom Metazoa; phylum Chordata; order Ceratodontiformes; family Protopteridae; genus Protopterus; species Protopterus annectens. The sequence goes on from NC_056730.1 coordinate 802,069,438, forward strand.
ATAATTTAATAAAGATGTTCCTTGTTAAAAAAAACAATGTAAATGATTGCTGTCAAATAACAGAAACCAAAGTGGTACTAATCTGCTGGTGTAAGAAATTATTTATACGATGTAAACGATATTCCTCCTTAAGAGTAAACCTGCAAGCCATCCTAAGGACTATAGACCAATAGCTTGCCTTTCAACAAGTTACAAACTATTTACTGGAATTGATGCAGAGTTTATAGTCCATTAGAAAAAAAAGTCAATTATGACACTATACCAAAAGGGTAAAAAAAGAAAGCCATATGGAACTAATTATGATTTATTGCTAAATAAAGCCATAATAAAGCATTTTAAAAAGAGGAAGAATTTAAGTATGACATGGATAGATTACAAAACACATTTGACAGCATCCCACATTCATGGCTAAAGGAAACTTACCAATGTATAAGATGTACCCTGCATTGACCAATTGTATTACAATGACCATGAAACAGTGGTAAGCCACTTTGTAGCTGAACTATGATAAAGGGCAAATTGCTATCCCAGGGTTAGAAATTAAAAGGGGGATACACCAGTGTGATTCTCTGTCATCACTGCTGTTTTGTCTTGCAGTTAACCCATTAAGTTGTTTAACACCCAGGAAATAAACATGTTTAAAAATTTCTCATCTACTTTTTGTGGATAACTTGAAACTGTATAGTTCATTAGATGAGGAGTTGAAAGCACAACTACAAATTGTTAAAACTTTCTCTGATGATATAAGAATGATATTTAGCCTTAATAAATGTGTGAAATTAACATTTGAAATGGGAAAGCTGCAACACCAATAAAATATTAATCTGGGACAGGAATGTGATATAAAATTACCTGAGCTAGAGGAAGTGTATACATATTTGGGAATAGATGAAGGATTAGCAATAAACCATAAACAAATGGGAATAAAACTCATAAATAATACTTCAAAAGACTAAAACTGATACTGAAAACTGCCTTGACATCTAGGAATAAAGTCCAAATTATAAATCAACTTGCTCTTCCTGTTTTAATTTACAGCTTCGGAGTGATTGACTGACCATCAAAATTATTGGATCAGATGGATATATAAACATCACAAATATTAGACTGACTGGATATGAAAACAAGAAAATTATTTGTGTTTGTCAGATGATATATAAAATTCATTGTATACCAAGATTATTATATATTTGTCGCTCTGAAGGAGATATGGGTCTCCTCATCAAAACAGGTTACGTGTACAGATCTGCAGTTATGGGACTGCATACAAATTTGCTGACCTCTTTAGAGCAAAACATAGCGAAAGTTTTAAAACATGAGGAGAAGAAGTCTAAGATGACATATTTACTTAGTTTAGTGAAGCATTTCTTTTTTCTGTGTCAAGTTGAAATGAAAATCAAACCATTAGCAGACAATAATCCAAAAGCAACTGAATGTGCTAATAACAAAAAAAAAATATATAAGGAGAAGGCTTGGATGAGAAGGAAAATAATCTGGAAATTCCATAAATATAGTGACACATACAGAAACCTCCTGGAAAAGCCTAATGTTGACCAAAATGTGATGCAGGAATGGTTTAGGAGAAGCTAATTGAAACCAAAAGATGAAATGTTAATAATGGCGACCAAGGATAGTGGACTAGGTACACAATAGTTTCCAAAATCCACTGAAAAGGTGGGAGAAACAGACAAATGCAGGTTTTGTAAAAAAAGAACTAGAAACAGTCCCAGATCTTGTTGCCGGGTGTGATACACTCATGGCAGACGGCCTATATACTGAAAAGCAGAATAATGTGGCAAGACTGTTGCACTGGGGAATGTGTAAACACTGTAATATAGAAGTATCTAAGAAGCATTGGAAATATGAACCACAAAGCATTTTAGAGAATGATGAAGTATATATCACATGGGATCACCCATTACCAACAGTTCAAAAAGTGGACATGAGAAAACCTGATATAGTAGTCCATGAAAAAAGACAAAAATAAAATTGATTGTTGAAATTACTGCACCTACTGATTACAGTGTCAACATACAGAGAGAGAGTTATAAAGCTCTAAAATATCAGAGTTTGCAGGCAGAAACAGATCAATGTGAAAGAAAGATACTTCCAATAGTAGTACAATGAGTCTAATAAAAAAGTTTGCAGTTGTGCTTAGATATCCTAGCAATATATGCAATTCTATATGAATTACAGAAGGAGGCAATTCTGGGTACATTGTGGAGGCTGAGAAGAACACTCTTGGCTAACATCAAAGATTGAAATAATACTAATTTCATAAATTCTAATCATACTCTGATTTAGGAATAGAGTCCATGATATTAAATATTAAAACCCCAAAAACTTTGAAACCAAAAGGTACAAAGCTGCTGATGTAAGAAATTGTTTCTGAAGTTTCTCCAGACTGCAGAATTATTAGGATCTGGACAGACCATTAGTTTTACTAGAATGGACACTGATACATAAGATGTCAAATGAGGAATGCCAGTCTTCCTCTTTATATAGAAGATAAATGGAGAATATTACCTAACCTTGGTCTTAATGGAGTCTAAAAATAATCCGTATGCTTAGTGTCCCATTTGTGCAGCAAAACCATAATGGGAGACCTAGAAGTTACATAAAATCAAAATTATCTTCAGGAGTAATAACATATATATTAGAGGTAGTTTTTCCTCAAAGAGTAGTCAATATCAAAACAGTACTAGGTAATTAGGGTAATATATATATATATATATATATATATATATATATATATATATATATATATATATATATATATTTATATATATATATATATATATATATATATATATATATATATATATATATATATATATATATATATATATAGAGAGAGAGAGAGAGAGAGACATAGTCTCCTAAGAGCTAAAACTATCTATTCCTAAATAATCAAAGCCAGAAGTGAACAAAATAAATGAAGAAATCCCTTTAAATGATTCAGGCTGTAAGAATTAATGGACAACGCCACAGCTTTAGCAGGACTTATTTCAAATAACCCAACATTTGTAATAAAGACACTACATATGAGATGGTGATAAAGAGTCCTTAACACCCAAAAGCAAATCATCAACTAGTAGAGATACCAGGAGAGCTACTTCCCAGTAGGCCATGTTTGCTTTACAAAAATGTTTGTCCAGTGTTTCAGGTTGAAGGAAATAGAGTGGGCAATAATGGATAACCTGTCTGGTACTGGCTGGGCAGTGAATGAAGATAAATTTATTTATTTTATTTTGAATTTGTTAACCAAGGTGGAGCACTGATCCTATATGACCCATTTCAGGATCAGCCCAGGGAAAACACAATAATTACATGACATTATATGCAGAGTGAATGACAAAATGAAATATTTATATGTATTATACACAAAGTGTGTATCATAGTTGGCTTGAGGGAATAAAGGCAATAGATAAATGAGAATGTATACAGAGTGAGTGAAAAAATGCAGTGGAAATCAGAGTTGGCATGCTGAAAGAACTGCAATTAAAAAAAAAGTCAGAGCAAGGTATGTAGACAGAAGAAGGGAATGTAGAGGTTAAGCTACATGACCCGAGAGACAGCAGTTGCATTTTCCTAGAGTCTTGAAATGTGTTTTTATTTGTGAATGAAAAATAGGGTAAGGGGAATGAACTTAAGAAATAAAGGGAGAGATCCCCACAATTTGGGACCACAGACTGAGAAAGTATGGTCTGTGCAGTGAAGCTTAGTTTGGGGGGGTTGGAGGAGAGAATATGAGTGGTTAAGATGTCTAAAGTTGCATGTTGGTGCATCTCTGAATAGTCTGGAAGCTGGTGGAGGGAAGGTGTCATTCTTTTTTTTTTGTTAAATACAGTTATTGAATTATCACTTGTGGCATTTGTAAACTTACATTGATATAAAAGTAAACCAGCCACATTAACAAGTTGACATTTACAAACATTATACATCACATATTCTGTACAATATAATCAATCCAACATTACATACACTGTTGAATTCCTGCCTTTTTTTAAACCTTATTCCATCTCTAAAACATTTTTTGCATATATTCTTCCCACAATTTCCATTTTTTCTATGTAGTTTGCTCCTACCTTTTTCTAAAGATCCCACTTTCTGTTCTTTTATCTCTGTTGCAATATTCACTAAAAGGTGTCATTCTTGATAAGTTTAAATAGTTGAGAGACAAGTAAAAGGTCAGTGCACTGTTTCACAGGTAGCCAGTTAGCTTATTCAGTGGTTTTGGAGTGCTGTTCATTAGGCTGAATCTGCAAAGAACATTTAAAATGTACTGAATGGTGGATACCTTTTGTGTAGAAGTTGCAGCAATTAGTGGGAGACTATTCTAGCTGAACCAGTAAGATACCTTTACCCACAGTATTTATACAGAGTCTGAATAGAAAAGGGAATGTGTATGTATGTGTGTGTGTGTGTGTGTGTGTGTGTGTGTGTGTGTGTGTGTGTGTGTGTGTGTGTAGTCCTGGTGGAGATGGAAATTTAGGAAAGGATCAAACCAAATGCCAAGGTATTTGAATGAAGTGACATTTTCAGTAGTGTTATTAAGATGATTGTGAATTTTTAGAGACCTAAAGACAGAATTAAGTGTTTTATATTGTCAAAAAACATTGTTTTTGTTTAAGAAGAGTTTAGTAGTAATTGTTTATGACTGTCCCATTGAATAAGGGCATGCAAATCACCCCCAAGTTCAAGTTCAAAAGAAGAGACAGAATGGTTGGAACCATGTCAACAGCATAAAGCAGGAGAGGAAGATGGGGTAAGTAAAAAGGAAGTCTGTTAATGTAGATAGAAGAGAGGAAGATGGGAAGAAGGGAGAGATTCACACATAAATTCCCAAGTTCTGAGATAAAGTGAGTATGAAGCCAATGATCACCATGCACTGGAGAAGATATGGCAGTCAGTATGATAAATACCTTCTCCCCATCTAATGAGACAACCCAAAAAGGTTGCCCCACCATGACTACCAGTGTCATTTAATTTCTACAAAGCTTACCTAATTTTATCCCTAGAGTGCCATTCTTTGATAACTCACACTGATCTAGGTGCATTAATGGTTGAACAAATGTTTCAATGTGTCAGACCATAAACTCATATAAATAATTTATTCAGTAATAAGGGTTAAAACTGGACAGTATGAATCAAACAAGCTAAGGTAGTTACCTAGCTTTAGAATCATTATAGCTGTGACATTCTTCACATCTATGCAGGAGGTAAAGGGGAACATAAAACTTCTGTTGAAATGTCCAACACCTGGACTATAGGTAGAGAAGCCATATGACAGAAATCAGCTGGGAAGCCATCTAGGACACAGGCTTTATCCTATTCTAAAAAAAAAATTGACAAGGAGGGATACAGGAGTGAGACGGGAGATAATTTCTCCCCCCTCCAAGTCAGACAGTATAGACAACAGAAGGAATTCTAAAAAGTATTGATTTTAGTGACGCTGACATAAATAGAGTAGATGTATATCTATTTTAAGTGGACTGCAGCAGTCCAAAAGCAGTTTCTGAATTAAACACTTTCTGCCTGTTATTAGGATGCCTTATCACTGTTATCATATGTTGTTGCATCATGAGTTTAACTTTTCTAGCCAATTCATTTCATGTCTAAAGGAGACATTCTAAAAGTGTGTACTCTGTATTGTATTTGACAAAAAACATCCTAACTCTATGGGACCAGTTTCTGCAGCTCTTCGTTTTTCCTTCTCATGAATGTTACCCTTAATAAGCACCTCATTACACCTACAAGCCTTCCTGTAGTGGGTCTTGCCATGGTACCTAGGGACTCATGACTGTGACCTTCACTGCTTGAAGCTAGTTCTAAACTCCATGGCCCATCTACTTAACGGAGTATGGCAATATCAACATATCATGTTGGTTCTGTATGACGTACACCAGCTGCTAATTTGTCAAGATTATTTTCAAGATCATTTTCATATTTCTATAACTGGTTTATCTAACCCAGTATGATTTGCATCCTCTGTACTTGTGAGATCTTCCTGCATGATATCCCCTCCTTGAGCTTAGTCACCCAGTGGTTGCTAGTACTTCAAGAGCTGTGGCTTGAATCCTCTGGCAGGGTAATGTAGTTTCTCATGGTGGCCACTATTAAGTGTTCCCTAAAGACCTACACTTATTACCTTTCCTATATCTGAGTGGTGCCATATTTTACCATGCATTTCATTGTAATTTGTTTCATGTATTGCCCTTTATTTATCTTGCTTTTTATATGTTGTGTCTTATTATTTGTTTATTGTGATGTTTAATGTGGCATGTGCATTGGCTAAACTTGTAAAGGATGCCAGCACAGTGCAGGATGCACACATTGTCTGTCATGTGACATGCACACCTATGGGTGAGTTGGAGGAATGCCAATTCACCTACAGCACCCTTCTAAGATTTGGAGGAAGCCAGATCATCTAGTGAAAACCCACGCAGATAAAAGAAGGAAGGCAGGCAGGAAGAAAGGACGTACTGCTGGTGTCAGGGTTGCTTTATAATTTGGAATGCAGCATTTCTTCAACTTACTCTCATGTACCAAGATTCTGCACTCTGACATGTCACTGTCAGGATAACAGCAGAGACTGTTAAAGTTGATGCAAGTGAGCATATACTCTGTTTTAACTGCTGGATATTCCAAAAGCTTACTTCTTAAGTTTAAAATGAATATAAACTTCCAACTATCCCAAAGAATGTGTACTAGGTTAAAAGAAAAGTTATGGCCTCAAAATCTTCAAACTGATCATCTATCCACGATTTAAATGCAGGCAGATTATGTTGAATGGGGATGCAGTTCCATAATCTGGAGAAGGCTAGCTGGTCTGGTGGGTTAGAAATATTTTGAGGTAAGACATGTTGGTCTGAAATATGGATAGTAACCATAGAAGAAAAGTCACAGTAGTAAATATGTAACTGGAGACTTGCATTCTGTGTGCATATTACTAAACATATGATAAGGAATGGAAAAATGAGCAAAGCTGGAAGGTCCAAATGTCAAACAAGCATCCATATTAATTGTGCTGCATAGTATCACTTAATTATTAAAGTATTTAGTAAATGGAGACGGATACATAGATTTAAGAGAAGCACTTTACTTGGAGACTTACCTCTCAAGTGTACCTCATTATGAAGAATGTTCTTCATTTTGGGTCTGAAAAAGCACATGTTCCTCAAAGTTCCACATTGAAAGAGTCTGTCACACATTTAGACTTAGGAATTCTTTAATTGAAATCTATGGCAAATAGTACTGAATCATAGCAAATCATCAAAAGAACATTTTATAAGCCTAAAGTTGCACATTTTAACCATTCTGTGTGCTTCCTAGTTGAAGTTGTTACTAAGCCGTTAATAGGTGTTCCATATTTTGTTCATTTGTTCCACATTATGAGGGATAGTGTTCCTCATTTTGGATATGGAAGGCTGAGAGCTATGCTTGGAGATGTTAAGACAGCTGAATTCCCCAACTAATATAAGGTTCATCTTTAAAATATTATATAATAAGGTAAAAAAGTGTCACACTTTCCCTCATACTAATACCATACCATAAATAAATGTTGTCAGTGTAAAGATTCATCCAAACCATCTTGCTATTAACAGAAGCCAGCATGCCACTTGAAGCAGGAAATGGTTTCCAGTGCCTAAAAATTAGTAATACATGACCACCCAAAATGGCAACCCCCTCTTTTTCCCTTTGCTAATGGAAGAGGGGGTTCAAAGAGTATATACTTGTTTACATAAACTGAACTACTCTGATGGAGAAAGATGAGTTTCAGGAGCAAAATCATGTGTAGGCTCTGATTTACCCATGACTCTGAATCAGAAGAAGAAGGTATCAAAGAATAAAAGAATGAATGTATGATCTTTATAACATATCTAGAATGATCAGTTTCATAGATGACCAACCAACAAATGCTAAAACCCACAACTAGTAACAGAAAGAAATCCACAGAACCAAGTGGAATATAGATTCATAGGTTCATATGCTGGTACTAGGCTATCGGCCCTAGGGCCTGTACAAGCCTAGCCATAACAATTCCCTGGCTATTTCTTCCCACACTATTTACTTCCCTGGACCCCTGTCTAGCAGGGTGACTGAGGTGATCCCCGGGGTGAATTTCCTTTCTCCCATCCAATCATCAAGGTTCCTTTTGAAGAGGGCCAAAGAGGCACTCTGCTTGACATGTATGGACAGTCTATTCCAGAGTCTGGGGAGTCTCTGGGTCAGGAACCTATCTCTCCAGCATGTTTTGTTTATTGTGAAGACAAGGTTTAGATCCCTGGAGCATGTGGTTCTGAGGGAGTGGGATTTCTTTAAGTGCAGCATGTCCAACAGCTCTGGGTTTGACATGGCCTTGTATGTTAAGCAGAGATTGCCTCTGAGTAGACGATATGCGACAGAGTATAGCTGAAGTTATAACAGCTGAGTCCATTAAATCACTTTGTAAAAAAATCCATGAGTGTTTGGCAAACCACACAATTTAAACAACATACGCTAAACACTTTTGTCCCTATGGTTAACGGGACTTCATTAGAGTAACATTGTTGCAACACAGTGAAATTTAAAAAGACAAAAGCCCTCAAAAGAAACGTATCACTCAGGCTGTTGCAAATTTAAAGTGACATTGCTACATAAAAAAACATTTATTTCTGTACCCCTTGCTATCAAGTATGTATAATAAAACACTTAATTCCACTTATTAAAAATATTGTAGGATACTAAAAACATTAAGTTATTGGATGATTATTGTTAAAACAATATAGACTGCATCCATTATATATTGCATAAAGCACACAACAAACTATTGTTACAAATCCTAACAGGTTAATGTCCTAAATTTTAAGAAGGAAGTGAGGGAGACAAAGTCATTGAGGCCATTAAGGTCAATGGCATTGGTCTTAGTCTGCCATTCAGTTTCTTTACATTCAAGTTGTAGCTTCCACCATAACCAGCAACCCTAATAAATTCACCTTCATAAATAAAAGGACAGCTCATACAACCAACACATTTGAACATCATAAAGTGTTTAAGTCTATTAGGATCAATACATTTCTTGTTTTCCAAACTTTTTTTTCATATAAGAAGCTGATAACATTTAACACAGCCTAGAACAAGATTCTCATAAAATATGCTATATAACGATCCCAAAGAAAAACTTCTTTAAGAAATGTTGGAGGAATTATTTCAGATTCTTGCATAAGAACATTCAATATGACATTGTATATATCTTTGAATTCATGTTCCATAACACTTTATAAGAAGTTGTTGTTTCTAAAATCATTGTCAGAAAACAAACAAATCAAAAGTTATGGTCATCCTCAGCCCTTATCAATGCTGTTACATGGTGAATGTGTAGTTTAGTACAATAACTATCTTAATCACAAAATGTTTTTGTGGAATATGACAAAATCTCTTCATACAGGTTACATCAATTACATTAAAAATAATACAAATAATACACACCTTTGATGTGTATATATATATATATATATATATACACACACACACTGTTTGTCCATATGCACAACACTGTCAGTTGATATGGAACAAAGTACTCCACCTATATGAAGTCAGTCTAATGTTTAAAGACTGTTTCCTTCCCCTGTCAATGTGACTGAAGAAAGTAATTTCCTATAACTCCCCCCACATACCCACATCAGAAATGCTCAATATAATTTGAATACATGATCTACAGAATAAGTGCAATTTGACATGAATATAGATTATATCTGTCTCAGGGACATGACTTGTTTATACCAAACAACCATGTAACAGAGATGAGTGAGACAATGTAATACCACAAACAAACACTGCCATCCTTAGAATATGCTGGTCAGTCTTTGGGGTACCTACCTAAAGGACACTAATATCCTGCCACAGATTAGTGTAGTCAGGCATGATAGTGGCAGATTTCCATGACTCAGGAAAGTTATCAGAGGAAAGCATTAGGTTAACAATATGCGTTCAGGGGCTGAAGATCTACAGTGCATCATACGTTTTGGGTAACTTGAACTATAGTCTGTCTTCTCCCAGATGACCAAAGAAGGGAATGCTATTGAACAATTTGTGACAGAGCTAAATGGAAATGGCCATAAGGAGGCAGTGGTAATCTATAAATTAGACTGAAACTGTGACGGAGGGAGTCAAAGTGTGGGAAGTATCTGAAAGTGATACATTGACAGAAGTTAGCAAGGGAATCAATGTTCAAGTTTAACTGCTTAAAAGTAAGCAAGAGTACAAAATAAAAATGCCAAACAATATGTAGACAAACAAAAATACAGGTGTAAAAATACATACAAAAGCCATGAGGCTAAGGGATAATAAATTAAGCAAGCTAATACATTAATAATGGTAAATTGAAAGCTAGCTAAATTAAATGAATCTTTACATATGCAAGGAGAATTAGCTCAAATGCTTTGCATGCAAGAGGTAGTGGAATCGATGCCTGAATACTCCATACTTAATACCTGCTCCATTTTTCACTAATACCCAGTTGTACACAGGACCACTAATTTGCAGTGATAAGCACTGTCCCAGGAGTTGCAGACTGGATACTCCTGACATTGCTTTATACTGTCATTCCAACTACCTAATCAATAAAAACTGGGTCTGTTGCCATTGATATAAACTTTCCCACTATCTCCATTACCAGCTAGATGGATATGGGCATCCTGAAGAAATGTAGAAATTGCCCCATGTTCACTGACAACCAGTTAATTCTCAAACAAACTGATATGGTATGTGAGAGATGTATTTATACAATGTCACTGGAGGCAAAGCTCTCACATAAAGGTACTCCTAATGTCAATCAGGTTGTCAGCAGTACACACACTGCACCCATTACACACAATTCAAAACAGACATATAGGCATGTGACAAACCAAAACACTGCCAGCCCAGCTATCTGGAATTTTGTAAATAATTTTATGTCATTTGTGAATCTTGATATGATTTATACAGAACTGTATGTTATGTACTGAGCCTCATGAATGTAACCACAGCATACCCTGCTGGAACATAGAATATTAACCCGAAAAACTGAAGAATAGTTGATGTTAAGTTACTTAATAGCGGGGCCATAAACAAAAGATGTTATCTCTCAGTTTCAGTTCAATAGCAGACACAATGTCTACAGCCAGAAGTTTTTCTATTGTATTGGAGAAAAGTAATTACTAGGTTTAAAATGTAAAGTGTTTTATTGCTTTACTACTTCCTAGCAGCTGCACAGTTCTGAGCAAACATCTGAGAGATATGTATTTTTAACATAGAGATGTTAAAATAGTTTCTGTTTAGCCTGGGAACTGAAGGCAGGTGACAAAGGGTGATGTCACCCAAGCTAACCCAGCAGTAAAATGTGATGTTAATTTTAGAAATCTCTCAGATAGCGACTGTGCATTTTGTATTTTGCCTTTGACCTGGAAACATCCACTCATCATCTCATCTGATCTTGCTTGTAAGTAAGATTCAGGGCATAGGATCTTTTAGATATAGATAAGACTATAGTAAAGATTAGTTTAGATGTTTTCTGTATTTATTTGAGACTGTCCTGCAATGTTGTTTTAAAATATCTCCTGTTATTTTGAACTCTGAAGTAACTATGTTTGTTTTCTGAGTATTGTGGTGTTATTGTATTATTTATTATTAAATATGTTTGAACTTATCTTTGTGGCTGATATTTGTGAGACATATTTAAGCTCCTAGAGTACTTGCATATGTATTTGGTGACACTGTACAGGCCACTCCTAATTAGACTTGTTCTTGGTCAAAACTACCATTTGGATTAATAGTAGCATTACTCAGTAGGATTGGACACCCTTTGTAAGGGCCTTAGAGTAGCTGATATAGAGTGGTTGGTGGCAGTGATAACTACCTTATAGTCTGGGCAGCAAGGGGCATAGCTAATAAACCTGTGCCAGCCTTTCCTAGGTGTGTGTGTGTGTGTGTGTGTGTGTGTGTGTGTGTGTGTGTGTGTGTGTGTGTGTGTGTGTGTGTGTGTGTGTGTGTGTGTGTGTGTGTGTGTTTGTATATAAATCTAATCTCAAAGTATGTGTGTGTCAGCTATTTGGGCAGGGACACAAAGCACTGGTTGGACAGAGAGGGTGCTGGAGGTTTTGGCTTGACCACTCAACTGAGATCTCAACCTTATAGCTGTGCCAGTGGAGAGTCTTATTTGGGCATCTGGAGATAGAGGGAGAAACCAGCCCCAGACTGACTGTGGTCTCTGTGTGTTCTTAAGGGAAATTGCACTTTACTGTGTGTGTACTTGTCATCCTCCAATTGTGTACATCACCCTAGCTGTTGCCAGTGGTGAGTATTGAGGCTCCTTGTTTACTGAGCCAGTGCAGGAGTGTCACATATTAATTGGTTGTCAATGGTGGGATATCCACATCACATATTAATTGGTTGACAGTGGTGAGATAACCACATCACATATTAATTGGTTTGTAGTGGTGTGGATACTGAATTCCTGTAGCCTGTGTACAGTGGTCACTGAAGGTGTTAGTATTCTCAATCAGCCAAGCAGTGAACATTCAGATTTCATCTCACAATTGTTTTATTTTTTGTTAGCTTAGTTAGGAAAAGCAGGCAAACATGTCAGCAGAGGAGTATGGCAAGCTGACAAGGAGCCAGTGGGCTGAGATGTGTCAGGCTAAAGGACTGGTGCATATCAACCTGACTAAGGCAGAAATGATTGAAGCTTTAGTCACAGCTACATCACATGATAGCAACCAGGAGGACAATCAGACTGGCCTTGGGAATGTACAACTCTCAGAAAATGGACAGTTCAACCTTTCCACAAAGGACTTAAAAATCCATCTGAAGTTAAAGAGACTCAAGCTGGAGGCCAACCATTTGGAAATAGAGGCAGCAGAGAGACTGAGGCATCTGGAGTCTGAGGAAAATGAGAAACAGCAATGTCTAGATATTGAGAAAAATGAGAAAATGTGATGCCTGCAGGCTGAGGAGAATGAGATGCAGAGGCAACATGAAAAGGAGATGCTGATTCTTCACCAAAGCCATAGAGGTAATGGAGAATGGAGTAACCAAACCCCAGAAGCAACAAAGGTGAGTAACTTTCTTCCACAGTTTACAGAGTGGGATAATTTTGATAGTTTCATTCATATGTTTGAGAGGGTATGTAAACAGTATAATGTTGACCAAGGGATTTCGGTACAGTTTCTGATCCCCTTGCTCCATGGTAAAGCTGTAACTGCAATTTCTAAACTGTCTGATACTGATTGCTTAAATTATAATACAATCAAAATGTATTTGTTAGAATGTTTTAAATTACCACTTGAAGCTTATAGGAAAAAGTTTTGTGAGCATAGTCACAAGGCAAATTAAAGTGTGTGTGAATATATTGCTGAACTAAGTACTTATTTTCATAGGTGGGTGAATGGATGTCAGGTCACCACTTTTGAAGGGCTGGCAGACCTTTTGGTGAGAGAACAAGCCTATAGCACTTTGCCTGATGACATGAGAATCTAGTTAGCTGATAGACGATGCAATACTGCAGATGAGTTGGGGAATAAGAGAGACCTATACCTAGCAAGCAGGGCATCACTGCACAGGAAAGGGACATCCAGTGCTGCTCATGGGTCTAAGGGAGCCCTTGCTGGGCAGCCCAGACTGTGCCAACAGAGTCCTCCAGTAGCAGGGGAATCCACTAGCTCAGGTACACATCCAGGACCAAGGGCTAAATGTTTTAAATGCAACCAGTGGGGCCATGTACCATATAGATGTCCATGGAGCCAAGGTATGGAACAACAGGTGGGAGAGCCAGTAATTGGGATTGACAAAATGCCAGCAGTAGGTTGTCTGGAGACAACAAGGGTACCAAACTACCACAAGAGTTTAGATCCTATCTTAGTGGATGGGAAAGAGGCCACTGTTAAGAGAGATACAGCCTCTGACCTAACCACTGTGAAGTCTGCAATGGTTACAGAGCATCACTACTTGCTTGGGCAGTCTACTTCAGTCAGAGCTTTAGGAGGGACCCCATTCCAAATACCTTTGGCTAGGGTTCACCTTGACTGGGAGGGTGGAAAAGGAAGCCAGCAAGTAGGTGTGTTTGAGGATGTCCCTGCAGATGTCCTGATAGGGAATGATTTTGATAATGCAGTACCCTCTGTGCATGCAGTTACACTCAGTCAGGCTTGGAGACAAGCATGTGGGTCTGGTAGACTGGGAGTGACCCAGACAGACTGCACACTTGCAGCCAGGACTGCTGAGGTAGTTGCTTCAGGGAAGGAGTTACCCTGTAGCAGTGAGACTGACGGTGAGCCACAGCTGCTTGTAGGTACTGATGTTCCCTTGGACAGAGTGACTGCAAGGGCAGAGGTGGGTAGTAGTACCCAGGCTGACAACGAGGCACTGCTGTCAGAGGATACCAGACTTCCTGTGGAAGGGGAGCTGAGAAGGGTTACTAAGAGAGAGTTGAGACAGGCTCAGCTCTCAGACCCTACATTATAAGGCTTGAGGGAGGTAGCTAGTGAGGCACTTGATTCTCAAGGGAAGGGGGAATCTGTATATTGAGAGAAGGGGTTACTGTATAGAGAGTGGATCCCTGAGGGAGGGCTAGAGGGTGAGAGAATACAGCAGTTGGTAGTGCCCAGAGCCTACCATCTGGCAGTTGTAACCGTAGCCCATTATATTCCCTTTGTGGGTCATATGGGCATAAAACATACAAAGAGATGTATTACACAGAACTTTTATGGCCTGAGATTTTCCGAGATGTAACAGCGTACTGCAGGACTTGTGAGTAGTGCCAAAAGGTAGGTAAGGCAGGAGGCAAGATGAAAGCTCTTTTGATGCCTTTGCCTGTGATTGAGGAGCTATTTCAGAGGGTAGCTATGGATATTGTGGGGCCTCTGAGTACCCCAAGTTCCACAGGGAAAAAGTATATCCTAGTGGTAGTAGATTATGCTGCCAGATACCCTGAAGCAATGGCTCTGGCCTCCATTGAGACAGAAAAGGTGCCAAATGCTTTGTTAGATATTTTCAGCAGGGTAGGTTTCCCAAAAGAAATACTGACTGACAGAGGTGGCAGTTTCATGTCAGACCTGCTGGCTTGTCTGTGGAAGTACTGTGGGGTGAAGCACCTAAAGACCACCCCTACCATCCCCAGATGTGGTAGATCATATCCTAGCAGGAGCAGGAGATTTTGCCCTTGCTTACCTAGATGATATTGCCAT
This sequence comes from Protopterus annectens, assembly GCF_019279795.1. Taxonomy (NCBI): domain Eukaryota; kingdom Metazoa; phylum Chordata; order Ceratodontiformes; family Protopteridae; genus Protopterus; species Protopterus annectens. The sequence continues at coordinate 802,084,641 of NC_056730.1, forward strand.
CTACAGCCATTCCTGGCAAGAGCACCTTCAGCATGTCTGGGAATTGCTGGGCAGACTACAGAGTGCAGGGTCGACCATTAAGCACAGCTAATGTCAGGTGGGTATGGCAGAGGTCTCCTACCTGGGACATAGCGTGGGTAGTGGTAAGATCAGGCCATAATCTGCCAAACTGGAAGCCATTCAGGCATAACCTGCCCCTGTTACCAAAAAGCAGGTGAGGAGATCCTTAGGAATAGCACGGTACTACAGAAAGTTTGTCCTCTATCTGCTCCCCTCACAGACCTGAAAAGGAAAAACAGGCCAGATAAGGTAGTTTGGATTCCATCATTTGAGCAGGCATTCCAGAAGCTTAAAGGAGCTTTGTGAGGACCCCCTGTGTTAGCCAGTCCAGATTACAGCAAAGAATTTGTTGTGTAGGTAGATGCTTCAAACCATGGGGTGCAAGCTGTACTTAGCCAGGTTTCCCCAGAGGGATAAGAGCACCCAGTGGTACACCTCAGTTGTAGGCTCAAAACCAGGAAGGAATGCTATGCAGCTGTAGAAAAGGAATGCCTAGCCATAGTGTGGGTACTGCAGAAACTTCAGCCTTATCTGTATGGAAGGAAATTCACTGTAGTTTCAGACCACAATCTCTTAACATGACTACATCGAGCCAGCCAGCAAAATGCCAAGTTACTAAGGTGGAGACTAGAGATGCAAGCCTATAGTGCCCAATGCAGTGGGGTTAACAATGCAAATGCAGATGGGATCTCAAGACAGCGAATGGGGTAAGGTATTCCTGGATAGGCTCAATCCTCTCAAGCAATGTTTCTCAAGAGTCACTCGAAAAACTAGCCTGAGTTTTCGGAGGGAAGAAGTGTGACAAACTGAAACACTGCCAACCCACCTTTCTGGAATTCTGTAAATAATTCTATGTCATTTGTGAATATTGATATTATTTATACAGAACTGTATGTTGTGTGCTGAGCCTCAAGAATGTAACCACAGCATACCCTGCTGGAACATAGAAGATTAACCTGCAAAACTGAAGAATAGTTGAGATTAAGTTACTTAATAGCTGGGCCATAAACACAAGATGATATCTCTCAGTTTCAATTCAATAGCAGACACAAAATCTATAGCTAGATGTTCTTTCTATTGTCTTGGAGAAAAGTAATTACTAGGTTTAAAATGTAAAGTGCTTTATTACTTCCTAGGAGCTGCACAGTTCTAAGCAAACATGTGAGAGACATGTATTTTTAACACAGAGATGTTAAAATTCTGTTATGTTTCTGTTTAGCCTGGGAACTGAAGTCAGGTGACAAAGAGTGATGTCATCCAAGCTAACCCAGCAGTAAAATGTGATATTAATTTAAGAACTCTCTCTCAGAGACAGACTGTGGATGTTGTGTTGTCTTTGACCTGGAAACATCCACTGATCATCATATCTGCACTTGCTAGTAAGCAAGATTCACGGCATAGTATCTCTTTTAGATATGGATAGGAATATAGTACAGATTAGTTTAGATGTTTTCTGTATTTATTTGAGACTGTCCTGCAATGTTGTTTTAAAATATTTCCTGTGATTTTGAACTCTGAAGTAACTGTGTTTGTTTTCTGAGTATTGTCTTGTTCTTTTATTATTTATTATTAAATATATTTAAACCTATCTTTATGGCTGATATTTGTGAGACGTATCTTAGTACTTGCAAATGTATTTGGTGACACTCTACAGGCCACTCCTAAATAGCCTTGCTCTTGGTAAAAACTCCCATTTGGATTAATAGTAACATTACACAGTAGGACTGGACACCCTTTTTAAGGGCCTTAGAGTAGCTGATAAAGAGTGTTTGGTGGCAGTGATAATTACCTTATAGTCCGGGCAAAAGGGGGCATAGGTAGTAAACCTGTGCCAGTCTTTCCTGTGTGTGTGTGTGTGTGTGTGTGTGTGTGTGTGTGTGTGTGTGTGTGTGTGTGTGTGTGGTCTATAAATCAAATCTCAAAGTGTGTGTGTGTGTCTGTGTGTGTGTGTGTGTGTGTGTGTGTGTGTGTGTGTGTGTGTGTGTGTGTGTGTGTGTGTGTGTGTGAGCTACTTGGGGAGGGACACAAAGCACTGGTTGGACAGAGAGGGTGCTGGTGGTTTTGGCTTGACCACTCAGCTCAGATCTCAACCATATAGCTGTGCCAGTGGGGAGTCTTATTGGGGATTTGGAGGAAGAGGAAGAAATCAGCCCCAGACTGACTGTGGTCTCTGTGTGCTCTTAAGGGAAATTATACTTTACTGTGTGTGTACTTTCCATCCTTCCATTGTGTATATCCCCTAGATGTTGCCAGTGGGGTGGATTGAGGCGCCTTGATTACTGGGCCAGTGCAGGGGCATCACAAGGCCCACATATGTTGAGACACTTAAATATAATCTTCCTAAACCCCAAAGACCTCCTAGCTGAAGTGCACATAAATACCCTCAGCAGTCCCAAATTCACTCTTTCAAAACATCACCCATATCAACACATACAGTCACATTTCATGGAGCCTCTACTTCTAAGCCATAAGGCAAGCCACCACACAATCCAACATTCTGGTCATTGGAGACTCCATCATGAGGAAGATGTCACTCTCACCAAGCTGAATAAAGAGAAAGTCATGGTCAATTGCTTATCAGGGGATAAGATCCACCACATTATGCACACTCTCAGGTCATTGGTCCACAAGTACCAGTATGACTCAGTCATAGTCCATGTTGGTGTAAATGACCTGAGATATACCTCCCTAGAATATATGAAGAGAGACATCATGGAGCTCTTGGACTATGTGTCCCAGGCTAGTATGCATTGAGAGGCATTTTACCTTCTCCAAGGATGCTGCCACAATATGAACAGATGACTGACTTTAATAATTTAATAATTGGCTTAGTTTCTGGTGTCATTCTAATGGGGTGCAATATTTGTCAGCATGGAAGGAGATGGTCAACAGACCACTCTGCTTTGCCAGGGATAGTCTGCATCTCTCCCCTCTAGGCTTTCAAATATTAGCTAAAACATTATCTTTCCCCATAGTGCCTTTTTTTAGGCAATGCCAAACTGAAAGCACTTCTGACATAGTGCATCAAAACCAAGAAAATCTAAAGGTACTATTGCTCAATGTTAGGAGTCTAAACAAGAAACTCTACTCCCTAGAAGCTCTCTTCACCCTAGAGAATGCTGAATTCTGTGCAGTCACTGAGATATGGTTTAAAGCCATGTAGAGCACACTGACAGTGCAAGGTTATAATGCCTTCCACACATTTATTCAAGCTACTACACAGACAGGGACTAAAGGTAGAGGTTTCTTGATTTACATCAAAAATAAATATACCTCAAGGCTAGTCAAACAGGACAATGCACTTGAACTGCTCCATGTTCAAATCACCATAGGCAAAATCTAATACCACTTCCTTACAAGCTATAGGTCCCCCTCTATGACCCAGGAAACCCATAGCATGTATTTAAACTTATTGGAAACACTTACCATCTAACCCAATACCATATTCATGGGCGACTTTAATTACCATTACCCGAGAATCCTACATAGCACTTTGTAATTGTTTCATAACCAGTGGTCACTAAATCTACATTCAAGTTTACTGAGACTTTGTCATTGTTTCATGTAAACATAGTTATCATGAAGAACCTTGCTGCATATTAACTTTACTCAGTTAAATGCATGCCTGCTCTGTGAAATAGTAGGACCGCAAGTTGGCCACTGTTTCCTTTTGCTTGACCAGTAGACTATACTGCATATGCCAGGTATTTAGTCTCAGGAAATGACAGTAAACCTGTTTTACTTGCATCTCTTTGTTAGTTGCTTTGTTCTAGCTATAGAGTGATTGCACTCAGTTATAAATTGACCTATAAATTGACTTGAGGGAGGGTAGCCCTCTGCGCTCAGCTTTACTTCGCTCCCCTACCATATCCCCAATTCCCACCCACCTACTCCTAACTCTAATATTATATTTCCTACATACACATTTCTCTTGTGACTCTTTTTCCAAAGCTCTCCCTAAATCACCTTACTACTTTTTTTGCATACACTTCTGTTTCGTTTTCTACTTCCTTATCTCTTTTTAATTTCTAGCCCCATTCCCAACTATTTTCCCCTCCCATTCTGCTTTGCATTAAATCCATTTATAATCACACCTTCCCTAGTAGTAGTTATCTATTCCACATTGAATCCTTTTCTTTTCCCAAGAAAACCCTCATTTCTCTTACTGCATCAATGTACTCTAGCCTTAATACCCCTCTTTTCTTATATTCCAGAGAAGATATGACAACCTACCACTATTCTTTTATAAATGTATACTTCCTTGGACTGGCTCTACTCAATCCACTCGAGCTCACTCCACTTCCGTATCCCACCCCCAAATTCCAACCCCCACTATCCCTAATTTTAAACTTATTGACAAAACACACCCCCTTAAATACTCATCCAATCACACCAGTCTTGCACATAATTGCCATTTAGCCATATACTATAATACAGATTGCTTTTCTTAACATCAATATATCTTATCCCTATAGCAGCCATACCCTCATTAGCTACTCCCTATATCATTCATCAGCACAACACTTAACTCCAAATTAAATACACAGTCCCCCGGATTCACAAATCCTCCGTGTAAGACTTAATAAGTCTTACTCGGAGGGTGCAGTTGAACGGTATGACATCAGCGTGCCATGAATATGCATGAGGGCACACTGACTCAACCGTAAGTCTTACATGGACCGTGTAAGAAAGCAGGGGGCATGTCCGACTGCCGAGCAGTCTAAATGTCCACGCCCCTGCAAGTGTTTTAAAAGTAAAAAAAGCAAATACACAAGAGCGAGTCTGCTTAAATGTCCCTGCACCCAACACCACACTCCCTGATATTGTAAACCCCTATCACAGTTCTAAAACGCAAAACATTAAATTTATTTTTTTAAATTCCCAAAATAGCTGCCCATATTTGCGTGTGTGTGCACGGGTGTGCCCATTGCTTTGCTAGAGTTAGCAATTCTGACATAGAAGAAAGCATAAGAAAGAATGTTTATGCAAACCACACCAAATAGCAATAGTGTAATGGTAGAGGGTTCGCACAAAGAAGAGGCATTCACGGTTCGAGTCCCACCACTCCCCTTCGTATTTATTTTTTAAATCAGTATATGAAATAATACCTGACAAATATGTTTAAACATTACTAAAAAGCAGTGAAATGGCCAATGTATCAGTGAACAAAATACATATTTTAAAGGATCGTGATATAAAATTGCCTGCAGTTAAGCAGCGCTTCACCCAGCGCAATAGAGTTGCCCATAGTTTAATAGCGCTTCACCCAGTGCAATAGAGTTGCCCCTAGTTTAATAGCGCTTCACCCAGCGCAATAGAGTTGCCCATAGTTTAATAGCGCTTTACCTAGCACAATAGAGTTGCCCATAGTTCAATGGCGCTTTACCTAGCGCAATGTGTTTGCGCGGACGTGCACACCGCGCCAACCAGGGCACCAAGGAGCAACGTAGAGCAAAGTTGCTTAAATGCAGCCACACCCCCTAGCCTGCCTGTTTAGTATGAAAATAAAATGAATGACAAGGTTCGAACCCAGGACTCTGTGCATCAGAAGCAAAGTACAGAACCACTAAGCCATGACAACATAGGGGAAACAGCCACTATTAACATTCATATACTTATGAATGGTAGTTTAACCATTTCTAAGCAGGTCTGCAGTCAGCTGAGAATTTTACAAAATGGCCAATCACAAAAAAGTGCGGGAAATGCGGCATACTTAATCCCCACAGGCGGGAATACACGCCATAACTGATTGTAGCTCACATCTGCAGTTAGAATGTCTGGTGTCGGAGAGGGAACACGCTTCCGAGCGCAACGTTGGGGCATCCAGGAGTCCAAATACATGGTTTGGCTCCTTGTCTACCGTCACGAGTCAAGACTCCTGCAGGGACAGTTCCAAGGGATGGAGTACAAGGCAGAGGCTTGGAACCGTTTAGCTCGTGACTTCACCAGTGCCACAGGCATTCCTCAGACTGGTGAGCAGGTCCGTCACCACCATGCAGACCTGAAGAGATGAAAGCAGGACCGCCTGAACCAATGGATACAGGAGGCCCATGGGATGCAGGATGCCCCACCACTGAGTATGTAGCCATGGAATGCAGTATGTAAGAATTGATAATGGAGTATTTATAAGGGATAGGTATGTCTCAATATCCCTTCATTTACTTTACAACTGCAGGTGACCATGCTAGGAATCAGCAAGCCTATGCTGATAGGCTGCTAAAGCTGTGCCACCAGGCAGGTTAGTGATTATTCTGCATGTATTGTTATATAAAATAAGGGAGAGAGCATGAAAGTGTGAAGATTCAGTAGTGACTGCCCATGGGTGGGGATCTCAGTTCCACTGTTACCATCTGTGGGCTCATGGGCTTGCGATTTCCAAACATCCGACCCCGTCAATTGTGTTCACCCACCCCATGTGTCATACCCCGCCCATGTATGCATCTTGTCTGTTTGCCTTCCCAGCCTACCTCCCCGGACATACCTACTTCCTCTACATCACTTCCCACTCTCACCTGAAAAAAAAAAGGGCAATCTGTAACCACAAAAAATTACACCCCATATATAGGTGCCCATTTCGCACACATGTCCATCGGACAAACATGTAAGCTGATAATTAGAATTGGCAGTACAACATACTTTGTTGTCTTCACCCCTCTCCCAGGGGTGGAAGGTTTCAAATTTCTCTCCAAATTCATTGCATATACACAGCTGTTGCTGTTAAAGAAATGGGCAGCTATGGACCTTCCCTACAGCCGTCTGCACATCCTGAGCTAGTTTACCTACTATGTGTCCCTCTTTGTGCCCCCTTTTTCACCACTTTCCTATCTCCCCATTTTCTTTTCTTTAAAAAAAATTAGCATAGGGGTTAGTGGGAGTAAGCACTTTTAAGCAGTAGTAAGCGGGATTAAGCAAGTGTGCGCATGTGTACACTTAGCTAAGCATCGCGCAAACCCACGCAAACCCACTTACAACTGCTTAAAAGTGCCTTAGTCACTCTGCTGAGCAGCAAAAGAAAATACCTCTGCCAGCCTCGAACCCCAGACCATTGACATAGACTGCATGAATTACCACTAAGCCACAGCAGATATACAAATAACTTGGTTCTGAAATAAATATATCATGCATTACAATGAGGGAATGGAAATGGAAATTAGGAATGTTATAACACAAATCCTTTTCTGTGGGTCTTTACCAGCAGTGGTTGTGGAATTGCATGACATGACTGTGAAAGGAGTACCAGCCATCCTAGCAGGGAATAATGTTACAGAAACACCTTACAAACACCACACAGTATCAGACCAGGATTAATACTAACCACAGGAATACAGTGCAATAACCACGTTTGTATGGCAGTTAATTGTGTAAGTGAGAAAAAAGTACATACTCCCATGTATCCTGTGTTAGCATTTGGAGGGGTGCGTACATGTCTACACTGAGATGTGTGTACTGGAAGTAGCAACATTCAGGTTTGAGTACAACATGCATATAACTGGCTACAACCCTAGCATCAGATAAGAGACATATACCAACCTTCAGACTGACACAATGGTGTCCAGAGCAAACAAGCATGAGCCCCACCTTGGAAATCTGAAAGGGCTATGCCTACCTAACCTAGCATTTCATAGCAGTGGGCTGCAATCAAAGTGAGTAATGCAATCACCAAACATCAGGCTGCATGCAATTACTGAATGGTAGGCAGCAATTGGTGCAGAGGCTGTCACATGCACAAGTGCAGATACCTAGAAAAGCAGGCTGTACCTGCAGTCCACACATGCAATTATATCATTGCAGGTGCTGTGAGATAGAGAGTGAGAGAGAGAAAGAGAGAGAGAGAGACACACACAGACACAGACTGAGACAGAGACAGAACAGAACAGAACAGAGTGAGAAACAGAGACAGAACATTGAACAGAGGGCAAAAACCAAAAAAACAACACCAATAAAAAAAAACTACAAAACCGTAACACACGGAGCAGGGAAATATTAAGGTAAGGTATGTCACTCACATGTTTGTGTTGGCATGTTGTAGATGTTCCTGAAGAGTACTCTACACACTGCAACTCATCCATGTGTGGCAGCAGTATGTATCTATCTGTATCTGCACATGTGGATAGGGCAAGGGACATACTGCAACTGTTAGTGAAGGGTGGACAGATATCTGTCAGTAAAGATTGATATGTGCATATATCCATGTAGGTCGTAGTGTGTTGCTTAGAAAACAGCATGCAGTGCCCAGGAGCGGCCGTAGGTCAACTGGTGCCCTAGGCAAAAGGGCTCCATGGCACCCCCTACCACACTTCCTGGTGCCCCCATCCTTTTCTTACTACACCACATAAATAGTGGAAAAGCACCCCTGCTAGAGCAGCGCCCTAGGCGGCCACCCAGTTGATCTATGCCTAAGGCCAGCTATGGTAGTTTTGATATAGGTCATGTGGTGGTTAAATGCTGTGGGACAGATTTGTCAGATCTGCTGTGTTACAGCCAGTGAGGCCTGCTAATGCTACAATTGCTGAGGACACCCACATGCATTCTGCACAACACTGTGCAATTTAATCACATACCTGTGCATCCCACAACTGTCGCATAAGTGATATCCCCACCATGAAAGGTGGACTGTACATGTGCCTATATGTACATCCATGTGTACAGCAATGGATGTGTACATGTATGTGTATAGATATGCATGTGTATATATATATATATATATATATATATATATATATATATATATATATATATATATCTTTCGGCTTTTCCCAGTTAGGGGTCGCCACAGTGGAACTCCGGTCCACTAATGATTGGCAGTAGATTTTTACATACTGGCTTGCCAGGCCTAACGCACAACCTTCAACAAAGGAACGCCCATTCACACATGTCGCTACACAGAAGACACTCTAACTGAGAATTGAACAGGGAACGTCTAACTGTGAGGCAACAACGCTACCACAGCACCACCACCGCAGCATATATAACATATATATATATATATATATATATATATATATATATATATATATATATATATATATATATATATATATGTATATATATATATATATATATATATATATATATATATATATATATATCTACATATATAGATATATAGATATATACATATAGAGTGAGAGAGACACGGGTTCATATGTACCTCAATAGGTGTGTGGTGACCAAGTGGACTGTAGACAAGTGTTGATACTGCAGTGCCATTCCACCTTCCCAAAACAATGTACCCATTAACTACCACATAGGTAGAGATCTACCTAACAGTGTAGGTGTGATAAGGGAACATGGGACACAGGTGGACATTAGCCTCTGCTTTGATGAAGACAGTGCCACACTACACCTGTAATTTGTTTGTGTGGTATGTGTCATGACAACATGTGTGTCAGCTATGGAAGTATAGGGTAGAGTTCCCTTCTACTCATCACAATGCCCTGTGTGGTATGTACTTCACATGACAACTACACCAGGTGAACAAGCCACAGACAGACCCCCCCAGAATGTAATACTGGCTGCAAACAGATGCCCTATGCAGACTGACTCACAAAACCACAAGTACACTGTATTGCATATTATCCACACAGAGGTGACCTCTGCCGGACATACAGAGGTATGTCACACCCATAGCTGGGTGACAACCACCATGGCAACATATCACAATCCCTCCGGGATACACGCTCTAGGTCCCTAAACGTTGTCAGCTCACTAAATGGTATATGCTGGAGGGATAGGTTCCCATCTCAGAGATATGCCATACACCGGAATAGACCACATAGCAATAGCAAACAAGGCTCCTCCTTAGCAGTTGTTATAAATACCCCGGATGATTGTTTGGGAGATTGATAATACACCCCAGGAAACACCTCTGTGGTTCAGGTTGGCAGGGGCAAGTGAAATCAAAGTACATGTGTGTCAAAGGCCAGGCTAGTATATGGCTAGGCTGCTGTAGGCCTTAGGGCCAATAGCATATTACCTACCTATGACACTATGCACTCACACATGTACTTAATGCAATAGCTGCTATGTGAGGTTGCATAAGTGTAACGCTGAATGTGTGTAAGGTCTGTAAAGGTGTGATAGCTTAGTGTGATGTTGTATCTGACATGGTAGTGCCTATCCTAGCTGTGAGGACAGCAACTGATGTGTAATGCACTGTTAGGCAGACATAGTAGTACGGCAGATGATGTGACGTAGTTCTTTGTTGACGAATGTGGTGTCTCATTGTAGGCTAAAGCAATACATGTATGCTTAGTGAGTGGTACTGCTGGTGAATCCATCACCAATGTGAACTGTAGTACTACCTGAAGCTGTAGGCCTAAACAGCACAGTATGGTGTGTGTTCACATTGCTTGGAAACACTGTCATGTTCTGGGAACATTGGACAATATGAAGATCTCCCCAAACACCATTATATTGGATGACGTCAAATACCCACACATTGACTGTGGATAGTACTCAGGCCACAACACCCACAACCAACAGTTTCTACTATTTCTACGCTCATGTGCTATGGCACAACCGGTCACCACACCCACACAAGGGGACAACATATCGGACATGATTATGATCATCACCGACATGGGGACTCTATGTTCCACACCTGCGGTATACCCCTCATTGCTAAGGTCAGAACATACTTTATCTCACTGGACATCCATATCCCTTCCCCACACCCTTCCTGGGTAATGTTGGTGAACTTCCCATAGGAAAACATCACAGTCCTCCAAACCACGGTGGTATCCTTCAGAGACCCTGGGTCAGTGGTAAGTATGGCTCAGACTGCTGTATCCTTTACATACACATTCTATGGACACCTAGTGGACCGCATGGATCATTACATCCAAAATAACAACTGGACTCATTCCTGCAATGGCAGTGGACCTGTGTGGTAGACCCCAGCCATTCATACGCTTTACAACAAATGGAGGAAGCTACTACATGATAGAGCACAATCCCAGACAGGGAAGGCATCTGTGATCTGTACTAGCAGACAGACACGACACTCAAGC